>NC_068437.1:41638061-41991602 GCF_023373465.1 Oncorhynchus keta | reverse complement strand
TCTCCAAAGCCAACACATACTTTGGCAGCCTTTCCTTACAGTTCTCTGCTGCCAATGACTGGAACAAATTGCAAAAATCATTGAAGTCTTATATCTCCCTCACTAACTTTAAGCATCTGCAGCTGTCAGAGCAGCTTACCGATCATTGCACCCGTACACAGCCCATCTGTAAATAGCCCACCCAACTACCTCATCCCTGTATTGTTGTTTATTTTTTTGCTCCTTTGCACCCCAGTATCTCTACTTGCACATCTATCACTCCAGTGTTTAATTGCTAAATTGTAATTATTTTGCCACTATGGCCTATTTATTGCCTTACATCCCTAATCTTACTACATTTGCACACACTGTATATACACTGTATAAATAACGATGGTCATTATGGCCAAGCAGTTCTATTTTTGTTTCATCAGACCAGAGGATATTTCTCAAACTCCCCATGTGCAGTTGCAAACCGTAGTCTGGCTTTTTATGGCGGTTTTTGAGCAGTGGCTTCTTCCTTGCTGAGCGGTCTTTCAGGTTATGTCAATATTGGACTCGTTTTTACTGTGGATATAGATACTTTTTTACCTATTTATTCCAGCATCTTCACAAGGTCCTTTGCAGTTGTTCTGGGATTGATTTGCACTTTTCACACAAAAGTACATTAATCTCTAGGAGACAGAACGCCCAATTTTTCAGTTTTTGATTTGTTAAAAAAGTTTGAAATATCCAATAAATGTCGTTCCACTTCATGATTGTGTCCCACTTGTTGTTGATTCTTCACAAAAAAATACAGTTTTATATCTTTATGTTTGAAGCCTGAAATGTTGCAAAAGGTCGCAAAGTTCAAGGGGGCCGAATACTTTCGCAAGGCACTGTACTTCTCCTTAATGCAACCGCTGTGTCAGATTTCAAAAAAGCTTTATGGAAAAAGCAAACCATGCTATAATCTGAGAACAGCGCTCAGAGAACAAATACATATATCCGCCATGTTGGAGTCAACAGAAGTCAGAAATAACATTGTAAATATTCACTTACCTTTGATGATCTTCATCAGAATGCACTCCCAGGAATCCCAGGTCCACAATAAATGTTTGATTTGTTCGATAATGTACATACATCATTTATGTCCATATAGCTACATTTGTTAGCGCGTTTGGTAAACAAATCAAAACTCACGAAGCACGTTCACTAGTTGCATACGAAATGTCAAAAAGTTCCATTACAGACCTTAGAAACGTGTCAAACGATGCATGGAATCAATCTTTCGGATGTTTTTAACATATATCTTCAATAATATTCCAACCGGAGAATTCCATTGTCTGTAGAAAAGCAATGGAACGAGAGCTACCTCTCATGTAAAATGCTCGTGACCAGCCCGTGACTGCTGCCAGACCTCTGACTCAATCCACTCTCATTTGGCCCCACTTCACAAAAGAAGCCTCAAACAAGTTTCTAAAGACAGTTGACATCTAGTGGAAGCCTTAGGAAGTGAGAGATGACCAATATCCCACTGTAACTTCAATAGGGGCTGAGTGGAAAATCGACCAACCTCAGATTTCCCACTTCCTGGTTGGATTTCTTCTCAGGTTATTGCCTGCCATATGAGTTCTGGTATACACAGACATCATTCAAACAGTTTTAGAAACTTCAGAGTGTTTTCTATCCAATACTAATAATAATAATATGCCTATATTAGCAACTTGCACTGAGGAGCAGGCGGTTTACTCTGGGCACCTTTTCATCCAAGCTACTCAATACTGCCCCTGCAGCCATAAGAAGTTAACACACTGTTTGCTTAACCCAGAATTCAGCCACACCAATGTGTCAGAGGAAATACCATTTGACTGACGACCAAAGTCAACGTGCATGTGCCCAGCCCGCCACAAGGAGTTACAAGAACGTAATGAGCCAAGGAAAGCACGTCTCCCGGTACTAATTGCTGATTGTGTAGGAGAGGAGCAACCACTCCCCTTCTAACAGCCACTAATTACCAAAACAACAACAGTCACAAATTGCCCTGCCCCTTTATCCTGGTTGATGTGTCAACAATAATCTACAGGTCATGAGGAGTCAGCAGTTCACACACCAAATCGGCTACTAGGAAGACAGGCAACCCTTAAAGGTTCAATATGCAGAAATCTCTTCTCTATTTCCTGGTTTCAAAAATTCTAATTGTTGGCCTAATTTCAGCTCATGTGACAAAACAAGCAATGCATAGTGTAGAGAATCATTGTACAATCTAAACTACTGTGAAATATATTTTCAATAAGCAAAAATATTGAATTTTCAGCTTTTTGAAGATGGTGTACAAAACTGAAAGTAAAATATGCAAATACTAGATGAGAGAGAGGTCTGTAATTTTCATCATAGGTACACTTCAACTATGACAGACAAAATTAGAAAAGAAATCCAGAAAATCACATTGTAGGATTTTTAATTTTTAATTTATTTGCAAATTATGGTGGAAAACAAGTATTTGGTCAATAACAAAAGTTTATCAATACTTTGTTATATACCCTTTGTTGGCAATGACAGAGGTCAAACATTTTCTGTCTTCCCAAGGTTTTCACACACTGTTGCTGGTATTTTGGCCCATTCCTCCATGCAGATCTCCTCTAGAGCAGTGATGTTTTGGGGCTGTTGCTGGGCAACACAGATTTTCAACTCCCTCCAAAGATTTTCTATGGGGTTGAGATCTGGAGACTGGCTCAGCCACTCCAGGACCTTGAAATGCTTCTTACGAAGCCACTCCTTCGTTGCCTGGGCGGTGTGTTTGGGATCATTGTCATGCTGAAAGAACCAGCCACGTTTCATCTTCAATGCCCTTGCTGATGGAAGAAGGTTTTCACTCAAAATCTCACGATACATGGCCCCATTCATTCTTTCCTTTACACGGATCAGTCGTCCTGGTCCCTTTGCAGAAAAACAGCCCCAAAGAATGATGTTTACACCCCCATGCTTCACAGTAGGTATGGTGTTCTTTGGATGCAACTCAGCATTCTTTGTCCTCCAAACACGACGAGTTGAGTTTTTACCAAAAACGTCTATTTTGGTTTCATCTGACCATATGATCTTCTTCTGGATCATCCAAATGCTCTCTAGCAAACTTCAGACGGGCCTGGACATGTACTGGCTTAAGCAGGGGGACACGTCTGGCACTGCAGGATTTGAGTCCCTGGCGGCGTAGTGTGTTACTGATGGTAGGCTTTGTTACTTTGGTCCTAGCTCTCTGCAGGTCATTCACTAGGTCCCTCCGTGTGGTTCTGGGATTTTGCTCACCGTTCCTGTGATCATTTTGACCCCACGGGGTGAGCTCTTGCGTGGAGCCCCAGATCGAGGGAGATTATCAGTGGTCTTGTATGTCTTCCATTTCAGTCTTCAGTCTTCCCAGCCTGGTGCAGGTCTACAATTTTGTTTCTGGTGTCCTTTGACAGCTCTTTGGTCAGCGCCATAGTGGAGTTTGGAGTGTGACTGTTTGAGGTTGTGGACAGGTGTCTTTTATACTGATAACAAGTTCAAACAGGTGCCATTAATACAGGTAACGAGTGGAGGACAGAGGAGCCTCTTAAAGAAGAAGTTACAGATCTGTGAGAGCCAGACGTTTTGCTTGTTTGTAGGTGACCAAATGCTTATTTTCCACCATAATTTGCAAATAGATTCATTAAAAATCCTACAATGTGATTTTCTGGATTTTTTTTCTCATCTTGTCTGTCATGGTTGAAGTGTTCCTATGATGAAAATTACAGGCCTCTCTCATCTTTTTAAGTGGGAGAACTTGCACAATTGGTGGCTGACTAAATACTTTTTTGCCCCACTGTATATATACAGGCTATGGTTAAGCCTAGGAGTTTTTCCTGATGAGGCAGGATTAACTATTGGCCCTAGTTTTAGGTTATTATCAATGCCAATAGTTTTTCCTGGTCATGTTGGGAAAAACTCCATAAAGTGATTGAGTGGTTGATGACCATTGAATGGGGAACCCTAGTTAACCGGGCCTTTGTTGTTGTGAGCATGTGCTGCGTTATCCAGACCTCCAACGCCTCTCTCTCTCCATGCTGCCTGAGATCAGTGATGACAGCTTGGCGTCGGTGGCCTACCACTGCCGCAGCCTCACCAGCCTGGAATTCAGCCACTGCCCCCGCATTAGTGACCAGGGTATCGCCCCTTACCTCGCCAGGCTGCAGCACCTCTACCTGTCCTGCTGCAATGCACTCACAGATAGGTGAGACACACACCAACATACACACAGACAGAATGTGAAACTAAGCCAGTACTATGAAACAGTGAAGCATTGTTTAAGTTGAGTAACTAGAACTAGACTGTGATAAATAAATTATGTTATCTGTATATCAGTGTGTGACAGCAGTAAACTTATGCTCCCACAGGTCTCTCTATCCATGCTCGTCCAACACTGTAAGAGACTGCGGACACTGGACATCTCCATGTGTAAATACATCTCCCTAACAATGGTTGAGCTCCTTCAATCATAGCTTCCATTCATAGAGAACGTCCACTGCCGCTTTGTGGGTGGAGCTGACCTGACCCTCCTACTCTGATTTTTTCTCTCCCCAGCTGCTTGAATCACATTTCAGTAATTGCATTACCCACCTACTTGCTCCTATTATCCAGAGTTTATTTGTAATAGATTCATGTCACGCCCTGGTCTAAGTATTTTGTGTTTTTCTTCATGTATTGGGTCAGGCCAGGGTGTGGCATGGAGTTTTTGTATTGTGGTGTGTTTTGTTTTGGTGTGTATGTATTTGGGATTGTAGCTAGTGGGGTTATCTAGCAAAGTCTATGGCTGTCTGGAGTGGTTCTCAATCAGAGGCAGGTGCTTATCGTTGTCTCTGATTGGGAACCATATTTAGGCAGCCATATACTTTGGTTGTATTGTGGGTGATTGTCTTGATGTCCTTATTCTGTGTTAGTTTGCACCAGTTTAGGCTGTTTCGGTTTTCATTACGTTTTGTAGAGTTTGTGTTTTGGATTCGTGTTACGTTTGTTTTATTATACATGGATCACAATATACACGCTGCAGTTTGGTCCGACTCTCCTTCACCTTATGAAAACCGTGAGAATTCAGTAGTTTATTTTAGTTTCAAACCCATGTGAACTCTAAAACTAGCAGGTTCCAGCAGTTAGACACTTACTAGGACTCAGAGCCAATTTCTTAGAGTCAAATTGTCTAGTGCTGGATTAAAAATCCTTCTCATTGGAGAATCTCCCATGTAAATGCATTTTAGGCCAGGATTCATTCTGATAGCGCTTTGTAGGCTATGTGCAATTTCCAAGTAATTCACGGTTGAGCCGACATATGGAGTATTTACCGTGAATGTGTTCTTGCGAATGCGGGAACATTGCCTTCAAAAGGTGCTTAGCAGACAAAGCACGATCAGATTACATCCTGGCCGTAGTCTGCTCCAGCCCCTCCAAACTAATGAGTATGTGTGGGAGAGGTTGGGGGGGAAAGCAGAAGGCACATTTCCATCCTGTATGGACTAATGAAGTATTTTATCTAGTCTAGGAACATAATTAAACTGTGTCTGAGGACCCTGGCCCTTAATCATCATGTTTTTAGTTGAGCAGGCTTAAGTCATTTTGTATTCAACTTAATTTAACACTGCCACTGAAGGAAGCAAACTAGTTCAAATGTTTCTTTGTGTAAAATTATATATGTATTTATTGAATATTTAATTATATCAATAAATGTACATTTATCTCTTTATCTGTTGCTTGGAATCATCAATGAGTTGGAGTAGATTTGTTTATTCTACAATTCCACCAGACCATGAACCAAGCTAGACAAAGACAATCTGTATAAATCATATTTATTCATGTCAACCCTAATCTTAGTAAAGCATAAATTAGGGGTTACTATGGAGATTATTGTGTGTTTAACATGAACACACTTGCAATGAACAGCAAAATCACCACCAATTTCAGAGAAGCCCAGATCACTGGCTAAGGAACTGGCTACAAAAATCCATTATCATGAGTTGACCTTTTCACCCGTCTCACAGGCCATTGAGATTTTGAATATGTAAAGTCGAAGGTCCACCATACTAATAGGACATTTGTTTACTGTTTTACAATATATTACAGTCAGATTTGATGAGGTCAGATTTATTTATCAGAATCATTCATATTGTCATGAAAATAAGTACCCTACAACAATATCAATGTTGAACTAATATCCATTTAGTATGGACTGAAATTCATAGTGGACCTTTTAGAGCATTTGCTCTCAGCTCCAGAGCAAAAATGGTTACCAGGCAAAATTAATTAATAGCAGAGATAAATATATGGTGCTTGAAGCTAAATCATTTGTCAGTGATACAAAATACTTATCTGTACCTTAGCTACATTATCTGTATCTTAAGCTACCTTATCTGTAGCTTGAATAGTACCTACAATAAAGAGCATATGGAAGGTGACTGTATCGTTGATCAAGCTCTCAACACCAATAAAAGCACAAAAGCCCATTGCCTAAGACAGAACCGTTTGAATGTTAGCCATCAAACCTTAGGACAACCTTAAATAAAACGTACAGAAGATCAATCAAGATCATCAGCCCATGTGAGTATCTCTGAGGTATTCTCATCAAAGGGCTCATAAGCAAATGGAACTAATTAAAATGCTATCTGCACATACAGTGCCTTCGGAAAGTGTTCAGACCCCTTGACTTTTTTCACATTTTGTTACACCTTACTCTAAAATTGAATAAATCATTTTTTTCTTCATCAATCTACACACAATACCACATAATGACAAATAAAAAACAGTTTAACAATTTAAAATTGAAATATCACATTTACATAAGTACATTACATTTACATTTAAGTCATTTAGCAGACGCTCTTATCCAGAGCGACTTACAAATTGGTGCATTCACCTTATGACATCCAGTGGAACAGCCACTTTACAACAGTGCATCTAAATCTTTTAAGGGGGGTGAGAAGGATTACTTTATCCTATCCTAGGTATTCCTTAAAGAGGTGGGGTTTCAGGTGTCTCCGGAAGGTGGTGATTGACTCCGCTGTCCTGGCGTCGTGGGGGAGTTTGTTCCACCATTGGGGGGCCAGAGCAGCGAACAGTTTTGACTGGGCTGAGCGGGGACTGTACTTCCTCAGTGGTAGGGAGGCGAGCAGGCCAGAGGTGGATGAACGCAGTGCCCTTGTTTGGGTGTAGGGCCTGATCAGAGCCTGGAGGTACTGAGGTGCCGTTCCCCTCACAGCTCCGTAGGCAAGCACCATGGTCTTGTAGCGGATGCGAGCTTCAACTGGAAGCCAGTGGAGAGAGCGGAGGAGCGGGGTGACGTGAGAGAACTTGGGAAGGTTGAACACCAGACGGGCTGCGGCGTTCTGGATGAGTTGTAGGGGTTTAATGGCACAGGCAGGGAGCCCAGCCAACAGCGAGTTGCAGTAATCCAGACGGGAGATGACAAGTGCCTGGATTAGGACCTGCGCCGCTTCCTGTGTGAGGCAGGGTCGTACTCTGCGGATGTTGTAGAGCATGAACCTACAGGAACGGGCCACCGCCTTGATGTTAGTTGAGAACGACAGGGTGTTGTCCAGGATCACGCCAAGGTTCTTAGCACTCTGGGAGGAGGTATTCAGACCCTTTTCTCAGTACTTTGTTGAAACACCTTTGGCAACGATTACAGAATCAAGTCTTCTTGGGTATGACGCTACAAGCTTGGTACACCTGTATTTGGGGAGGTTCTACCATTCTTTTCTGCAGATCCTCTCAAGCTCTGTCAGGTTGGATGGGGAGTGTTGCTGCACAGCTATTTTCAGGTTTCCAGAGATGTTAGATTGGGCTCTAGCTGGGGCACTCAAGGACATTCAGAGACTTGTCCCGAAGCCACTCCTGCGTTGTGTTGGCTGTATAATTAGGGTCGTTGTCCTGTTGGAAGCTGAACCTTCACCCCAGTCTGAGGTCTGGAGCAGGTCTTCAAGGATCTGTCTGTACTTTGCTCCGTTCATCTTTGCCTTGATCCCGACTAGTCTCCCAGTCCCTGCCGCTGAAAAACATCCCCACAGCATGATGCTGCCACCACCATGCTTCATCGTAGGGATGGTGCAAGGTTTCCTCCAGATGTGACACTTGGTATTCAGGCCAAAGAGTTCAATCTTGGTTTCATCAGACCAGAGAATCTTGTTTCTCATCGTCTGAGAGTCTTTAGGTGCCTTTTGGCAAACACCCAAGCAGGCTGTCATATACTTTTACTGAGGAGTGGCTTCCGTCTGGCCACTCTACCATAAAGGCCTGACTGGTGGAGTGCTGCAGAGATGGTTGTCCTTCTGGAAGGTTCTCCCATCTCCACAGAGTGACCATCGGGTTCTTGGTCACCACCCTGACCAAGGCCCTTGTGCCCTGATTACTCAGTTCTAGGAAGAGTCTTGGTGGTTCCAAACCTCTTCCATTTAAGAATGATGGAGGCCACTGTGTACTTGGGAACCTTCAATGTGGCAGACATTTTTTGGTACCCTTCCCCAGATCAGTGCCTCGACACAATCCTGTCTTGGAGCTCTACGGATAATTCCTTCAACCTCATGGTTTGGTTTTTGCTCTGACATGCACTGTCAACTGTGGGACCTTATATAGACAGGTGTGTGCCTTTCCAAATCATGTCCAAGCAATTTAATTTATCACAGGTGGACTCCAATCAAGTTGTAGAAACAATGATCAATGGAAACAGGATGCACCGGAGATCAATTTCGAGTCTCATAGCAAAGGATCTGAATACTTATGCACATTTCTGTTTTTTATTTTTAATACATTTGCAGAAATGTCTAAAACCTTGTTTTCACATTGTCATTATGGGGTATTGTGTGTAGATTGCTGAGATTATTATTTTTTTAAATTCATTTTAGAATAAGTCTGTAACATAACAAAATGTGGAAAAAGTCACTGGGTCTGAATACTTTCCGAAGGCACTGTACATATAAAGGATATTTCATATATTATAAATAGGGATTCTACCAGGCTTGGAGCCTGATTATCTTGGTTACCTCTATTTTCTTGTTTCTGTCTTCAAATTATTAAAGTACCACTTTAGAACAGGGAGTTAGGATTCTGCTAGCTAGCAGATTGTAACGGGCTAATGTGATGCTCCATTAGCCATTACAGAATAAGTACTGTTAGGCATAGCACAGAGAATATTCGACCAACCTTAACTTGGCGATACTATCTGCACCATTTTCCCCTTTGTGGGCCAGTCCCCTAGCAATTCCAGTTCCAGCTAATGAGATTGACCCCCTAGCCACTTGAGTGACCACTAGCAAGAATCATACACAGCAGAGTGAGAGAGAGAGAGCAATGACGTGGTACACATATCTGCACATGTGATGTATTACGCAATATTCGGGGACCACTTTTGGCTCATGGGTGCTACTTTCAGAACTACTGTCTACAAAGTATAGAAAAGTACCAGAGAATCCCTTTAAGGTTGGTGGAAAATGCTATGTGCTACGCCAAACTGTACCTATCCTGTAAAGACTAATAAAGCCCGTTACAATCTGCTAGATAGGATTCTGTTGGTGTAGGAGGTCAAGTTGTTAAGTACCATGTCAACTAGGTGCTCAAGGGTCGATGTGCCCTTGAGCAAGGCACTTAACTGTAATTGCTCCTGTAAGTCGCTCTGGATAAGAGCGTCTGCTAAATTACTGAAATGTAAAATGTAAACGTCAAAACAAGTGATTCTGTCTCAGAGGCATATATATATATACAAAAATATATATGTATTGTTTTGTTCTGTTTCAATCCTTTGGTTCAGTACGTTCAGAAGAGCTGTCATGCTGCCTGTTTCACAAAGGTATCAGTTTATAGAAAACCCCCAAAAAGTTGAAAAACTAGAAAAACCAGATATGACCAAAACGAAACACGAACTCTGCCCAAACACAATACACAGAGGACTGTGGACTGGAGCCATGAAGAGGTGATGCCCGAAGTAAGAATGGGAGAAACGCTGAAGACAAGTAATGCTAAAGTATGAAGCATTCAACTATAGAATTAGCCACTTGTCATTTTATCGGTAATTTCTTGAAAACCGTTTTTATAGTTTCAAAATGTCCAAATGATTGTGTTTTTTCATCCTAATTCAATATTGTATTGTATTGTATATATATATATATATATATATATATATATATATATATATATATATATATTACTGTAAATATTGATCACATTGTGTATGATCATATATTTTGATACATTGAATGTTAATATTGTCAACCTGTTATATATTTTTTACCTCCTGTTTCAGGAAGTGATGTCACTGAGAACTGCCCCTATATATAGGACCTTCCACCCCCACCTGGGATATGGATGCCTGATGAAGACCTAAGGGTTGAAACGTTGTTATAAATAAATATCACCTGGGAGCAGCAGTGTGCAGCGTTTTCCTTTCTGTTTTTCATTTCTACAGTTACAATACACTTGTGTTCCCAGACCACACCCATAAAGATGACCACTCTAATAGTACCTAAGGAATCACGTTCAGCCTCTCGTCTTCCACATTACTCCGCCCATATAAGAAGACATCTTTGCCTCTGCTTTAGATCATCTTTATATCCATCCAGGCCTCCATGTTGCCACTGTTCCTCCTGTGTATCTAGCTATGTCCACATGCTTGGTCGTTATTGGGGTACATTCAGTGACATGAAACATTCTGAACGTTGCAGATAGAAATAGAATGAATAGAACTGACATACGCCCCTATTCCATAGGACAGATGATCATGTATGTTCTACTTCATGCATTTCGATCCGAACATTCTGTAACGTTACATCCTCCTGAACAAGCCCCAGGTCTCCTCCTCTACCATGCCTTGACCTCTCTCCAGGCCTACTGCTCAGCCTGGCTTAAGTCGTAGCAGAAGTTGAAGTTGCTGGGGGGTTTGGGCACCGGGGGGGCGCAGTCTGGGATGGGCACGTTCTCCAGGTCCAGGAGGCGAAGCTTGATCTCCATGGAAAGTAGGATATCCAGCTCACTCCTCATGCATTCACTACTCATGTCCCGCCCCAGGAGCACGCTCAGTCCATCTGTCCACAGGCAGAACTGAAGGAGGGAGACAGAGATATCATCTTGTTATTTGACCATCTTTGTTATACTTTATGTTTACTTTGGCAATGTACTGTAAATGCTTTAAATTTCCACACCAATTAAGTTATTGAATTGAGAGAGAAAGATAAAGAGAGAGAGAGAGAGAGAAAGAGAGTTGTGTGATTTAACTCCGGGAAAAGAGAGTGGGAGAAGGATGTGGACAATACAGACACTAGCTCCTGTGACATGACTACTCACGTCTGTTCTGGATGAGGCGATAAAGTTGAGGCTGTACTCCTCCACGTCATAAGTGATGCTGAAAGCCAGGTCCAACCCTTCCTGCAGGACACAGCACAACATGGTTTATGGAGGGCCAGGTACAGTGGGGCAAAAAAAGTCACCAATGGTACAAGTTCTCCCACTTGAAAAGATGAGAGAGGCCTGTAATTTTAATCATAGGTACACTTCAACTATGACAGACAAAGTTAGGGGAAAAAATCCAGAAAATCACATTGTAGGATTCTTCCATGCAGATCTCCTCTAGAGCAGTGACGTTTTGGGGCTGTTGCTGGGCAACACGGACTTTCAACTCCCTCCAAAGATTTTCTATGGGGTTGAGATCTGGAGACTGGCTCGGCCACTCCAGGACCTTGAAATGCTTCTTACGAAGCCACTCCTTCGTTGCCCGGGCGGTGTGTTTGGGATCATTGTCATGCTGAAAGACCCAGCCACGTTTCATCTTCAATGCCCTTGCTGATGGAAGGAGGTTTTCACTCAAAATCTCACGATACATGGCCCCATTCATTCTTTCCTTTACACGGATCAGTCGTCCTGGTCCCTTTGCAGAAAAACAGCCCCAAAGCATGATGTTTACACCCCCATGCTTCACAGTAGGTATGGTGTTCTTTGGATGCAACTCAGCATTCTTTGTCCTCCAAACACGACGAGTTGAGTTTTTACCAAAAAGTTCTATTTTGGTTTCATCTGACCATATGACATTCTCCCAATCTTCTTCTGGATCATCCAAATGCTCTCTAGCAAACTTCAGACGGGCCTGGACATGTACTGGCTTAAGCAGGGGGACACGTCTGACACTGCAGGATTTGAGGCCCTGGCGGCGTAGTGTGTTACTGATGGTAGGCTTTGTTACTTTGGTCCCAGCTCTCTGCAGGTCATTCACCAGGTCCCCCCGTGTGGTTTGGGATTTTTGCTCACCGTTCTTGTGATCATTTTTGACCCCACGGGGTGAGATCTTGCGTGGAGCCCCAGATCGAGGGAGATTATCATTGGTCTTGTATGTCTTCCATTTCCTAATAATTGCTCCCACAGTTGATTTCTTCAAATCAAGCTGCTTACCTATTGCAGATTCAGTCTTCCCAGCCTGATGCAGGTCTACAATTTTGTTTCTGGTGTCCTTTGACAGCTCTTTGGCCATAATGGAGTTTGGAGTGTGACTGTTTGAGGTTGTGGACAGGTGTCTTTTATACTGATAACAAGTTCAAACAGGTGCCATTAATACAGGTAACGAGTGGAGGACAGAGGAGCCTCTTAAAGAAGAAGTTACAGGTCTGTGAGAGCCAGAAATCTTGCTTGTTTGTAGGTGACCAAATACTTATTTTCCACCATAATTTGCAAATAAATTCATTAAAAATCCTACAGTGTGATTTTCTGGATTTTTTTTCTAATTTTGTCTGTCATGGTTGAAGTGTACCTATGATGAAAATTACAGGCCTCTCTCATCTTTTTAAGTGGGAGAACTTGCACAATTGGTGGCTGACTAAATACTTTTTTGTCCCATTTACATTACATTTACATTTAAGTCATTTAGCAGACGCTCTTATCCAGAGCGACTTACAAATTGGTGCATTCACCTTATGACATCCAGTGGAACAGCCACTTTACAATAGTGCATCTAAATCTTTTAAGGGGGGTGAGAAGGATTACTTTATCCTATCCTAGGTATTCCTTAAAGAGGTGGGGTTTCAGGTGTCTCCGGAAGGTGGTGATTGACTCCTCTGTCCTGGCGTCATGAGGGAGTTTGTTCCACCATTGGGGGGCCAGAGCAGCGAACAGTTTTGACTGTACATAGTGTGAAAGAGGAAATTAGCTGTAGGGCCAAAGGTGTGTTCAGGGGACGTTGTCAGTAGGGGCAGTGGTAGCAAATGCTGATGGGTGGGGGGGATCTAGCGGGCAGTGAGCAGGCAACTGGAGGGTTGCTGGGATCAATATCCCAGTTTCCACCTTCTGCTGATGTTCAATTTAACCCCCTAAATTTCTCATTGGGCACTGCGCTGCCCTCTGCTCCAGCCTCTTCAACCATGCGTGTGTAGGTGTATATATCGGGGGAGGGGGTTGGATAAAAGCAGAAGACACATATCCATTCCTTATGTCTTATCGTACAAACCTTGGTCTGTTTGCCCTTATTCTCCTTCATGTGAGGGCAGTCTTTCCCTGTCAGCAGTGCTTTGATATCTGCAACAGGAACTGAGAGAGGAAAATAGGAAAAGCATGTTTAGCGGCACACTTCAGTGTTGAACACAGGGCCAATGACAAGAGGGTGATGTCAAAGGAGTGTCAAGGCTACAATGGAAGGTTACAGAGTCACTCATAGTGTTGCTGTTGTTAAAAACTCACTCTTTTCCTGGAGACTCTCGATGGGGGGTGTTTCTGTGTCCTCCTCCACATCGCCAAAGTGCAGGACTTTGTGATTGGGTGACAAACGACAGTACCACAACTTATCTGAAATGACCAATAATAACAAATCATCAGCATGATTAAAGAAAGGGCATCTGTCTCTTCATCTCCCATCCTTCATTCGTCTCCCTATTTTTCACTGGGAGTTGGGCTCTCCTGGTAGCTTCCCCTTTTACTTTTCACTCTCTTCATAATGTAAATGCCTGTCCACCCCTCACAGAGGTGCGCGGAGTCTCACCCTGTCTTCGTCGACTGCTGATCTTGCGGAAGAGTGTTCCCTGACACAGGCGGTTCAGTCTCTGCTGGCGAATCAGCTCCAACAGCTCAGGTTTCAGACGCTCCTTCAGCTCTCTGCAGGGGCAGAGACAAAGAAAGAGTCACACACACTGCAAGTAGGGGAGAGCCAGGATGAAAGTACTACGGGTCTAAAGTAATGCACTCAATTTCTCAGATAAGATAGAAGCTGGAATGATGTAGTGAAGTCAGTATGTTCCTAATGCATAGGACGAGCTCTCTGCAAAAAAAAGTCCTACAATGTTTTGCCGAGCTATGGCTAAGCATGAATAGTCATTGAAAATGGTGAGAAACATATCCTTCTACATTCCCATTAAAGTGAGACGAGAAAAGGATGGTTAATACAGCTATTATGTCATCCATTTTAGTCTGATTAATATTGTAAGGCAAAATATTGTGGTTGCACAACATTGTGATGTTGATGCATAGTTAATTAATTATTCAAATCGACACAAACATAAAATGATGGCTGATAGTACATTTGTTGAATGTAACGAGCATTACAAACCAGAAACATGGAGATAAGACAGATATTGTGCGCTTCTCGCAAACTGTTACTTCCGTTCCAAGGCTGTTACTCCTGCCCCGCCGGCAGGTACAAAAGTAACATTGCGGTAGTTCCTTTCTCTGTCTATTTAATTTCAACTCATTTACCCTAGAATTTAAATTACAGTTACTAATGGCAGAGGAGATATATACGTTGTTTGTCATAAAATATGGTCTCTCTAGCTCTATCGATCGCTGAGTATTTAGGAAGAAAACTGTGTTACTTTTGTCCCAGTTCTCCCATACCCATAACACACTTAACATCATTCTATTCATTTCAATTAGCTTTATTTGACCTGATACTGATAAGTGAGTATCTTGCATTGCTAAAGCAAGGACAGAATATAGCAACACCCCTGATTTCATAGGGGTTGAAAGCATTCTGGACCAGAGAAGAATGGTGGTCATTCATTCACACTTGCATATTGGTCAGATGAAGCAAATGCTAAACCAAACTATTTTGCAAGCACAAAATGGAATATGTTACGGGATTCTTCCGATGGCATTGAGTACACCACATCAGTCACAGGCTTCATCAACAAGTGCATCGATGACGTCGTCCGAACAGTGACCGTACGTACATACCCCAACCAGAAACCATGGATTACAGGCAACATCCACACTGAGCTAAACATCCAGACAGCGTCCCATACTACTGTGTGTTGTCCAATCACGTGTGCTATTTAAATCACTTCACAAAACTCAGCCAATCAAAGTGAATGTTTACAATGCATGTTAGGAGACTGATGTAGTCAGAGAGAGAGACAGCGAGAGACGCAAAAGCAGAAGCGAGGGGAGAACTTATAGAATGGCATGCGAAAAAGTCAGGAAAGTCGATCCAGAAAATGTATCTTTCTTAGAGGAGTGGACAGACAAATATGCATTTATCCTTCCCTCAGCGAGTGTCAAATCACTCTGCCTGATGTGTTCAGAGACCGTGGCTCTAATGTAACGTGTCAAAGTGAAGCGCCATTACGTGACAAATCACAGATCTTTTGAGCAAACATATCCACATCATTCTGAGGTGAGGGCACGCAAAATAAATGAACTCAAAGCCCAGTATGATCGGTCCTCTCCCATGCATTCACTGCCCAACAACGTGCAAATGAATGTTCACAAAAAATTGCTTGGATTTTGGGTCAACACCAAAAGCCATTTACTGACAGGGGAGTGGTGATGGAGTGCATGAATGCTGTTGCTGAAACTTTACTTGATGGTAAACAAAAAGACGAGCTATGTGAAAAGATCAAGCAAATCCCAATGCCACGTACAACAACAGCAAGAAAGAGTGAAATACTAACAGAGGATGTATTAACACAGCGTGATGAAGCTATTCTGAGTGCATCATGTAGAGCATTAGCTGTTGATGAACCTACGCAAACCTACTGATTTGAGTGATAAGGCCCAGCTTCTGGTGTATGTTAGATTTTACCACACAGAGAAGAAGGAATTCTGTGAAGACCTGTTAGGTGTAACACCACTCGAGACACATACAAGAGGAAAGGACACATACACAAAGCCATAAAGGAGAAGTTGAGAAAGAGGGGGATAGATCTAAAACAAGTGATCTCACTGCTTACCACTGCATTCATCAGTCTGTCCTGTGCACCAATCTATCAGAAGAGTATGCTGAAGTGATGAATACAATGATGAAACTCATCAACTTCCTCAGGGCATCCTCATCTCATCAACATCGCCTGCTAAGAGAATTCCTGAAAGGAGTTGAGGCAAATGCAAATGACCAACTGCTGCACAACAACGTAAGATGGCTCAGTAAAGGCAGGGTGTTGGAACGCTTTTGGTCCATTCGAAAGGAAATAACAGCTTTCCTAGTACAGCTCAGGAGTCAGAAGGCAACATAGTTTTCACTATTTTTGCAAGACAAGAGCTAAATGGATATTGTTGCTTTTTTGGTAGACATCACACCTTAATGAGCTCAACGTGAGACTACAGGGAAAGAACAATTCAGTTTGTGATTTGATGACATCTGTCTGGTCCTTCCAGAGGAGACTGGAAGTGTTCAAGGAAGATCTTCAAGGAGACTGTGCACACTTCCCAAAAGTCCAGGAACAGATTCAGGGTGAGAGAGATGTTCCTCCTCATGTTGAATTCATAGATAAGCTGATTGGAAACTTCAGAAATCGCTTTGACAGCTTCAGCCTTGGACAGCAGCTCCTTCTTCTAATTGAGAATCAATTCCTCATCATAGATGTCAGGGGATTTTTAAAGAAGGTGACAAAGACCTTCAAGTGGGCACATGCTGGATCTCTACAGATGGAACTGATTGATCTGCAAGCAAATGTTGCACTGCAAGAGCACTTTCAACTAACTGATCATGACCCTTTCTGGCTGCAGACTGTGTCTGAGACTGTTTTCCCTGGTCTAACCAAAGTATCACTACATACCTTGACCATGTTTGGCTCCACATACAGTTGTGAGTCTTTTATCTCCACTATGAACATCATTCAAAATAAGTACCATTCTAGACTCACCAATGAGCACCTACATATGTACATAAGAATGGCACTGACTCCATTCCAGCCAAGGTTCAAATACTGGCAGGGAAAGCAAAAGCTCATTTCTCTCACTAAAGAAGAGATATGGAGAAGTGAAGTGTGAGAGAGAAAGAAAGATGAATATTAAACCTGTGGTTTCTTATTTGTTCAAAAATCAAAGCACTTTTTTCACTTTTGTTATTTGTGTGAAGATGCAGTCTTGTTTAACTTGAAATGAGAACATTTGTGATAGGCCTACTTTTATTTATGATTTGGCTGCATATTTATTTTTTACCTCATGTTTAATGTGTCTGCATTGAAAATGTGCAATAAATATTGTTGAAATGTTATTGAAATGCACTACTTTGTTTATTAGCTATACATATTCAAGAACTACATATGCCCCCAAATGACAGTATAGTTGACTGTATGAGGTGACTGTATAGTTCCCTTAAGGAAAAGCACCTTTAGTAAATCCGCTTTCTCTGTGAGAGCTTCCCATGTCTGGAATACACTGCCATCAGACACACCTATCAACATTCACAAAATGTATGAATACATGGCTAAAGGTCAATCAGATTTGTGACCATAATCCCTAGCTGTGTATTGCCACTTTCCATGTTGTCTGTTGTCTGTAGCTTGTGAGGTGTGGAAACACTTTGTTGCTTTTATGAATTTTGTCTTGTTGCTTTTTGTCCTATGTTGCTCTGTCTGTATGCTACGTCTTGCTTGTCCTATGTTGCTCTGCATGTGCTCACTGCTCAATGATTGTCTATATTGTAATTGTTTTTAATAACCTGCCCAGGGACTGCGGTTGAAAATTAGCCGGCTGGCTAAAACCGTCACTTTTACTGAAACGTTGATTAATGTGCACTGTCCCTGTAAAAATAAAATAAACTCAAACTCAAATCATAGCGCATGTTAGACATTTTAATGGTTTGGACCTTTGGGGGGAGAAAATGTTAGTCACTGGGCCTCTTTGAATTCTAATTGTGCACCCCTGGCCTTTATGGTGGAAGTCAGAGAGTTGGTCGTGTGGTGCCAGGACAACAACCTCTCCCTCAAAGTGATCAAGACAAAGGAGATGATTGTGGACTACAGGAAAAGGAGGACCGAGCACGCCCCCTTCTCATCAACGGGGCTGTAGTGGAGCAGGTTGAGAGTTCCTTGGTGTCCACATCACCAACAAACTATCATGGTCCAAACACACTAAGACAGTCGTGAAGAGGGCACAACAAAGCCTATTCCCCCTCTGGAGACTGAAAAGATTTGGCATGGGTCCTCAGATCCTCAAAAGGTTCTATAGCTGCAACATCGTGAGCATCCTGACTGGTTGCATCACTGCCTGGTATGGCAACTGCTCGGCCTCTGACCGCAAGGCACTACAGAGGGTAGTGCGTACGGTGCAGTACATCACTGGGGCCAAGCTTGCTGCCATCCAGGACCTCTATACCAGGCGGTGAGAGGAATGCCCTAAAAATGGTAGAAGACAACCCTAGTCATAGACCTTTCTCTCTGCTACCACATGGCAAGCAGTACCGGAGCGCCAAGTCTAGGTCCGAAAGGCTTCTTAACAGCTTCTACCTCCAAGCCATAAGACTCCTGAACATCTAATCCCCCCTTACGCTGCTGCTACTCTCTATTTATTATTTATGCATAGTCACTTTAATAACTCTACCTACATGTACATATTACCTCATTTATCTCAACGAACCGGTGCCCTCGCACATTGTATCTGTACCGGTACCCCCTGTATATAGCCTCGCTATTGTTATTTTACTGCTGCTGTTTAATTACATTTAAGTCATTTAGCAGACGCTCTTATCCAGAGCGACTTACAAATTGGTGCATACACCTTATGACATCCAGTGGAACAGCCACTTTACAATAGTAAATTATTTCTTACTTTTTTACTTATCTATTTTTAACTTATCAGTTATTTTTCTCTAATGTTTTAAAGCATTGTTGGTTAAGGTTTTAAAGCATTGTTGTATTCGGTGCATGTGACAAATACAATTTGATTTGATTTGATTTTGATACACACTGAGGTATACACACATACACACACTACGGGGGCTGATCGCTGCCCTCTAGAGGCCTTTGGGGGAAGTACAGGCTGACAAGGGGTTGTGTGTGTGTGTGTGTGTGTGTGTGTCATAGAGAGAGTGAGAGAGTGAGAGAGCGAGATAGAGAGAAAAAAATTCTGCTCAAACAGTTAAAGGACTCACAATACAGGCGGGGCGAGGGTCTCCTCTTGGTGCAGCCGCTCTGTCTGGCGTAGTTTGAGGATCTCACTGTAGTTCAGAGCATTCACCTTGTTCTTAAACAGCTCCAGAGACGTGGGCTTACTGGACAGAGTCCTAGTGATCTGCTCACGCACAACCTGCATTACCTAAAGATGTACAGAGAGAGTCAACAATGATTATTTAAATGGAAAAAATACCAGCTATGTTATGGCTGTAGAAATGGTTTCTCTGGTGGGTTACACTATTCAAAAGTATGCAGTACTGTATATCATAGTTTATGTATGTTTGAATATATTTCAGTAGCTAGCAATTTGAGTGAATGTGGGTATGAGTTGAGAGAGAGCTGGACACAGTGATGCTTACACAAGGCTTTACACACCTTTTAGATAAAACTATGCTAAATAAATTCACGTCACCAAATAATTGATTAAAACACACTGTTTTGCAGCGAAGGTCAACAGTAACCTTAACAACACTCTGTATGGTAGCACCATGGGGTAGCCGGAGGACAGCTAGTTTCCGTCCTCCTCTGGGTACATTGACTTCAATACAAAATCTAGGAGGCTCATGGTTCTCACCCCCTTCCATAGACTTACACAGTAATTATGACAGCTTCTGGAGGACTGACATGTTGTCCAACCAATCAAATGATCAGAGAATGAATCTAGTACTGAAAGCATAAGCTACAGCTAGCTAGCCTAGTTTTGAACAAATACTTTTATTCAAAAAAGAAAGAGAAGCGAGAGAGAGCTAGCTATATTTTGTTGTATTATATTTATTTACACTTATCTAGTGAATGCAGCTAGCTAGTTTAGCCTATTCAAACACCCAGCTCAAACAGAGAGGGATGCTATGTTACCTAGCTGGCTATGGTTATCCAACATTGGAACCTTTCCAAGTCAAGGTAAGCTTTTGATTGTATTAATGTATTGCCACCGGGGCCTGCCGGTGTAACTGCATAACATGCTTGCCGATTGTACACTGTACTGCATGATTGTAGCGAGTTTACTAAGGTGTTAGTTCTAGTAGCTATGTTGACTATGACATTAGCTCATTTGGTGACAATGATGTAGGCTGTGTGTAGCGGTTAGCGGTTGTGATATGAAGGTTTGGCTTGGAAAGCTTTTTTAGCCTGGTCACAGACAGCTGATGTGTTGTACATTGAAGTCCACAAGTGAAGGGAAAAGGTGAGAGGAGGAATATACAATGAGCAAAGTGTACATGCTGTTTGTATGTGGCTGCTATGAAAGTGAACTGTGTTTGCGTGTGATCATGGGTGTATTCTTCCCCCAATTCTGTTGAAAAACGTTTCTTAAACGGAACGAAACAGGGATAAACATACCTGAATTTGTCCAATAGAAACTGTAGTTTGCCACTGTTGGACTAATGATTACACTCTAGGGCCTAGATCAACTAGATGCAGGCAAGAGTGTGCAATGCAGTATTGAATGTGTCACTGTCTGTCACCTTGATTACTCAAATTCTTCTCTCAACCTGTGGACCTACGTTGTAAACTTTCATTTATAGGCTAGGTTGTAGCAACATCATGATGGGTATAGGGAACATGTTGAGTATCATGTAGTAGCCTAAAACTATCAATGTCACATGTATCTGGGTGAATGGAATATGAATGACAGTCATCCAATATGCTTTAATAGAAATAAGGCCAAGCTCATTAAAAAAAAGTTTGTCCTCCATCATCTTAAATGGCACCGACCGCCGCTGGTGTGTGTCTGTATGTGAGAGAGGAAAATCTATGTTTCTCTCTACCATTGTGGCCACAGTTTAAAAATTCATTACAGAAATCTATGAGAACACACCAAACCCAACACAATTGAATTCAATCTCCCTCTTTCCTCCCCTCCTCTGTCTCTCTCACTTTATCTTCATCTCTCTTCCTCTCAGCGTGTCCCTACTTGGAAAGTGTCTCAACACTGCTCTTGACCCCAAGCAGCCGTCGACATGGGAATGTCATTTTTCTGTGCGTCATGGTAACCTGCCCTCTCAAAAGCTCCACATCACCACAGTATGGAGCCCTTTTATGAAATAATGTGTACGGATATGTGAAGGGCACAATAACCATGACCCATGAAGGATGACAGGCTCTAAGTTACAGAGTGTCCATAGAGACCCCAGTATCTATGGAGTAAGAAGCAAGGAGCAAACAGTGTATAGCAATGGGGCACTCATCATCTATCTGCTGTGCATACAGTACTCATGAGGCACATAGTTGTATTTGTCAGCAGCAAGTCTATTGGACCAATTCATCCCAATGCCTGTCGTGCTGATGTTAAATCCAAAATAATCAAGCCTCAATAACAGAAATGAAAGGAAATAGAATGCAACACCTGTAACAAAATACATATTACTAAAAACAATATAACTTTACAGCCAGTGACCGTTAAACAAATATCCTGTGTTAAACACAGAATTGGACAAGGCTACACTACTGTACATTACATACACAGCACTTTATGGTATAGAAATCACACAATTCTAAAAACATTTTTTTTTTAAAGCCCAGAATTGTACTAATATGTAATAGCCATGTAATATAATATGTATTATAAACTGGGTGGTTTGAGCCCTGAATGCTGATTGGCTGACAGCTGTGGTATATGAGACCGTATACCACAAGTATGACGAAACATTTAATTTTACTTGTCTAATTACGTTGGAAACCAGTTTATAATAGCAATAAGGCACCTCGGGGTTCTAAGGGCTGTGTCCAGGCACTCCAGATTTGGTCATGCATATGAACAGTCCTTGGCCATATATCACACCTCCTCAGGCCTTATTACTTAATGAATCCATGTAGGCACAAAAATATCTTTATAACAACACATCCAAGGACAATGGCACTAAAACTGTAACCAAAATTCAGACAGTAATTTTATATTCTGATAAATACTTGAACAAAACAAAGCTATAATTGACACCTTGCTTAAATGCCCCCAAGCTCCACCCTGTGTAACAACATTACCCACATTCTGTGTACATACCACCTATAAATGATAAATTAACAAAAATACAGTATCTCACCTCCATAGTGTGTCCTTCAAGTACAACCCAGAGGCCAACAATGTTAGTTCCAGGGTCAAGAGAGAGAGAAAGGGAGATATGAGAGGAGAGAAATGGAGGAGAGGACAGCCGAGGGGGGAATAAGAGAGAGTAGCACCTTTATGGCATCATAGTCCAGAGCTAAGGTTATTTTGTAAACACATAGTCACAAACACTCCCGTCCGGTGCCTCTCTCCCCTGCCGTCACTCCTCTGATTTAGCCAATAGAAAGAGAACCCTAGTACAGGAGACTGTTACCTCAGCCATAGTGAGGAGCAGCTGTCTCTGTTCCCTTACAACCCAGCAGTGTGTGTGTGCACGGGAAAAGTGTGTGTGTGTGTGTGTGGTGGGGGGGGGGGTCGTCACACACACATACACACACAGAGCTAGTTGGAGGCCCCCAGCTGGCAGCAGCGTGTTGCCGGTAGCGATTAACGGCTGAAATCGACAGCACAGTTAGGGGTTTATTGGAGAGAAGGGGGAGAGAGAGAAAGAGATGGAGAGACAGGGTTTGTGATTGAATGAGACGAGAAACAGCGAGACTGCAACAGAGCGGTAGAGGATGAGAGGTGAGTCTGAGGTACATGGTAGTAAAAGCCAAATATAGACTCTCATTATGGCTTGTTGACAGTCGAACTGAGGTGTTGAATTTGCTCCTGTGAGACAAGCATGGACGGGACAGACACCAGTCACTCTTCAAGCAGTAAACAACACATTCGCTCAGCACCAGTAGTCTGCATTCATTCCCTTAATATTTCTCATCAGACCTAACAAGTATCTGACTAAAGGGTGAACTAATCTGAAGCGGAGAGAAGAATAACACAATCAACATAGGAAGATGCCTTAGTTTTGTATCCCCCCTCTCTCTGTCTCTCTTTCTAACATGGGTGACCACTGTCCATCTCTCCATTGTCGGCGTCCATAGGTTTTTCTCTTGTGTAATTACTGCTGATGGAAACAAGCGATTGTGTGGGGCCTTTATCCCTTGCTATGATTCTGCTATGGAGTGGGATTCTCTTTGTGCTTCTAATGCCCCATTGTCCCTGCCCCACGGGACTGTGGAAGGGAGTTGTGGGCACAAGCTGTGCAACACAATGACACAAGGTGTCACATCCTGACCTTAGTTCCTTTTTTATGTCTCTATTTTAGTTTGGTCAGGGTGTGAGTTGGGGTGGGCATTCTATGTTTTTGTTCTATGTGTGTGTCATAGTTCTATGTGTTTGGCCTGGTATGGTTCCCAATCAGAGGCAGCTGTCAATCGTTGTCTCTGATTGAGAACCATACTTAGGCAGCCTGTTTTCCCACTATGGTTTGTGGGTAGTTGTTTTCTGTGTCTGTGTTTCACCATACAGAACTGTTTCGATTTTCATTGTTTCACTTTGGTTATTTTGTATTTCAGTGTTCAGTTATATTTCATTAAAATGGACACTTACCACGCTGTGTTTTGGTCCGATCTTTCATACTCCTCAGATGAAGAAGATCGTTACACAAGGTTAGGGACTTATGACCAAAATATAGTACCCAACATCCAATGTGAACCAAACTTCTTCATACGAATGAGTAAGACATGAGGAATCCCCCAAAATTGTCAAAAACCGCCCATGTACCCCCCACACCAAGTAGTATGAAGCTGTGGCTTGAAGTATTGCTTCTCCATACTACAGTGGCAAGAAAAAGTATGTGAACCCTTTGGAAATACCTGGATTTCTGCATAAACGGGTCATAAAATTTGATCTGATCTTCATCTAAGTAACAACAATAGACAAACACATTGTGCTTAAACTAATTGCACACAAACTATTGTATTTTTCTTGTCCACATAAAATACATACGTTAAACACTCACAGTGTAGGTTGGAAAAAGTATGTAAGGCTAATGACTTCTCCAAAAGCTAATTGGAGTCAGGAGTCAGCTAACCTGGAGTACAATCAATGAGACGAGATGTTGGTTAGAGCTGCCCTGACCTATAAAAAACGCTCACAAAATTTGAGTTTGCTACTCACAAGAAGCATTGCCTGATGTGAACCATGCCTCAAACAAAGGAGATCTCAGAAGACCTAAGATTAAGAATTATTTACTTGCAAAATCTGGAAAGGGTTACAAAAGTATCTTTAAAAGCGTTGATGTTGATCAGTCCACAGTAAGACAAATTGTCTATAAATGGAGAAAGTTAGCACTGTTACTACTCTCCCTAGGAGTGACCGTCCTGCAAAGATGACTGCAAGGGGGGTTTATTTTAATTTTATTTTACCTTTATTTAACCAGGCAAGTCAGTTAAGAACAAATTCTTATTTTCAATGACGGCCTAGGAACAGTGGGTTAACTGCCTGTTCAGGGGCAGAACAACAGATATACCTTATACCTTGTCAGCTCGGGGGTTTGAACTCACAACCTTCCGTTTACTAGTCCAACACTCTAACCACTAGGCTACCCTGCCGCCCCAGATGATGTGGCAGGTGGCGGCATGGTAGCACAGCTTGTCCCAGAATTAATCACAAAAAAATAGCTGATAACTACGAAACAAACATTCTGGATACTATAGTGAATCTGGAACTATTTATTGATCAGCATTTTGATATGCTCGAAAAAGAAACGGATACATCGAATCGAACAAGAGAAGATCTTTCCTCGAGTTCTGCGAGCCAAACGGGAGGAAAGCTGCCTTCAAAAATTCCAAACTTAACATTGGAGGGGGATGTTTTTATAACTATGTCTCCAGAAGATAGAGCATTGCTTACAAGCATGAGCGATCAGTTAACAAAAACTGGATCTATTGCCTGGGCTACTGGGGGAGGTTGAGGCTTTAAAAACAGGAATGGATTACAGTAATAAAAATATGGAAGAAATACGAGCGGAAAATAAAATATTGAAAATATTGGACTCCCTAAAAGACACTACAGAGAGGCTACGGTATGATAATAAAACAATGAAAGCAGAATTACTTGATCTAAAGTGCAGAAGTATGAGAAATAATATTGTTATAATGGGAATAAAGGAGGATGAAAACTAAATCTATCAGTCAACGGAGGAAAAAGTCAGTGTTCATGAAACGTAATCTCAAGATGACGGACAAACAGGTAGAAACAATTGATTTTCAAAGAGCTCACCGTTTTGGGAAGGCCCTGTCCGGTCGTAGCTATGCTAACCCACTACGAAATGAAAATTGCCTTCTTACAACAGGGTAGGGAATTGAAGAATTAATGAACAATTTCCTCATGAAATAGTGGAGAGACGACGTGCCCTGTACCCCACTTTCAAAAGGCTCTGAGCAGAGAAGCAGAATGTTCGTCTAGTGGTCGATAAATTACATGTAAATAATCAAATGTTCAAGGACTGGAAGATTACAACGTGGTTGTGAGTGTAGCTACCTCCTGTTGAAGTAGTCCCCAATACATATTTGCACTGCATTACACAGTACAAATATGGATTTATTGTGTTTTTACAACAACAACAAAAATGTTTCATGCACTATGGAACCGTGGACTATGTGGACTTGAAATAAGGTTGGATTTATGGTAATGCAGAATGGGTATGATGAACTTAGCATTTTTCTATCTAGGCAATATGGAACTTTGAACTATATGGACGTAATATCAAGTTTTGATACAGGGGAAGGCGAGGATGGGTAAGGCTGACCTTTTTTTTCTTTATGATTTTTTATGTATTTAATTTGAAGATTGTACATTAGAAATATCAAGGTCGTTTTTTGTTTGTTTAATAACATACAGTTGAAGTAGGAAGTTTACATACACCAAAATCAGTTTTTCACAGTTCCTGACATTTAATCCTAGAAAAGATTCCCTGTCTTAGGTCAGTTAGGATCACCACTTTATTTTAAGAATGTGAAATGTCAGAATAATAGTAGAGAGAAAGATTTATTTCAGCTTGTATTTCTTTCATCACATTCCCAGTGGGTCAGATGTTTACATACGCTCAATTAGTATTTGGTAGCATTGCCTTTAAATTGATTAACTTGGGTCAAATGTTTTGAGTAGCCTTCCACAAGCTTCCCACAATAAGTTGGGTGAATTTTGGCCCATTCCCCCTGACAGAGCTGGTGTAACTGAGTCAGGTTTGTAGGCCTCCTTGCTTGCACGCATTTTTTCAGTTCTGCCCACAAATTTTCTATAGGATTGAGGTCAGGGCTTTGTGATGGACACTCCAATACCTTGACTTCAATACCTCAACAATACCTTGTTGTCCATAAGCCATGTTGCCACAACTTTGGAAGTATCCTTGAGGTAATTTTCTATTTGGAAGACCCATTTGCTACCAAGATTTAACTTGACTGATGTCAAGTTCACCCAGAGCCCCCTGTTGGTCACATGTATGTGTTCATTTCATTCCCCCATTCCCAGCATAAAGCGCTAGTAGATTCAGGCGCAGCGGGGA
Source organism: Oncorhynchus keta (assembly GCF_023373465.1). Lineage (NCBI taxonomy): Eukaryota > Metazoa > Chordata > Actinopteri > Salmoniformes > Salmonidae > Oncorhynchus > Oncorhynchus keta. Next base: position 41,964,841 of record NC_068437.1, on the reverse strand, counting down.
ATTTTATGGACCGCAGTTTCACGCATAGGTTAGGGATTCCCCTTGTTCAGATGGACAAACCCTTCCCTGTGCACTCCCTAGATAGTCAACCATTAGGGTCAGGGGTGGTCAGGGAGGCCACAGCTCCACTGGAGAAGGTTACTCAAGGGGGTCATGAGGAGAGAATTAGTCTCTTCCTCATAGATTCTCCTGCGTTTCCAGTGGTGTTGGGGATTCCCTGGTTGGCCTTTCACAACCCCACTATTTTGTGGCAACAGAGGGCTCTAAAGGGGTGGTCAGAGGAGTGCTCAGGTAGGTTCCATCGGTGCAATGACGGTGGAGAGTCCAGACCAAATCTCCACCGTGCGCATGTAACAGTATAACTTTAGACCGTCTCCTCGCCCATACCCGGGCGCGAACCAAGGACCCTCTGCACACATCAACAACAGTCACCCACGAAGCATCGTTACCCATCGCTCCACAAAAGCCACGGCCCTTGTAGAGCAAGGGGAACCACTACTTCAAGGTCTCAGAGAAAGTGAGGTCACCGATTGAAACGCTATTTAGCGCGCACCGCTAACTAAACTAGCCGTTTCACATCCGTTACACGCATTCACCCCGAATATGCCGATTTGGCTATCGCCTTCTGTAAAAACAGGGTGACCCAATTACCACCCCATCGACGAGGGGATTGTGCGATAAACCTCCAGGTAAACGCAGGACTTTCCAGGAGTCACGTGTATCCCCTGTCACAGGAGGAGACGGTGGCTATGGAAACATATGTCTCTGAATCTCTGAGGCAGGGGTACATTCGGCCTTCCACGTCACCCACCTCCTCAAGTTTATTTTTTGTGAAGAAGAAGGAGGGAGGTCTGCGTCCGTGCATTGACTATAGAGGTCTAAGTTCTATTATGGTGGGGTACAGTTACCCACTACCTCTCATCGCTATGGCGACTGAGTCATTTCACGGAGCACGCTTCTTCACAAAACTGGATCTCAGGAGCGCGTATAACTTGGTGCGTATCCGGGAGGGAGATGAGTGGAAGACAGCGTTTAGTACCACATCCGGCCATTATGAGTACCTCGTCATGCCGTATGGGTTGAAGAATGCCCCAGCAGTCTTCCAATCCTTTGTAGACAAGATTCTCAGGGACCTGCATGGGCAGGGTGTGGTGGTGTATATCGATGGCATTCTGATATACAGTGGGGAGAACAAGTATTTAATAGACTGCCGATTTTGCAGGTTTGTATTGTATGATTTTTAAGTAATTTATTTACATTTTATTGCATGACATAAGTATTTGACACATCAGAAAAGCAGAACTTAATATTTGGTACAAAAACCTTTGTTTGCAATCACGAGGTGAGATCTTGCATGGAGGCCCAGACCGAGGGTGATTGACCGTCATCTTGACCCTCTTCCATTTTCGAATAATTGCGCCAACAGTTGTTGCCTTCTCACCAAGCTGCTTGCCTATTGTCCTGTAGCCGGTCCCAGCCTTGTGCAGGTCTACAGTTTTATCCCTGATGTCCTTACACAGCATCCTGGTCTTGGAGAGGTTGGAGTCTGTTTGATTGAGTGTGTGGACAGGTGTCTTTTACACAGGTAATGAGTTCAAACAGGTGCAGTTAATACAGGTAATGAGTGGAGAACAGGAGGGCTTCTTGAAGAAAAACTAAGGTCTGTGAGAGCTGGAATTCTTACTGGTTGGTAGGTGATCAAATACTTATGTCATGCAATAAAATGCAAATGAATTACTTAAAAATCGTACAATTTGATTTTCTGGATTTGTGCTTTAGATTCCGTCTCTCACAGTTGAAGTGTACCTATGATAAAAATGACAGACCTCTACATGCTTTGTAAGTAGGAAAACCTGCAAAATCGGCAGTGTATCAAATACATGTTCTCCCCAATGTATTCCGCTACACGCGCCGCGCATGTGTCTCTGGAGCGTAGAGTACTTGGGCGACTGTTGGAGCATGACCTGTACGTCAAGGCTGAGAAATGCGCATTCTCCCAACAGGCCGTCTCCTTCCTGGGTTATCGCATTTCCACATCAGGGTTGGTGATGGAGTGTGACCGCATTGCAGCCGTGCGTAATAAGCCGACTCCCACCACAGTAAAGGAGGTGCGGCGGTTTTTAGGGTTTGCCAATTACTACCGGAGGTTTATCCGGGGTTTTGGGCAGGTAGCTGCTCCCATTACCTCACTGCTGAAGGGGGGACCGGTGCGTCTGCGGTGGTCGGCTGAGGCCGGACAGAGCGTTTTGTCGCTTGAGGACTCTGTTTACCGAGGATCCCGTGTTGGCTCATCCGGATCCCTCTTTGGCGTTCATAGTGGAGGTGGACGCATCCGAGGCTGGGATTGGTGCCGTGCTCTCACAGCTCTCGGCCGCACCATTGAAGCTTCCGCCCCTGCGCTTTCTATTCGGGAAAGCGCAGCCCGGCTGAGCGAAACTATGACGTGAGGACCGGGAGTTGCTGGCTGTCGTAAAAGCTTTGAAGGTGTGGAGACATTGGCTTGAGGGGGCTCAACACCCTTTCCTCATCTGGACTGACCACCGTAATCTGGAGTACATCCGGGCGGCGAGGAGACTGAACCCTCGCCAGGCAAGGTGGGCCATGTTTTTCACCAGATTCAGATTTACGATATTGTATAGACCAGGTTCCCAGAACGCTAAAGCAGACGCATTGTCCCGTCTGTATGATACAGAGGAGCGGTCCATCGATCCCACCCCCATACTTCCGGCCTCTTTTCTGGTGGCGCCGGTGGTGTGGGAGGTGGACACGGACAGCGAGCGGGCATCTCGGTCAGAGCCTACTGAACCTCAGTGTCCAGCTAGACGGAGGTACGTCCCGCTTGGTGTCCGTGATAGGTTGATTTGGTGAGCGCACACGTTACCCTCCTCTGGTCACCCGGGTATCGATAGGACGGTGCGAAGCCTTAGGGGGAAGTACTGGTGGCCCACTTTAGCTAAGGACATGAGGGTTTATGTCTCCTCCTGCTCAGTGTGCGCTCGGTGCAAGGCTCCTCGACACCTGCCCAGAAGGAAGTTACAACCGCTCCCCGTTACACAACGGCCTTGGTCACACCTGTCGGTAGACTTCCTGACCAATCTTCCTCCATCCCAGGGTAACACCCCGATCCTGGTCATTGTGGATCGGTTTTCTATGTCCTGTCGTCTCCTCCCTTTGCCAGGTCTCCCTACGGCCCTACAGACTGCGGAGGCCCTGTTTACGCACGTCTTCCGACACTACGGGGTGCCTGAGGACATAGTTTCTGATCGGGGTCCCCAGTTCACATCCCGGGTTTAGCGGGTGTTCATGGAGCGTCTGGGGGTCTCGGTCAGCCTGACCTCTGGTTTTCCCCCCGAGAGTAATGGGAAGGTGGAGAGAGTAAACCAGGATGTGTGTAGGTTTCTGCGGTCGTATTGCCAGGACCGGCCAGGTGAGTGGGTGAGGTACTTCCGTGGGCAGAGATGGCCCAGAACTCACTCTGCCACTCCTCAACTAACCTTTCGCCCTTTCAGTGCATATCAGCCTGTCCTGGTACAGTGACATCCGAGCCAGACTGAGGCTCCTGTGGTGGAGGAATGGGTGAAGCGCTCGAAGGAGACCTGGGAGGCCGTCCACGGACACCTGAAATGGGCCGAAGGGCAGCAGAAAGCGAGCGCTGACCGCCACCGCAGTGAGGCACCGGTGTTCGCACCGAGGGACCGGGTCTGGCTCTCGACCCGAAACCTGCCCCTTCGCCTACCCTGCCGGAAGCTGGGTCTGCGGTTTGTGGGGCCATTTAAAGTCCTTAGGAGAATGAACAAGGTGTGTTATAAGTTACAGCTCCCCCTTATTACCGTATTAAACCCTCGTTTCATGTGTCTCTCCTCAGGCCGGTGGTAGCTGGTCCGCTTCAAGGAGCTGAGGTGCGGGAGGTCCCTCCGCCCCCCTGGACATCGAAGGGGCCCCGGCGTACACAGTCCATACTGGATTCCAGGCGTCGGGTGAGGGGCCTGCAGTACCTCGTGGATAGGGAGGGGTACGGTCCGGAGGAGAGATGCCGGTGGAGGACATCTTGGAACCATGCTGAGTGTGTTTCACCTCATCCATCCGGATCACCCTGAGCCTCGTCCTCCGGGTCGTCCTCGAGGCCGGCGTCGGAGCAATGTGGGAGCCGCGCGTCGGGGGGTACTGTCACGACTTCCACCGAAGGTGGCTCCTCTCCCTGTTCAGACGGTGCTCTGATGAACATTACAGGCCTCTCTCATCTTTTAAATTGGGAGAACTTGCACAATTGGTGGCTGACTAAATACTTTTTTGCCCCACTGTATATGGACACTTAATCATCATGGTGCTTTATAATGATAAGTTTACAAACATTGGTTGTGGTAAGTATAATTGAAACTTGGGTATCATTATGGTAAGTGGGGAAATAAGTATAGCAAGATATAATTGTAATGGCTTAGCAGATCATAAAAAAGAATATACATTTTTACATGGTTAAAAGAGAAAGAATATAATATATATTGTCTACAGGAAATTCATTCTACAAAAATAGATCGGGTTGGGTGGAAAAAGTACTGGGAGGGAGAATGTATATTTTTGTCATGGTCAAAGAAACTCAAAAGGAGTGATTATACTAATTAATACACATTCTGATCCGATTGTGCAAACTGTGCAAACAGATCCTCAAGGAAGATGGATTATTTTAAATATGCTATTGGACCAAAAACAGATCTGGCTAAATCATCTATATGGGCCAAATAATGATGATCCACAACTTTTTTGAAAATATATAGAATATTATATTGAGCTCACAAGCAACATGGTGGAGGGGTAAATTATATATATATATTTTTGCAAATGTAAAAATCCAAAAAAAAAAAAATGTTTATATTAATTAACACAAAAAAAAGATGACTGCAAGAGCTCAGAGCAGAATGCTCACTGAGGTTAAGAAGAATCCTAGAGTGTCAGCTAAAGACTTACAGAAATCTCTAGAACATGCTAACATCTCTGTTGACGAGTCTACGATGCATAAAACACTAAACAAGAATGGTGTTCAGGAAGGACACCACAGAAGAAGCCACTGTTGTCCAAAAAAAACACTGCACATCTGAAGTTTGCAAAAGAGCACCTGGATGTTCCAGGTGCGCTACTGGCAAAATATTCTGTGGACAGATTAAACTAAAGTTGGGTTGTTTGGAAGGAAGGAACACACAACACTATGTGTGGAGAAAAAAATCCACAGCACAACAACATCAAAACCTCATCCCAACTGTAATGTATGGTGGAGGGAGCATCATGGTTTGGGGCAGTTTTGCTGCCTCAGGGCCTGGAAAGCTTACTATCATCAATAGAAAAATGAATTCTCAAGTTTATCAAGACGTTTTGCAGGAGAATGTAAGGCTATCTGTCCGCCAATTGAAGCTCAACAGAAGTTGGGTGATGCAACAGGACAATGACCCAAAACACAGAAGTAAATCAACAACAGAATGCCTTCTGGAGTGGCCCAGTCAGAGTCCTGACCTCAACCCGATTGAGATGCTGTGGCATGACCTCAAGAGAGCGGTTCACACCAAACATCCCAAGAATATTGCTGAACTGAAACAGTTTGTACAGAGGAATGGTCCAAAACTCCTCTTGACTGTTGTGCAGGTCTGATCCGCAACTACAGAAAATGTTTGTTTGAGGTTATTGCTGCCAAAGGAAGGTCAAGCAGTTATTAAATCCAAGGGTTCACATACTTTTCCCACCCTGCACTGTGAATGTTTACATGGTGTGTTCAATAAAGACATGAAAACGCATAATTGTTTGTGTGTTATTAGTTTTAGCAGACTGTGTTTGTCTATTGTTGTGACTTAGATGAAGATGAGATCAAATTTCATGATTTTTATGCAGAAATCCAGGTAATTAAAACAATTTAAATGGAACTTTTCAGAGAAATTAGTCATTGAAGTTACTTGTATTATTTACCATAAAGTAGAGTGAAAGTATCAGGTTTTGACCACTAGATGCCACAGTTCATGCTATACTTTGGGTAGAAAACCAATAGATTTGGCTCATTATGAAAATATATTTTGTGGTCATCCTCTTAATTCAAGCTAGTCCTCTATGAAAGCAAATCAGTTTGGCCTTCTTTTACGCTTAATCTTTGGCTAGGAAATGTCAGACGTTGGGTACTATATTTGTTGAATATGATCTGAATCCTATAAATTAAAATGGCCCATTTGGGTGCAATCAATTAGCTTAATTTCTCATATATAAAATAACATTTAAACAAAATAATGTTTCAGGAATGACAATCTTACCTGTTTCTAACTACAGAAACAATTTAAGAACAATCTGAGATGGTGGGTGTCATGGCTTGCTCAAATGACATGGAATGACTCCTTTGTAAAACATGGCCCTGTTGTGAGGCTGTTTTGTTGTTGTTGAGTGTTCTTGAATGGTTCTGTCTGAGGGAGCCCAGTGCAGTTAGTATTAGAAAGGAGATGGCCATCACCTAGGGATGGTTATTGGGAAATAAAAACGCTTCAAAGGCTATAGCTCTACATCCGTGTCTACTATCTAAACGTTGACTAATCAATGTTCCGTTCTAACATTTCCGTCTGACTAATATACCCCAGTGGGTTGCCTGTCACTGTCCTGTATACTGTTCTTGGATACTGTAGTGGCTTATGGTGGCTCATAGGACACAGAGCGCTTGTTATTGTTTTCAGTGTAGTGTATGCAGTCAAATAGACAGTGTCCACTCCAGATGCCATGGACTGCTTTGAAGTTAGATTTTCTAAATTAGATTACTGCTTTGCCACACAAATTCTTACTATCTAAGAAGCGGTTGCTTGTACTCATAGATGAAAGTTAGATATGGGGAAAGAGTGAGAAAAAAGTTGCTGTGAGACACAGACAGGTGTATGATGGGTAACACAGGCTGTGTTACCTTGTCAAAGTCCTCCTGCGTGGCTCTCATCTCCTTCCAGGTCTTGTTGATCAGCTGGATGCAGACGCAGAAAAGCTCCTCTAGCAGCCGGTCCTGAGAGAAGAAGATGGGGTGGTAGTTTGAACCAGTCTCTGAGGCTAGGGGAGAGAGAGCGAGAGGAACAATATGAGACCTTTAAGAAACGTTAATTTGAGTTTTTTGTTGCAAAATGTTTTTAAATGTTTTCCGTTGCAAACCCTAATAAACACAACCCTGTATCAGTGTAACTTTATAGAGCTACACATAGCTTCAGTATATTCTTAATCAGTAGTTTAAGACATACTGTATACTGTACACATATACATATGCATAAGGGTTTTTCTTTATTCTTACTATTTTCTACATTGTAGAATAATAGTGAAGACATCAAAACTATGAAATAGCACATATTTAGAATATTTAGAAATAGAATCATGTAGTAATCAGGAAAGTGTTAAACAAATCAAAACATATTTTATATTCTTCAAAGTAGCCCCCCTTTGGCTTGATGAAAGCTTTGCACACTCTTGGCATTCTCTCAACCAGATTCATGAGGTCGTCACCTGGAATGCATTTCAATTAACAGGTGTGCCTTGTTAACCTTTTTGGGATAGAGGGCAGCATTTTCACTTTTGGATGAATAGCATGCCCATAGTGAACTGCCTCCTACTCTGTCCCAGATGCTAATATATGCATATTATTATTATTATTGGATAGAAAACACTCTAAAGTTTCTAAAACTCTTTGTATGATGTCTGTGAGTATAACAGAACTCATATGGCAGGCGAAAACCTGAGAAAAATCCAACCAGGAAGTGGGATATCTGAGGGTTGTAGTTTTTCAAAGCTTGGCCTACCGAATACACAGTGTCTATGGAGTCAAGTTGCACTTCCTACGGCTTCCACTAGATGTCAACCATCTTTAGAAACTGGTTTGAGGATTCTACGATAAAGGAGGGGCTCATGAGACCTGTTTGAGTCAGTGGTCTGGCAGAGTATCTCAGGCTCGTGACGTGCGCTCCCGACAGAGTTTGCTCTTGTCCCAGTGCTTTTCTTCAGACATAGGAATTCTCCGGTTGGAAGCTTATGGACGTTTTATGTTAAAAACATCCTAAAGATTGATTCCATATATCGTTTGACTTGTTTCTACGACCTGTAACGGAACCTTTCGAGTTTTTGTCTGAACGAAGTGCTCGCGCCTCATGAAGATGGATTACTGGGCTGAACACGCTACCAACAAGTGGCTATTTGGACATAAATGATGTACTTTATTAAACTTTATGGAACAAATCAGTCATTTATTGTCGAACTGGGATTCCTGGGAGTGCCTTCTGATGAAGATCATCAAAGGTAAGTGAATATTTCTAGTGTTATTTCTAACTTCTGTTGACTCCAAAATGGCGGATATTTCTCTAGCTGGATTGGGCTCTGAGCGCCGTTCTCAGATTATGCTTTTTCCATAAAGTTTTTGGGAAATATGACACAGCGGTTGCATTAAGGAGAAGTCTATCTTTAATTATGTGAATAACAGCTGTATCTTTTATCAATGTTTATTATGAGTATTTCTGCAAAATCACCGGATGTTTTGGAATCAAAACATTACTGCACGTAACGCGCCAATGTAAACTGAGATTTTTGGATATAAATATGCACATTATCGAACAAAACATACATGTATTGTGTAACATGATGTCCTATGAGTGTCATCTGATGAAGATCATCAAAGGTTAGTGATTAATTTGATCTATATTTCTGCTTTTATGACTATCTTTGGCTGGGAAAATGGCTGTGTTTTTTTGACTTGGCTATGACCTAACATAATCATATGTTGTGCTTTCACAGTAAAGCATTTTTTAATCGGACACGATGGGTAGATTAACAAGATGTTTATCTTTCATTTGCTGTATTGGACTTGTTAATGTGTGAAAGTTATATATTTCAAAAATATATTTTTGAATTTCTCGCACTGCCTTTCCAGCGGAATGTTGTCGAGGGGTTCTGCTAGTGGAACGCCTGAGCTAGAAAGGTTAAAAGTTCAAAAGTGGCATTTATTTCCTTCTTAATATGTTTGAGCCAGTCAGTTGTGACAAGCTAGGGGTGGTATACAGAAGATACCCCTATTTGGTAAAAGACCAAGTACATATTATGGCAAGAACAGCTCAAATAATCAATGAAAGTGCAGTCGCAAAAACCATCAAGTGCTATGATGAAACTGGCTCTCATGAGGACCGCCACAAGAATGGAAGACCCAGTGTTACCTATGCTGCAGAGGATAAATTCATTACAGTCACCAACATCAGAAATTGCAGCCCAAATAAATGCTTCACAGAGTTCAAGTAACAGAAACATCTCCACATCAACTGTTCAGAGGAGACTGTGTGAATCAAGCCTTCATTCAACACTCTACTAAAGGACAACAACAAGAAGAAGAGACGTGCTTCGGCCAAGAAACACGAGCAATGGAAAATATTTTAACCTTTATTTAACTAGGCAAGTCAGTTAATTAAGAACAAATTCTTAATTACAATGAGGGCCTACTCCGGCCTACTCACAATGAGGGCCTACTCATCTGTCCTTTGGTCTGATGAGTCCGAATTTGAGATTTTTGATTCGAACCGTTTGTGAGTCGCAGAGTAGGTGGTTCCCACCGTGAAGCATTGGAGGAGTAGGTGTGATGGTGTGGGGGTGCTTTGCTGGCAATCCTAAAGATTGATTCTATACATTGTTTGACATGTTTCTATGGACTGTAACAGAACTTTTTGACTTTTCATCTGCTCGCGCCTCATGAATTTGGATTACTGGGCTAAAAGCGTGAACAAAAAGGAGGTATTTGGACATAAATTATGGACTTTATCGAACAAATCAAACATTTATTGTGGAACTGGGATTCCTGGGAGTGCATTCTGATGAAGATCATCAAAGATAAGTGAATATTTATAATGCTATTTCTGACTTTGTTGACTCCACAACATGGTGGATATCTGTATGGCTTGCTTTGTTGTCTGAGCGCTGTACTCAGATTATTGCATGGTGTGCTTTTTCGGTAAAGCTTTTTTGAAATCTGACACAGTGGTTGCATTAAGGAGAAGTGGATCTAAAATGCTACACATAACACTTGTATCTTTTAGCAATGTTTATTATGAGTATTTCTGTAAATTGATGTGGCTCTCTGCAAAATCACCGGATGTTTTGGAACTGCTGAACGTAACGCGCCAATGTAAACTGAGATTTTTTGATAAATATGAACTTTATCAAACAAAACATACATGTATTGTGTAACATGAAGTCCTATGAGTGTCATCCGATGAAGATCATCAAAGGTTAGTGATTAATTTTATCTCTATTTCTGCTTTTTATGACTCCTCTCTTCGGCTGGAAAAATGGCTGTGTTTTTCTGTGACTAGGTACTGACCTAACATAATCGTTTGGTGTGCTTTTGTCATAAAGCCTTTTTGAAAACAGACACTGTGGCTGGATATACAACAAGTTTATATTTAAAATGGTGTGAAATACTTGTATGTTTGAGGAATTTGAATTATGGGATTTCTGTTGTTTTGAATTTGGCGCCCTGCACTTTCACTGGCTGTTGTTGAGGTGGGACGCTACCGTCCCGAATATCCCAGAGAGGTTAACAAATAGTTACCCAACACACGTCCAGACTGTGTACGGGCTAGTTGACCAAGAAGGAGAGTGATGGAGTGCCGCATCAGATGACCTGTCTCCACAATGACCCGACCTCAACTCAATTGAGATGTTTTGGGATGAGTTGGAGTGAAGGAAAAGCAGCCAACAAGTGCTCAGCATATGTGGGAACTCCTTCAAGACTGTTGGAAAAGCATTCCAGGTGAAGCTGGTTGAGAGAATGCCAAGAGTGTGCATTCTGTCATCAAGGCAAATGGTGGCTACTTTGAAGAATATAAAATACAAAATATATTTGGATTTGTTTAACACTTTTTTGTTTACTACATAATTCCATATGTGTTATTTCATAGTTTTGATGTCGTCACTATTATTCTTCAATGTAGAAAATAGTACAAATAAAGAAAAACCCTTGAATGAGTAGGTGTGTCCAAATTCATGACTGGTACTGTATGTTTCCAGTACAGACCCAATGCACCCATACACAGACGTATCCATACTGTGTGAACTCACACCAGCATGTAGACAACTAACAGCTGAAAGTCATAAGTAGAGGAAACATGCCTGACATCAGTGGGGGAAAAAAGCCAGACCTGGCTTAACCTGTCTTAAATACATGTAGGCCTACATGTACGAGCTCAGGTTGACTTACGGGGCTCTCCGATGCGTAGGATCTCACACAAGATTAGAGTCAGCTGGATGCTGCTGCGGGCGAATGGACACTCGTGCTTATCCTCCCTACTGCTGTTTTCTAGAACAAACTGAGAGAAAGAGACAGACAGAGAGAGAGAGAGACAGAGAGAGAAATAAAACGAGAGAGAAATAAATAGTCAGAGGATGACAAATACTTAACCCTCTCCCGAACAAAAACTCACGATTGTCCCTTTAACTCCCTCCCGCCCTCTGTTCCTCCCCGTTCTTCCCTTTCCCCTCCCTCTGCTCACCCTGCTGTAGGCATCGGGGTAGCGGGAGGCGAAGTAGGCCATGGTGTCCAGAGCCAGCAGGCCAGGAGGGGCCCGCAGCAGGTCCTGACCTGGGTTACTGTTGTTCTTTAGAGAGAGAAGACAGAACAGGAATTAAACACACTCTGTATGGAGGGAGACAATGGTTTGGATAGACAAGAGCAAGACTCAGAGAAGTTTATTAATATGTACAGTATATGTAGGACACACAGAGGCCGAATGAGAGTGACTGATTGAGGTGGTGGTAAGTAGAATCCCATAGAGTAGACTCACAGAGAAGCCCAGCTTCTTGAACTCCTTGGCACAGAGAGAGCGCCGTCGCTCATGACTCAAGCTGTTCTCACTCTCCGTCTCGAAGGCTGCCTGCCGCAGGCCGTGTAGAATCTCCCTCTGGTCCTGTGGGAGGAGAGGGAGGAAGGGGAAGGATGGAAAGATAACAGTAGATAGACACAATGGTCCAATATAAGGGAGTATGGTACTATATGACTAAGTGGATTTCAAGGATACTTAGTAAGCACTAGTCAGCACTCTCTCCTGGGGTGCGAAGAGGCAGTGGTTTCCAGGTGTGGGAGGGGTCAGAAGTCAGGGAGGTCATCTATCTCACCTGGTTGTAGGAGTCCAGGGGCATCCTCATGCGAGGCTCCAGGTGGTTCAGAGTGACAGACTGGAGGACATACAGGTAGTGGGCCATCTCATCCCCCACGGAGGCAGAACTATGGATAATGTTCTGTGGGTCACAACAAACCATGAGACATAGGTTCAAGACAGTAGAGTATTTACTATGGATAAAATGACTGGAAGACCAAAAAATTGCTACATTTAATGAAAGACAATTGCATTTCCCCAATTTGACATTCTACTGGATGCAATGACAGTAAGGTGCCCTTGTACCTCAATCTTGAACATTCAAGATGGTTTACCTTATAGATGTACTGTCGAAGATTCTTCATTCCTAAGAAGGCAAACAGCTCCTGAAAACCAATATCATGTGTGTCATCACCAAATAACTACCACTGGCTATATCAGTTATTACTGAAATGCAGTGACACTACTTCCCCATAAGTAGGCGGTAAAAGCGATACAGTCACAAATCAGGTCAGGACTCTGCCACCAGTAATGGTCACATAAATCTGAACAAAACCCTTTGTTTTGAACAGACTCACTCAGGCTGGTTAAACTGATTAACGTGTACCTCCCTCTGGAAAACAGAGCAGGCGAGGGAGAGAAGAAAGAAAGAGACAGACAGAGAGTGGGAGACAGAGAGAGAGACAAGGCAAGAAGGGCATTCTATGCCATCAAAAGAAACATAAATTTCAACATACCAATTAGGATTTGGCTAAAAATACTTGAATCAGTCATAGAGCCCATTGCCCTTTATGGTTGTGAGGTCTGGGGTCCGCTCACCAACCAAGACTTCACAAAATGGGACAAACACCAAATTGAGACTCTGCACGCAGAATTCTGCAAAAATATCCTCCCGTGTACAACGTAAAACACCAAATAATGCATGCAGAGCAGAATTAGGCCGATACCCACTAATTATCAAAATCCAGAAAAGAGCCATTAAATTCTACAACCACCTAAAAGGAAGCGATTCACAAACCTTCGATAACAAAGCCATCACCTACAGAGAGATGAACCTGGAGAAGAGTCCCTAAGCAAGCTGGTCCTGGGGCTCTGTTCACAAACACAAACACACCCTACAGAGCCCCAGGACAACAGCACAATTAGACCCAACCAAATCATGAGAAAACAAAAAGATAATTACTTAACACATTGGAAAGAATTAACAAAAAAACAGAGCAAACTAGAATGCTATTTGGCCCTACACAGAGAGTACACAGCGGCAGAATACCTGACCACTGTGACTGACCCAAAATTAAGGAAAGCTTTGACTATGTACAGACTCAGTGAGCATAGCCTTGCTATTGAGAAAGGCCGCCGTAGGCAGACATGGCTCTCAAGAGAAGACAGGCTATGTGCTCACTGCCCACAAAATGAGGTGGAAACTGAGCTGCACTTCAGCCCAATGTATGACCATATTAGAGATACATATTTCCCCCAGATCACACAAATCCACAAAGAATTCGAAAACAAATCCAATTTTGAAAAACTCCCATATCTACTGGGTGAAATTCCACAGTGTGCCATCACAGCAGCAAGATTTGTGACCCGTTGCCACGAGAAAAGGGCAACCAGTGAAGAACAAACACCATTGTAAATACAACCCATATTTATGCTTATTTATTTTATCTTGTGTCCTTTAACTATTTGTACATTGTATATATATATATATATATATATATATATATAATATGACATTTGTAATGTCTTTACTGTTTTGAAACTTCTGTATGTGTAATGTTTACTGTTCATTTTTGTTGTTTTTCACTTTATATATTCACATTGTATGTTGTCTACCTCACTTGCTTTGGCAATGTTAACACATGTTTGCCATGCCAATAAAGCCCTTGAATTGAATTGACAGAAAGAGCGAAATACACAGAGAGAAAGAGAGAGAGAGAGAGAGAGAGAGAGAGAGAGAGAGAGAGAGAGAGAGAGAGAGAGAGAGAGAGAGACAGACAGACAGACAGACAGACAGACAGACAGACAGACAGACAGACAGACAGACAGACAGACAGACAGACAGACAGACAGACAGAGTGATACACAGAGAAGAGACAAAGAGAGAGAGAGCAATACACAGAGAGAGAGTGAGAGAGAGAGAGAGAGAGACAGACAGACAGACAGACAGACAGACAGACAGACAGACAGACAGACAGACAGACAGACAGAGTGATACACAGAGAAGAGACAAAGAGAGAGAGAGCAATACACAGAGAGAGATAGAGAGAGAGAGAGAGAGAGAGAGAGAGAGAGAGAGAGAGAGAGAGAGAGAGAGAGAGAGAGAGAGAGCGATACACAGAGAAGACAGAGCGATACACAGAGAAGAGACAGAGAGAGAGAGCGATACACAGAGAGCGAGAGAGAGAGCGAGAGAGAGCGAGAGAGAGAGAGAGAGAGAGAGACAGAGACAGAGACAGAGACAGAGACAGAGACAGAGACAGAGACAGAGACAGAGACAGAGACAGAGAGAGAAAGCAGGGCATTCTACGCCATTAAAAAACAAATTCAAATTGAAATACCTAATCGAATGTGTCATTGAACCAATTGCACTTTATGGCAGCGAGGAGTGCGGGCCACTTGAAAAACAAGATTTCACCCAATGGGACAAACCCCCCATTGAAACCCTGCATTCCGAGTTCTGTAAGATTCTCCTACATGTCCAGAAGAAAACTACAAACAGTGCATGTAGGGCAAAATTAAGCCAATATCCACTAATAATAAAAACTTTTTAAAAAGCAATTAAGTTTTGGAAACATCTCAAATACAGTGATCCCCTCTCATATCATTACCACACCCTTCAATACCAAGAGCTGAGCAAAGAAAAGAGTCCCCTCATCCAGCTGGTCCTGGGGCTGAGTTCACAAACCTGTTCTACTAACACACTCAAGCCTCTACTAACACACTGAAGCATCAGGACCAGAACATCCAATCAATCAGATCAAACCAAATTACAACACAGTCAAAACAAAACTACATTACCTATTGGGAAATGCAAACACAAGCACAAAGCAAAATGCAGTGCTATCTGGTCCTAAATCGACAGTACACCATGGCAAACTATGCAACCATGGTTAGTGATCAAAACCTTGGAAAAACCTTGAGAAAGTACAGGCTCAGTGAGCACAGCCTTGCCATTGAGAAGGGTAGACACAGGAAAACATGGCTCCCTGTAGAGGAAAGGCTGTGCAACCACTGCACCACAGCAGAACCCAAGACAGAGATGCAATTCCTGACAAAAACCTGTATTCAAGGTTTCAAAGACCTCTCTGATGAGGATAGGCTATCTGTCCTGTTGGGGGAGAACGCAGAGAGCTGTGGGATGGCAGCACACTACATTGCTGCTTGCCATAAGATGAGGGACAGTGTCTGACAGACCAACCAACCTGCACATGTCCTCTATGTTTATTGTTATTGTCCAATGTCTGGTTATTTTGACCCTTGGTTATTGTTGTTACTGTTGTCCCGTTGAGAATATTGATTATTATTATTAATTATGTTAATATTGTACATCTCCAAAGTAAGCAATATGTACATTGTTAGACAGCAAATTGAATTAAATTAAATTGAGAGAGAGAGAGAGAGAGAGTGGGGAAATAGAGACCATTCTTACCTGTCTGTCTGCATCTCCAGCAGTCTGTAGCAGAGCCATGAGGAGGGCCATGGCTTTGGTTTGAATCTGTTGGTTTGTCCTGGAATAAAAGAGAGCGTATGGGTGGGCATAATGAGAGATGGGAGAGAGTAGTATGTGTGTGTATTTCTTAGATGAACTGTAGACTTCAGACCCTGGACAAGCTTATCATGACATTTTCCTGAGGTACATTTAACCGTAATATGATTTAGAGATGAGGGTCTATGTGTGTAAGCAGGTATAAGCACACTCATTCATTGGAGGTAATGCAGGTTTTTCCCACAATTCTATCCATAGATGACACACACTTACACCTGCAGATGTGAGAGGAGTCTCTCCAGAGTGACCTCCTGCTTGACCTGCTGGAAGAGGCTGCTGCTGCTCAGCACCATGCTCTCCAGGATGGCCAGGGACACCTGCTGGATGGACGCGTCCAGCACCTTGGCATTGACGAAGTTAGCAATCTGACAGGTACCAGGAAAAAGACACAGGATACAGTTAGTATAGAAGAGCACAGATAGCAGAGGGATAGAATGCGATGGGGATATAATAGGTTGAAACTGAGTGCGGAGAGTCAGTCCCATGACTAGTGGTCACCAGAGCTCCTATCAGACATTTCTCATGGTCAAACATTACACACATTAACATTATGGGACGGTTTCCCAGACAAAGATTAAGCCTAGTCCTTGGAACCAACCCTACATGTCTAATGCCTTACTTTCTTACTCCTGACATATTTTTATTTCTCCTCCTCCACTTAGGTTAAAGAAGCCAATAGTTTAGGAACCTACCTTCTTGATGAAGACAGCAGAGAGATTCTCCCATGATACAATCCCATGGTCCATCAACTCCATGAAGCCTGTCAGTGTGTGGGTCATGATCAGAGGGGCCCTAACAGACAATACACACAACTCAGAACAGAATATTACAACTTCAGCAAATACAACATTGACAAAGAAAACCACAGACGCCACTGAGTATTTCCACTGATTTGGTTCTATGTGGCGAGATTAGGAGAGACTAGACTATACCAGGCTGAAATGTTCTCAGGTTTGGTAGGAATGTGTTTCATGCCTTCCCTGGGATTCAAGTGGTATAATAGAGGTATAATTGATTTGGGACTATAAGACATGTTACATCTTCAAAAGCATGAGGTCAGACTCATATCCTTGGATCTCTCCATCCCATGTTGATTTTGATCAAACTAACCAAATCACTAACTACGCAACACAGCTGCATATTCTTCCTAGCCAATTCTCCATGCCAACTCAATGTTATTCTAGAATTCAACAGACGAACCCAACTACAGCATCCTTGAATTCCTCCACAGTAACTATGCTAACAGTATGAGTGGAAGGCCAGACTCAGCCCATACTTCACCCAGGGACGTGTTCCCACGTGAGGTAATCGTCTCATATCTCTGCAGCAGCATCTATCAAAGCACAGCTTTCAACTGCAGCCAGCAGAAATATGCACTACTGCACTGCATTTCCCCCATCCCCCAAAATAACCACACAGTCTGCTAGGAGAACAGGACAGACAGAGAAGCGCTCACTTATGTGAGTCTGCTGTCTCTGCTATATAAGGTTAGTTGAAGAGAGAGTAGAGAGAGACAGAGACACACACAAAGACATAGTGACATTATGAGAGACACATAGACATATAGAGAGATACAGAGAAGGGAACTGACTCGTCAGCGTCCTCTACGATCTTCACCAGCAGAGAGTGGCCATCACGGCTGATAAACTCTTGGGCAAAAGTGACGTCAGTGGACACGCAGGCCAGCTGCTTCAGCGAATCACAGCGCACACCTGAGTCTGAGCTCTGGATGCCCTTGTAGAGGTCCTCGGCACAACGGCCCTACAACACACACAGCATAAAAACACACAGACAGAGGATGGATGAAGTAGATATACCCATTATGTAATACAATTACAATAGGCCTACATAGCGTGCAGACACACACACACACAGAGCCAAGAGGGGATTATGTAAGGAACAGAGCATGCATGGTTGGTTTGTTAGGCTCTTGTTTGCAAACTCACCGGTGCCTTGGTCAGACGGAGAATGCAGCCATTCTTAATGTCCAGACGGTTCTAGAACATGAAGACCACAGAGCAGACACAATAACAAATATAGTCATACACACAATGATTACTAATTTCACACTCCACTGAGGAACATGTACTGAACAAACATATAAATGCAACATGCAACAATTTCAAAGATTTTACTGAGTTACAGTTCAAATAAGGAAATAAGTCAATTGAAAAAAATTCATTAGCCCCTAATCTATGGATATGTATTTGTTGGTCACAGATAACTCATAACTATATACAGTAGGTCTAGTATAACCATATACAGTAAGTCTGCTATAACTATATACAGTAGGTCTGCTATAACTATATACAGTAAGTCTGCTATAACTATATACAGTAGGTCTGCTATAACTATATACAGTAGGTCTAGTATAACCATAAACTGTAGGTCTAGTATAACGATATACAGTAGGTCTAGTATAACCATATACAGTAAGTCTGCTATAACTATATACAGTAGGTCTGCTATAACTATATACAGTAGGTCTAGTATAACCATATACAGTAGGTCTAGTATAACGATATACAGTAGGTCTACTATAACCATATACAGTAGGTCTGCTATAACTATATACAGTAGGTCTGCTATAACGATATACAGTAGGTCTAGTATAACCATATACAGTAGGTCTACTATAACCATATACAGTAGGTCTGCTATAACTATATACAGTAGGTCTGCTATAACGATATACAGTAGGTCTAGTATAACCATATACAGTAAGTCTGCTGTAACTATATACAGTAGGTCTAGTATAACCATATACAGTAGGTCTACTATAACCATATACAGTAGGTCTACTATAACCATATACAGTAGGTCTGCTATAACTATATACAGTAGGTCTGCTATAACGATATACAGTAGGTCTAGTATAACCATATACAGTAAGTCTGCTGTAACTATATACAGTAGGTCTAGTATAACCATATACAGTAGGTCTACTATAACCATATACAGTAGGTCTGCTATAACTATATACAGTAGGTCTGCTATAACTATATACAGTAGGTCTAGTATAACCATATACAGTAGGTCTAGTATAACGATATACAGTAGGTCTAGTATAACCATATACAGTAAGTCTGCTGTAACTATATACAGTAGGTCTAGTATAACCATATACAGTAGGTCTACTATAACCATATACAGTAGGTCTGCTATAACTATATACAGTAGGTCTGCTATAACTATATACAGTAGGTCTAGTATAACCATATACAGTAGGTCTAGTATAACGATATACAGTAGGTCTAGTATAACCATATACAGTAAGTCTGCTATAACTATATACAGTAGGTCTAGTATAACCATATACAGTAGGTCTACTATAACCATATACAGTAGGTCTGCTATAACTATATACAGTAGGTCTGCTATAACGATATACAGTAGGTCTAGTATAACCATATACAGTAAGTCTGCTGTAACTATATACAGTAGGTCTAGTATAACCATATACAGTAGGTCTACTATAACCATATACAGTAGGTCTGCTATAACTATATACAGTAGGTCTGCTATAACTATATACAGTAGGTCTGCTATAACTATATACAGTAGGTCTAGTATAACCATATACAGTAGGTCTAGTATAACGATATACAGTAGGTCTAGTATAACCATATACAGTAAGTCTGCTATAACTATATACAGTAGGTCTAGTATAACCATATACAGTAGGTCTACTATAACCATATACAGTAGGTCTGCTATAACTATATACAGTAGGTCTGCTATAACTATATACAGTAGGTCTGCTATAACTATATACAGTAGGTCTAGTATAACGATATACAGTAGGTCTAGTATAACCATATACAGTAAGTCTGCTATAACTATATACAGTAGGTCTAGTATAACCATATACAGTAGGTCTACTATAACCATATACAGTAGGTCTGCTATAACTATATACAGTAGGTCTGCTATAACCCTATACAGTAGGTCTGCTATAACTATATACAGTAGGCCTGCTATAACTATATACAGTAGGTCTGCTATAACTATATACAGAGGTCTGCTATAAGTATATACAGTAGGTCTGCTATAACTATATACAGTAGGTCTGCTATAACTATATACAGAGGTCTGCTATAACTATATACAGTAGGTCTATTATAACTATATACAGTAGATCTACTATAAATATATACAGTAGGTCTGCTATAACTAAATGCATTAGGCATTCTATATACAGTAGGTCTGGTATAACTACATACGGTAAGTCTATTATAACAATATACAGTATGTCTGCTATAACTATATACAGTAGATCTGCTATAACTATATGCAGCAGGAATTCTATAAAAAGTAGGTATATTATAACTATATACAGCAGGTATACTATAACGATATACAGTATATCTACTATAACTACATACAGTAGGTCTGCTATGACTATATGCAGTCGGCATCCTATAAACATAAGGTCTGCGATTACTATATACAGTAGGTCTACAATAACTATATACAGTAGATCTACTATAACTATATACAGTAGGTCTACTATAACTATATACAGTAGGTCTGCGATTACTATACACAGTAGGTCTACAATAACTATATACAGTAGATCTACTATAACTATATACAATAGGTATACTATACTATATACAGCAAGTCTACAAAAACAATATACAGTAGGTCTGCTATAGCTATATACACTATGTCTGCTATAACTATATACAGTAGGTCTATAATAACTATATACAGTAGGTCTACTATAACTATATACAGTAGGTCTACAATAGCTATATAATGTATATCTACTATAACTATATACAGGAGGTCTACTATAACTATATACAGTAGGTCTAATATAACTATATACAGTAGGTCTGCTATAAATATATACAGTAGGTCTGCTATAACTAAATGCATAAGGCATTCTATATACAGTAGGTCTGCTATAACTAAATGCATTAGGCATTCTATATACAGTAGGTCTGCTATAACTAAATGCATTAGGCATTCTATATACAGTAGGTCTGCTATAACCAAATGCATTAGGCATTATATATACAGTAGGTCTGCTATAACTATATACAGTAGGTCTACTATAACTATATACAGTAGGTCTGCTATAACTATATACAGTAGGTCTACTATAACTATATACAGTAGGTCTACGATAACTATATAGAGTAGGCATTCTACATACAGTAGGTCTGCTATAACTATATACAGTAGGTCTACTATAACTATATACAGTAGGTCTATTATAACTATATACAGTAGGTCTGCTATAACTAAATGCATTAGGCATTCTATATACAGTAGGTCTGCTATAACTAAATGCATTAGGCATTCTATATACAGTAGGTCTGCTATAACTATATACAGTAGGTATACTATAACTATATACAGTAGGTATATTATAACTATATACCGTAGGTCTACTATAACTATATACAGTAGGTCTGCTATAACTATATACAGTAGGTATATTATAACTATATACAGTAGATCTACTATAAATATATACAGTAGGTCTGCTATAACTAAATGCATAAGGCATTCTATATACAGTAGGTCTGCTATAACTAAATGCATTAGGCATTCTATATACAGTAGGTCTGCTATAACTATATACAGTAGATCTACTATAACTATATACAGTAGGTCTATTATAACTATATACAGTAGGTCTGCTATAACTAAATGCATTAGGCATTATATATACAGTAGGTCTGCTATAACCAAATGCATTAGGCATTATATATACAGTAGGTCTGCTATAACTATATACAGTAGGTCTGCTATAACTATATACAGTAGGTCTACTATAACTATATACAGTAGGTCTACTATAACTATACAGAGTAGGCATTCTATATACAGTAGGTCTGCTATAACCAAATGCATTAGGCATTATATATACAGTAGGTCTACTATAACTATATACAGTAGGTCTGCTATAACTATATACAGTAGGTCTACTATAACTATATACAGTAGGTCTACTATAACTATATAGAGTAGGCATTCTACATACAGTAGGTCTGCTATAACTATATACAGTAGGTCTACTATAACTATACACAGTAGGTCTATTATAACTATATACAGTAGGTCTGCTATAACTAAATGCATTAGGCATTCTATATACAGTAGGTCTGCTATAACTAAATGCATTAGGCATTCTATATACAGTAGGTCTGCTATAACTATATACAGTAGGTATACTATAACTATATACAGTAGGTCTGCTATAACTATATACAGTAGGTCTACTATAACTATATACAGTAGGCATTCTACATACAGTAGGTCTGCTATAACTATATACAGTAGGTCTACTATAACTATATACAGTAGGCATTCTATATACAGTAGGTCTGCTATAACTTTATACAGTAGATCTGCTATAACTATATGCAGTAGGTCTACATTAGCTATATACATTAGGTCTGCTAAAACTACATACCGTAGGTCTACAATAGCTATATACATTCGGTCTGCTATAAATATATACAGTAGGCATTCTATATACAGTAGGTACGCTATAACTATATACAGTAGATCTGCTTAATATTGTGTTTATATTTTTGTTCAGTAGAATTAGAGAGGGGGGAAAGAAAGAGAGTGAGGGAGAGAGAGAAGGGGGGAAAGGAGAGAGGGGGACGAGAGAGAGAGAGCGAGAGAGAGCAAGAAATTAAGTTGGTTTAGTTTAATTTGTCATTCATGCCTGCACTGGCCCAGGAAATAGCTGGAATCTCTCCTCAGACACACAACTGTAACAGTGCCAACCAGCCCTCCTATTACCCCATGCTCATCACACACGCAGTGGAATAACAATGAACACAGCCACAGCATACCCCTTGGTAGAGGTTTGTGTTTGGCCTTTTCAAAAGTCACAAGCTTAGTTTAGCTCCAACAGCTACCCAGACCAAGGCCACTGGCGTTGATGACATTTCAGACATCACTGGCATGACAGGGACACCACACCCTCTACTGTCAACTTAAAGTATTGAAGTCACACACTGGACAGACAGAAAGACCTATGACAGCCTCCATGTTCACTGAAAAGAAAGATAATCAACTCACAGATTCAGTGATGTAGGTCTGAACACCGTCGGCATACTGGAGGGCATAGTTATCAGGGCCTGGAAGATTCCACCTAAAACCCAGTCATCATAGGCACTGTAACTACTGCAAGTGGACAAAGTATTTGCTTGAACTCTACAAGGATAACATGAACACACACAGACACTTACCCATCACAAACCTCCTTTATTACAGCAGAAAGGGGCTTTTTCTGTCGGGAGAAAAACATAGTTGTGGTCAATAAGCAGCAGAAGGTAAGAACTGATTTAGATATCATGCTTTCATTTTGGAAACCATGGTGGATTAACTATAGTACACTGGTCCTATGACCCTGAGACTGCTGATCCAAGATAAACTCAAAGCTTTTACTTCCTCTATGCTGTTGACTTATGAGGCAACAGGGACATTCGGTAGAGTGAATAAATAAGACAAACTGAGACAAACTACTTTAATGTCTACACTTCAATTGCCCTGTCATTTGTGGTATACATGGTGGTCAACCAATCAAAAGTGTTTGTGTACTGTGGTAGATCTATCACTGCCCTGTAATTTGTGGTCTGTAGGGGGTCAACCAATCAGAGGTTTTTGGTGAGGTCTGGTAGTCCAATAGGAGTGCTTCTGAGGGACTTGCCGGTAGTTTTTTTCTCCCATGAAATGTCTACAGAAGCAGCTTGTTCAAACTTCACAGGCACTCATATCGAACTAAAACCTTTTATTTAATTATGGCCTTGGTCTATTAACAGTTTGACATCCTAAACACCCAGCACATTAGCTCCCGAGTGGCGCAACGGTCTAAGGTACTGCATCTCAATGCTAGAGGCGTCACTACAGACCCTGGTTCGATTGCAGGCTGTATCACACCCGGATGTGATTGGGAGTCCCATAGGGCGGCACACAATTGTCCCAGCATCGTCTGGGTTAGTATTTGGCCGGGGTGGGCCGTCATTGTAATGCCGAGGTGCATCAGCCCTTCATATAAAACATTATTATCCTGCCCATCGCCGCTCAGTATTGCTACATATACCACAGCTCTATTACAACCCACAGGCTGCAATACGGATTCCTATTGTAACTTTCCACTTAGGCGTTGATAGTACAGTAGATTTTCTAAACTCTCTGACTCAGGCTCCACTCCTGTGTTCTGATGCTTACCTGGTCCAGTTGAATGAGCTGAGGGTATGCTCCTGGCATCTGGATGGCAATCTTCACAATATCCTGTTGGGGCATCTTGAAGTGTGTTTATGTGTGTCCTCCTAAGACTCTGAGAGATAAGGTCAAATGAGGTTAATATCACTATCAAATAATTCAGACAGTAAATTAGTATTTTTCTGTACGTTTCTTGCCTGACCAGATTGGCCCTGCCCTCGAGTCATTGGAGCTTTCATTTTCCAAATGAATTTGCTGAACTTATATCTTCCTCTTTTAAGGTACTATGTCTACATTTGCTTCAGTGTGTACAGAAACATAGCCCTTTCTGTGCATAGGACTACATACAATTAAATACAAGGCCAGACAAAGACAGACATGCATACACAACCTCCATGGCACACATAGACATCCATTTCCTCCTCAGCTCACAGATGGGAGTCCCAGAGGAGAGGACAGTCAAGCTCTTTTCATACTCTCTCCAGCACATATGGAAACACTAAAGTTTTTTAAACAATTCTGCACATGCTTCACTTGATGAAAAGGGAAATATATGTGTGTGTGTCTCCCATTAATAGGTCAATGGAACGAACCTACAAAAAATATGTTATGTTTTATTATTAGTGTTTAAGTGCCATTTCTTCAAAACATGGACACTTCCTCTTTCACCTGACAAACTACACATAGTTTTCTAGAACCCTTCCATTTCAGTAGCCCTATGTCATCCCAAGTAGGTCAATAGATGTTAACTTGTAGCCTACATTGATAGCTGATCACATAACACTGTAATTACTGGAATGTCATAAACTCTTCAGCCTTGCTATTTTGTTAAGACACATTTAAAGCAGAACAGATGGAAACTCTAACCTGAAAATGTTCTCACTCACTTCATATACTAATACTCTTGAAGCCTTGTGAAAGAGAATGCTCCTTCGACCCAAACATTACTATACTAGCCTACTATTAATGCAAGGCAATTATAATAATAATCCTTTTGTGAACTAACACTCGCACTTTACTTTTTTCCCTCTTACTAGTAGTGACTTTGCTGATAGCTACTTTATTGAGGACAATGCTACTTATTATGACTGAGATATTTGGTTGTACCACCTAGCTATCTTAAGATGAATCCACTAACTGTAAGTCGCACCGGATAAGAGTGTCTGCTAAATTACTAAAATGCTAAATGTAGGCTATATGACATGCTGGCAGGGAGAGCAGTGTTTGGGTTTCCTAGGCTCTCTCCCCTGCCTGTCCCAGCATGCATTGGGCTGCACCCTCTCGCTGCTACTACTGCAAGAGGAAGAGGTGCGAGAGAGAGAAAAAGAGAATGTAATAATAATAATAATATAATATAATAATAATAATGTGTTGTATGAGTGTAGAGGTAAAGTGTGAATCAGTGTCTCTGAATTTGTAAATCCTGTATATGAATGGTATAACTACTGTTCATTCCTCTTATGGTTGTTGTGTAGTAAATATTTTACTTTTTAGTTTCATAATTTTTTGTTTTTTCCTGTGAAGCACATTGCGTTGCATTCCATGTTGGAAATGTGCTGTATAAATAAAGCTTGATTTGATTACAGTGAACCATATAGTAATAGTGCCCATGACCATATAGGGCTACGCATAAATGTGTATCCTCCCGTATCCCTTCTGTTAGCCTGCAGAACTAACACTGTGCCATGCCCCTTGACGCTGTAATAACCATCCCACCGCCTGTCCCCTTAGGGGGTGGGGAGGAGCTGTCCTTCGGCTCCCTGGAATTCCAATCCTGACAGACCACCTACAACTGCCACCACAAACACACACACACACATACAAACACACACACTTTGAAGTCTGTTGTCATCTGCACCACCACTTGAGAGGGGTTATTAGTGCCTGAGGCTTTACATTCTGGGTGCTGAGTAGAACTTTGTTAATGGCAGTTGTCGACACACTAGTGAAATTGATCCATGTCTCGAGAGCCAGCCCTTTTCTGTCGTGATTAATTGCAAATGTATGTCGAAACATTGAGGATTGCTTGTTACCTGACACTTTACAAAAATGGAATGGAAACTATTTTCTTTGCAGTAAGCCATTTCACAGTTCACAGCTAGCATACACTGAAAACGACTTAAAAAAGACCAACCAATGAATTAAACTATTCATTATGTAGGTTGATTCGAGTTGTTGTTTCATTCATATATAAAAGTTAGGGTGACTGACTATTGATGATGTCAACGCTCCTCAGCCCGTGTATCCTACTAGTTCGCCATAGACACAACAAAAAGGACGAAACAGGTAACGTTAAAAAGAGACAGGTAATGCTGAACTTGAGACCCGGGGGCCATTTGTATCAGGTTCACGAAACAGATTTGTTCATTCTCGATCGCAACAATCGCGAACAATCAAAGAAAATATCTGGTTGAGTTGCACTTTTATTTGGCTCCTACCTGTTTGAAAAGAAAAGTTACTGTCCTCGCGAAAGCGCCGAGATCGGGACTGGAAGCATTTGAAATCTCTCCCTAGAGAGGACGACAATAATCCGAGAGTGAATTATATTTTCAACTATTTTGGAGAACCTATGTGCCTAGGTGGAGAGGTTTCCCAAAATTATTGACCATGCAAAGTTCCGGGTTGAGTTTAGTCACCCGCCCCCTGTAGGAAGCACTGTGTGTCGACCATAGACAGTGAAAAGAAGGTATGGAGTACCACAGTATGAATCATAACACCCATAAAACCTAGTGGTCAAACAGGGAAATGGTTCCAATCGTTTTTACACCATTCATTTTTCCCGTAGAAGATTTTAGAAACACTTAAAATAAGGGCTGTGTAGGCTTACTGTGCTGTTACGTTTTGATAACCATGTAAATCCCTCTTGGACAAGGTAACTTTTATCAATATATTCGCCTGTATTTACCCCCAAAAATGTAAATGCTAATTAGCTGCTAATATGGCTATCATAAAGAAATACAAATGCCATGATGATTTGGACGAGACTGCCGAATCGAGGCAAAAGTAAAAACATATCTGGATTAACTATGTTATCTAAATGTAGTTATGAATAAATGTGCAACATTTCTTTAAATTGACAATTCGGTGAACTGTCTTGTGCAAGTTTTAAATTGACACAATTCCTGTTAGCAAAGGTGTCAGCTAGAGATGAAATGCAGGAGCTTGCAGGGATGTATAGTTTTGCATGATGTCTACTTTAATGAAAATTAGCATTTTCGAATCTGAGAGTAAATAGAGTCGAATATATTGATAAAAGTCACCTTGTCAGATAGAGACTTACATGGTTATCAAAACGTCACGCCAGTGTAAGCTATTTTAAGTGTTTCTAAAATGAATGGTGGAAAATGATTGGAACCATTTCCCTGTTTGACCACTTGGCTTTATGTCAAACAAAAATATTGAAAAACAACAAGTATTTAACCTTTATTTAACTCGGTAAGTCAGTTAAGAACAAATTCTTATTTACAATGACGCCCTACACTGGCCAACGCCGGACCAATTGCGCGCAGCCCTATAGAACCCCCGATCACAGCCGGTTGTGATAGAGCCTGGATTCAAACCAGGGTGTTTGTAGTGACGCCTCCAGCACTGAGATGCAATGCCTTAGACCGCTGCGCCATTCGGGAGCCTCAGGTATTATGACACCTCCACCGTGGAGCTGGATATAAACCCTGGAATGCTGAGCTATGTAGTGAGAGGCTTATACCTCAGTGCTATGGAGACACCGGTCGGCCGTATTGGCACTCCCAGAAGGAGCAGTCCTCCATAGTCTACCACAGTATGAATCATGTGTTTAGTGAATCCGCCAGATCAGAGGCAGAAGGGATGACCAGGGATGTTCTCTTCATAAGTGTGTGAATTAGACCATTTTCATGTCCTGCTAAGCATTCAAAATGTAACAAGCACTTTTGGGTGTCAGGGGAAATGTATGGAGTAAAAAGTACATCATTTTCTTTAGGAATGTAGTGAAGTCATAGTTGTCAAAAATAGAAATGGTAAAGTACAGACACCCCAAAAAACGACTTATGTAGCACTTTCAAGTATTTTTTAAAAGTACTTTACACCACTGTGTATGAGTCATAATGCTCATAAAACCCAGGTCTATCTTGGGATAGTTATAAAAATCTTTCACCTCGAGGTCAAACATGGAAATGGTTCCAATAATTTTTCCGCTAATAGTTTGATCCATTGTGGATTTTAGAAACACTTAAAGTATGGGCTGTGATTCATGTAGGCATGCCGTTTTGATGACGGTATAAATCTCTCAATATTTTCGCCTGTATTCACCTCACATCATGAGCAAAGTGTAATTGACAAAAATTAGCTATGGATGGAGATAAGGATTTGGACTTGTGGGTTTACTTTATTCTCTGTACTGGCCAATAGAGCCCCACAGTGGAGAGGTCATAATACCCTTAAAACCTAGTTTTCAAACAGGGAAATGGTTCCAATTGTTTTTCCATCATTTTATAAACTTAAAATAAGGCCTGTATTTCATGTAGGCTTACCCTGGCGTGGCGTTTTGATAACCATTTAAATCTCTCTTGGACAAGGTGACTTTTATCAGTATATTCATCTCTATTTACACTCGGGTTCGAAAATGAACCGATCCCCACCCTTTCTATATGTTGTCTTGTCTGTCTTTCCCCCTCCATATTTTGTCCCGTAGCAGTAGAGTCCGTTAGAGGGTTGGCAGAGTAGAGCAGGGTCAAGGGTGGGCCCCATATTGTGTGCAACGGGTGGGTCCTATATTGTGTGCAGCATTAGAGCGAGATTGTAGTGCCTTTCACCATATTGTTTGCAGTGCCATCCCTTTGAATAACTATCTTGTTGCAGTGCCATATCAGAATAATTCACAGTGTGCATTAGAGTGAGATTTGTGGTGCCTTTCACCACATTGTTGCAGTGCCATATCAGAATAATTCACAGTGTGCATTAGAGTGAGATTTGTGGTGCCTTTCACCACATTGTTGCAGTGCCATATCAGTGTGCAGTGTGTCACCTTTGCATGCCCGATGTGGGATTGGGGTCCGATCCATGTTAACCCCTGAATTTAAAATAAAACTTACCTTGAGCATACTTACCTGTCCTGGTCTTCTTTGTTGGGATTGTGTGCTGGATAATATTAAATCCTGTGTTGAGTGGAGTAAAAAGGGTTCACACTAAACTGTGATACACACATATTTATTCTACTTTGTTCGTGTTTCACCTAACCTCATGACCAAAACCACACATTGCTATAGATGTCATAATATGGGCTATTTTCAGCCCTTTTTCTGGGTAGCTTGATCTGAGTTGAATCTTTGTCAGGTCATTAATCACCCTCCTCCCACCCCAACAACCTGCTCCTTAAACAGAAAGAGCCTTAGAAGACTGAAAGCAACAAAAAAATCTAGATAACAAAAACAAGCCGTGGATTTTTGTCCATCCTTCCCCAATTCAGAATATATCATTTTCATACTCATTGTACGCTTTGTGTAACAGCATTGAAGATTGAAATAAAAAACTAAATACTATAAAATAAAACTGTGGATTTTTGGCCATCCTCCCCTGAGTCTGAATATGTAATTGAAAAGTTTCATAGGCATCAATACTCTCATGGGAATCCACCGCCTACCCTCTCTCATCGGTACTGGTCCATTGATGCAGCCCTCAGTGTACACATACATAGCTAGTAAAATGGCACGCAAACGCATTGCGCAGCTATGTAGGTACATGCACTTTTTGGATCCAAATTTAACAAATGAGACAGACAAATTGTAGAAAGTTAGGCCTTTCATCCACATTTTGCAACACAACTTCCCCAAACGATTTCATCCCTTGCAAGCCCTCTCTGTGGATGAGGCAATGATCCAATTTGACAGTAGACTCTTTATGGAAACAGGTCATGCTGAAGAACCCAATGAAGTGGGGGTTTAAAATATGGTGTCTGTGTGACTCATTGACTGGTTACTGCCTTGTTTTCAATGTGCACACAGGTCGGGAGGGTGGGGGTGGGGTAGGGTGAAGCAACTGACCTAGTAATGGAGCTCATGAGAGGCTACTTATTGTCACACCACCATCTTTACGCAGACAACTTTTTCAAATCCATTCCTCTGGTGAGAGACTTGCTTGACACCAACACATATTATTGTGGCACAGTAAGGCCCAATCGTAAGAACTTCCCCAAGGCCATTATGGAGGGCAAGCTCCAGAGAGGTCAGTGTGAAATGGTCAGTAGATCATGTCGCTGGAGGGACAAAAGAGACGTGTATTTTCTGTCCACAAACAGCTCAGTGAAGGACATCCTCAAACCATTGTCTTAAGTTCAGGCAGAACAAATGTATATCTTTTGCAGAGTTTGTAATGAATTACAACAAGAAAATGGTCGGGGATGACCATCTTGACCAGCTCAGGAGCAACTATAATGTTGGACGCACTGGCAGAAAATGGTGGAAATACAGCACGTACACCATTTTCTGTCTGTGCATGAGGTTGGACTTTTAGCACGTATAGCACATTAGTTCGTAGGGAGCACCGATTTGTGTCACCTCATTAGTCAATATGTGTTACACCTGTGCTGGCTTGTCTATATAGTTATTCAGAAGGAGTTTCACCAGTGCTGGCCCAAGTGATATTTAAGAGTGGCTGGCCCAGTGCTCCAGTTGTCTTGAGAGATGCGAAGAGTCAACACCATTAGTTGACCCGTAGATTTCTAGAAAAACATTCCTTTGTCTGATCTTCCCTGTTTTTGTTTTGTTCAACTTTTTGGTTTGCATTCTGTTTTTAAGTTTAGTATGGGTTTTTCTTTTGTTTGTATCTCAGTGGGCAAATTTAGGGGACGCTCATGGTGGATGTCTTTTAGGTCCCAGTTGTTGTTGCTAGTTAACTTTCAGAACCCATCTGTTTTGTTTTGGTTGTTGTCAGTGAATCTTTGTTAATTTCCCCTTCTGTTTGATACTGGCCTTCTAGGCAGAGTTGCAAAGAAAAAGCCATATCTCAGACTGGCCAATAAATAAATAAAATTACTGAAACGTTTGAAAGGTAGTAAAATACTCTTTCAAGGGCTTTTCTTTATATTTACTATTTTCTACATTGTAGAATAATAGGGAAGACATCAAAACTATGAAATAACACATTTGGAATCATGTAGTAACCAAAGAAGTGTTGAACAAATCAAAATATATTTTATATTTGAGATTCTTCAAAGTAGCCACCCTTTGGCTTGATGACAGCTTTGCACACTCTTGGCATTCTCTCAACCCGCTTCATGAAGTAGTCACCTGGAATTCATTTAAATGAACAGGTGTGCCTTGTTAAAAGTTAATTTGTGGAATTTCTTTCCCTCTTAATGCATTGAGCCAATCAGTTGTGTTGTGACAAGTTAGGAGTGGTATAGAAGATAGCCCCATTTGGTAAAATACTAAGTTCATATTAAGAACAGCTCAAATAAGCAAAGAGAAACAACAGTCCATTTTAAGACATGAAGATCAGTCAATACGGATGATTTCAAGAATTTTGAAAGTTTCTTCAAGTGCAGTCGCAAACACCATCAAGTGCTATGATGAAACTGCGTCTCATGAGGACCGCCACAGGAAAGGAAGACCCAGAGTTACCTCTGCTGCAGAGGATAAGTTCATTAGAGTTACCAGCCTCAGAAATTGCAGCCCAAGTAAATGCTTCACAGAGTTCAAGTAACAGACACATCGCAACTGTTCAGAGGAGACTGCGTGAATCAGGCCTTCATGGTTGACTTACTGCAAAGAAACCACTACTAAAAGACACCAATAATAAGACTTGGTCTTTTACCAAATAGTGCTAACTTCTCTATACCACCCCTACAAATTCCACAAATTAAATTTTAACATGGCACACCTGTTAATTGCAATGCATTCCAGGTGACTATCTCATGAAGCTGGTTGAGAGAATGTCAAGAGTGTACAAAGCTGTCATCTAGGCAGAAGGTGGCTACTTTGAAGAATCTCAAATATACAATGCTCAAAAAAATAAAGGGAACACTTAAACAACACAATGTAACTTCAAGTCAATCACACTTCTGTGAAATCAAACTGTCCACTTATGAAGCAACACTGATTGACAATAAATGTCACATGCTTTTGTGCAAATGGAATAGACATAAGGTGGAAATTATAGGCAATTAGCAAGACACCCCCAATAAAGGAGTGGTTCTGCAGGTGGTGACCACAGACCACTTCTTAGTTCCTAGCTGATGTTTTGGTCACTTTTGAATGCTGGCGGTGCTTTCACTCTAGTTGTAGCATGAGACAGAGTCTACAACCCACACAAGTGGCTCAGGTAGTGCAGCTCGTCCAGGATGAGACATCAATGCGAGCTGTGGCAAGACGGTTTGCTGTGTCTGTCAGCGTAGTGTCCAGAGCATGGAGGCGCTACCAGGAGACAGGCCAGTACATCAGGAGACGCGGAGGAGGCCGTAGGAGGGCAACAACCCAGCAGCAGGACCGCTACCTCCGCCTTTGTGCAAGGAGGAGCAGGAGGAGCACTGCCAGAGCCCTGCAAAATGACCTCCAGCAGGCCACAAATGTGCATGTGTCTGCTCAAACGGTCAGAAACAGACTCCATGAGGGTGGTATGAGGGCCCGACATCGAAAGGTGGGGGTTGTGCTTACAGCCCAACACCGTGCAGGACGCTTGGCATTTGCCAGAGAACACCAAGATTGGCAAATTCGCCACTGGCGCCCTGTGCTCTTCACAGATGAAAGCAGGTTCACACTGAGCACATGTGACAGACGTCACAGTCTGGAGACGCCGTGGAGAACATTCTGCTGCCTGCAACATCCTCCAGCATGACCGGTTTGGCGGTGGGTCAGTCATGGTGTGGCGTGGCATTTCTTTGGGGGGCCGCACAGCCCTCCATGTGCTCGCCAGAGGTAGCATGACTGCCATTAGGTACCGAGATGAGATCCTCAGACCCTTTGTGAGACCATATGCTGGTGCGGTTGGCCCTGGGTTCCTCCTAATGCAAGACAATGCTGGACCTCATGTGGCTGGAGTGTGTCAGTAGTTCCTGCAAGAGGAATCTGACCTGAATCCAATTGAGCACATCTGGGACATTATATCACGCTCCATCCACCAACGCCACGTTGCACCACAGACTGTCCAGGTGTTGGCGGATGCTTTAGTCCAGGTCTGGGAGGAGATCCCTCAGGAGACCATCCACCACCTCATCAGGAGCATGCCCAGGCGTTGTAGGGAGGTCATACAGGCACGTGGAGGCCACACACACTACTGAGCCTCATTTTGACTTGTTTTAAGGACATTACATCAAAGTTGGATCAGCCTGTAGTGTGGTTTTCCACTTTAATTTTGAGTGTGACTCCAAATCCAGACCTCCATGGGTGGATAAATTTGATTTCCATTGATCATTTTTGTGTGATTTTGTTGTCAGCACATTCAACTATGTAAAGAAAAAAGTATTTAATAAGAATATTTCATTCATTCAGATCTAGAATGTGTTATTTTAGGGTTTCCCTTCATTTTTTTGAGCAGTGTATATAATTACTCTACAATGTAGAAGATAGTAAAAATAAATAAAAACCCTTGAATGAGTAGGTGTGTCCAAACTTTTGACTGTACTGTATATATTTTGAGTGAGTAATTTAGTCAAATATATGTCAATTGAAATACTCTAGGGTTCTTTGTTGTGTTGAGAGATAGTATTTTTTGATAGTGATTGTCTACACAAAATGAGTGTTATTCCTATGTACAATGAATGCAGTGTCATATTAAAGAAAAGGTGGTGCTCATTACAATTAAGTTAACTTGTAATTGTCTTTTTTTTTAGCTATGTCTTTGTTTGAAATGCGTGAAGATTCTCAGTAATCTACAGCATCATTCTATTGGGGTCTAAAGAGTTAGTGTGAGTATATATAAATCATTGTTGTAGACCTAGAAAGGTGTCACATTTCCCCCATCCTTAGCAATTACAGATGATTAAACTAATTGCAGTCTAAACTGAAGATCATGATTACTTGATTATTGGACTCAGGTGTTAGCTGGGGAAAAAGTGTGACAATCATGTCCCGAAGGACTGGAGTTGCCCATCCATGTTACATGTTAGGTATTTTGCAGACACTCTTATCCAGAGCTATTTACATGAGCAATTAGGGTTAAGTGCCTTGCTCAAGGGCAGAGTTTTTTTAATCTAATCAGCTGATTTTCGAACCAGTGAACTTTCAGTTACTGGCCCAACGATCTTAACCGCTAGGCCACCCGCCACCCTGTTGTAGACCATAGACCTGTCCCAACTTTTCCAACATTACAGTAGGTCTTCATTTCAAGGGGAAATTCAGTGAAACACCTACAGAGTGCTCAAAATTAGTATAGGTGGGTTTAGAATACACTAAAATATGGCACATATTATTTTCCACATTCAGTATTTAAAAATGTAATACATTTTGGGGGGGAATGATGTGATCCTTGTCCGCATTCAAATATATATGGTATTACAATTATATAGGCTACTACTAATCCATAAATATGAATCTGGTCTGATAAATATTGTCAGATTATATTATCTTGATTTTGGATAACCTACCTACAGAGCTGTGCAGCAGCCAATGCTACATGTTTTGCAATCCAATTCATGCAGTCATCACAGTTGTATATCGGGTTCTTTAGCCATAGTAAGTTCTAACATTGCATTACCTGCAATTTGGCCTTCTCTGCCAACAATAAGACAACACAAAAACGGAAAAAAACTATGCAAAGTTACAAATACATATTAAAAAATATATATAAAAAAACTATGCAAAGTTACAAATACATATTAAAAAATATATATAAAAAAACTATGCAAAGTTACAAATACATATTAAAAAATATATATATTCCTTTCATGTGTGATGTAACTCAAGTTTAGTCATCATGATCCTATTATTACAAATGGAATGATACTGTAGATCCTCTGAGCCTCTTAACACATCCAATGTTACATGTAAGCAGACTTAGCTTCAATTCCCTGGACAATGAAGGCTTCAGTGAACTGGCAACACCACCCAACCCAGACGGATGGTGCAATCTTAACGGGTTGGAGTGATGTAAAGTGCAATGATGTGAGAGAAGTTTGATACAGATGCTAGTTTTGTCAATATATTTCATACACCATAACCACAAATTAGTAATATATCTGACAGATATACACTGAGTATAGAAACATTAAGAACACCTGCTCTTTCCATGACAAAGACTGACCAGGTGAATGCTATGATGCCTTATTGTAACTTCTTAAATCAACTTCGATCAGTGTAGGGCAGGGATCATCAACTAGATTCAGCCACGGGTTGATTTCTTTTCTTGAGCGGATGGTCGGGGGCCGGAACATAATAACTAATCATTTGTAGCCTACAAATTGACAAGAAGCCCAGACATATTTTATTAAAAGATTATTTCAAACCTTGCTTACATTTGTATATGATCACGTGTCGCTCTATTATGTTTGGAAATACATAGGAACAGATTTCCCAAATTAACATAAATTGGAGCTGATTTCCTGGTGTTTTTTCATTTTTTAATAGAAAACAATGGAAATTCAACTTTTTCTTTTGCTCAGAAAACCTGTGTGGGGGGGCAATAAAACACTAGTTTAGGAGTAGGTAGTAGGTGCCAGGCACAGCGGTTTGGGTCAAGTACTGCAACGCTGCTTGGTATTTTCACGCTCAACAGTTTCCCACGTGTATCAAGAATGGTCCACCACCCACAGGACATCCAGCCAACTTGACAAAACTTTGGGAAGCTTGAGTCAACATGGACCATCATCACTGTGGAACGCTTTCAACACACACGCATATATACACACACACACACACACACACACACACACAGTGGCTAGTGAAAGTATTCACTCCCCTTGACATTTTTCCTATTTTGTTGCCTTACAACCTGGAATTAAAATAGATTTTTGGGGGGTTTGTATCATTTGATTTACATAACATGCCTACAACTTTGAAGATGCAAAATATTTTTTTTTATTGTGAAACAAACAAGAAATAAGACAAAATAACTGAACTTGGGCGTGCATAACTATTCACCCCCCCCCCCAAAGTCAGTACTTTGTAGAGCCACCTTTTGCAGCAATTACAGCTGCAAGTCTCTATAAGCTTGGCACATCTAGCCACTGGGTTTTTTCCCCATTCTTCAAGGCAAAACTGCTCCAGCTCCTTCAAGTTGGATGGGTTACGTTGGTGTACAGCAATCTTTAATTCATACCACAGATTCTTGGATTGGGGTCTGGGCTTTCACTAGGCCATTCCAAGACATTTAAATGTTTCCCCTTAAACCACTTGAGTGTTGCTTTAGCAGTATGCTTAGGGTAATTGTCCTGCTGGAAGGTGAACCTCCGTCCCAGTTTCCACGAACAATTTCCCTGTATTTAGCGCCATCCATCATTCCTCCAGTTCTGACCAGTTTCCCAGTCCCCGCCGATGAAAAACATGGGATGGTGTTCTTGGGGTGATGAAAGGTGTTGGGTTTGCACCAGTGTTTTCCTTGATGGACAAAAAGCTACATTTTAGTCTCATCTGACCAGAGTACCTTCTTCCATATGTTTGGGGAGTCTTCCACATGCCTTTTGGCGAACGCCAAACAAGTTTGCTTATTTTTTTCTGGCCACTCTTCCGTAAAGCCCCACTCTGTGGAGTGTACAGCTTAAAGTGGTTCTATGGACAGCTACTCCAATCTCCGCTGTGGAGCTTTGCAGCGCTTTCATGATTATCTTTGGCAGCTTCATTAAATAGTACCTGCAAAACACCAATCTTGACGTCAAAAGTGAAGAGGCGACTCCGGGATGTTGGCCTTTTAGGCAGAGTTCCTCTGTCCAGTGTCTGTGTTACTTTGCCCATCTTAATCTTCTGTTTTTGTTGGCCAGACTCAGGCATCTGTTTCTCAAACTAGACACTAATGTACTTGTCCTCTTGCTCAGTTGTGCACCGGGGCCTCCCACTCCTCTTTCTATTCTGGTCAAAGGCCGTTTTCTCTGTTCTGTGAAGGGAGTAGTACAGAGCGTTGTATGAAATCTTCAGTTTCTTGGCGATTTTTCGCATGGAATAG
This sequence comes from Oncorhynchus keta, assembly GCF_023373465.1. Taxonomy (NCBI): domain Eukaryota; kingdom Metazoa; phylum Chordata; class Actinopteri; order Salmoniformes; family Salmonidae; genus Oncorhynchus; species Oncorhynchus keta. The sequence continues at coordinate 41,927,692 of NC_068437.1, read as the reverse complement.
CTTTAATTTCTCAGAACAAGAATAGACTGACGAGTTTCAGAAGAAATCTTGAGTCTGTAATCAAACCAACAAATGCTGATGCTCCAGATACTCAACTAGTCTAAAGACCAGATTTATTGCTTCTTTAATCAGGACAACAGTTTTCAGCTGCGCTAACATAATTGCTAATGATCAATTAGCCATTGGAACACAGGAGTGATGGTTGCTGATAATGGGCCTCTGTAGATAATCCATAAAATCCTGCCATTTCCAGCTACAATGGTAATTTACAACATTAACAATGTCTACACTGTATTTCTGATCAACTTGATGTTATTTTAATGGACAGAAAATGTGCTTTTCTTTCAAAAACAAGGACATTTCTAAGTGACCCCAAACTTTTGAACGGTAGTGTTGTATAGTGATGAGCATTTTTTATATATACTTCTATAATACAAGGGAAACAATGTATTCTGGGAATGAATGAAAACTGAAGGAAAATTTAAATAAATATTCTCTCACAAAAAGAACAAAGTCAACATTTGTGTTTCCATAGTCACGGTGAAAGCATGTTGGGGAACGTTTTTGTATTGAACACAGATCTGAGCGACATATACAGACCAGCTCTCAAAGCACTAACCCCTACTTCATAGGAACTAATTACTGTATCTGTAAAAAAAAAAAAAAAATCTTTACAAACAGACTGAATAAAATAATATTCATATACATAATTGCAAGAAAAAACAAGAGAGCCACAGACCATGTTGAAAAGTGAATGAAATGAGTAAGAAATAAAACAACGCAAGGGGACCAAAGTGTAGCAGTTGATTCAATGCGAGCTACATCTGAAACACTTCAATTTTCTCTGTCTTTGTTTGGCACCCTAGTTCACTACTGCTGTCTCAATGTATTTCACATGTAGTTCATTATACACAACTCCACAAAGGCTCTTAATACAAAATATAAATATTCTCTATATACAGAACAAAAGCGCATAACTTTGATCAGCTGTGTATCTGTACACATTCGTGCGTACTGTCCGAGTGTATGCAGCTGCCTAGGTGTCTTTGAATCTGTTGACACCGAGTTGATGAGGATCAGAGTGTGATGATGACTGCTGTTGCCAGTTTGTTACATATATATTTCAAACATAGATAAATGAGGGAATAGAGTTAATCACAGGTCAGCATGAATGCGAGGTATTTCACCTGAGAGATCATCCGTTGAGATTGGAGAGGACTATACCCCTTTTTATCTAACCTAAAGCCACTATGCCCTCAAACATTTGCTGCCAATGTTTAGTGGAAATATTTGGGTACGACATCAAAACACTTAATTGTTTACACAGAAAAATCTTATGATACACCAGGATCCAAAAATAGAATCACACATTTGTTTTTTTCCATAGAAAATGGTAAAAATGATTCTTCAATTTCCTTACATAATACATTTTTGGGAACTCAGCTCAGAGGTCAAAGGTTAAGAATCGGGACATCAAAGAGGTCACACAGGCCTTCGGTTTCGTCCAGGTTATATATGTAGTCGTGGTCACCCGGAGGAGGAGATAGACGGAGGAGTGGAGAGAACACTAGGAAAAAGAGAGGGACATAAGAGATTAAAAGTAGTGATGCACCGATATGCCATTTTTGGCTGATACCCGATATTTTCCTTGTCAAATACCCGATACCGATAACCGATATAAGAAAAATGTACAAGCATTCTAGTACAGTTAACACACACGAACGCAGAGATCTAAAACACTGCATCTCAGTGCAAGAGGCGTCACATAAGTCACTGGTTCGAATCCAGGCTGTATCACACCCGGCTGTGATTGGGAGTCCTATAGGGCGGTGCACAACAGGACCAGCTTCGTCCGGGATAGGCCGTCATTGTAAATAAGAATTTGTTCTTAACCGACTTTCCTAGTTAAATAAAGGTTACACACACACACACATACATACACACACACACCACACTGACCAAAAAGTTATTTTGTAGGCATTAACGTATGTCCCCATTACCAGTAAAACAATCAAAACCTATTTATTTCACTTACTTGCTGCGCTGTTTCGTTGTTCATTTGTTCAGTCGTTTCGTTCTTAACCAGGATTTCTATGGAACGCCGTTTGGGTCTTTGCGTGTCAAAAAAAGATACACGTCAAATAACACTATTTGACGTGTTAAATAAGCTTGTTGAACAATCAGGACCTGAATATGACTGCACGTCACATAATAATTTAACGCATTCATAATTTTTGTACGTAGTTATTACACATTGATTACACTATCACTCGTATTTCATATATCACTCGTATTTCATATATCACAACGATTCATCAATACATATGCTATGATGCTGGTAAAGTTGTCTCGCGCACCTACAGTGCTGGTCATAAAAAAAAGCTAGCTAGCTCGCTCATGGATGCAAACAATGTTCTTCCCCAAAAGTATAGCAAAACGACAATCTGTTTCAGTAGCTATAGTTAGCTAGCTAATTATATAGCTAGGCGTCATCATCTAAAATAACCCTACTTTATAAGACAGTTCTTATTTGATTAATGGTGGTCGGACCCATCTATGTGAAGCTGGTCCTTCTGTGGCACAGTTGGTAGAGCATGGCGCTTGTAACGCCAGGGTAGTGGGTTCGATTCCCGGGACCACCCATACGTAGAATGTATGCACACATGACTGTAAGTCGCTTTGGATAAAAGCGTCTGCTAAATGGCATATATTATTATATTATAAGCTAGCCACAATAAGGATTAGCCACAATTGTTGACTTTGCGGTTAGCCTTCAAAATAAGAGTTTGTAATTGACAGTGATGCAAATGAATACAAATAATATAATTCTGCCAGTATTGAATAGATCATGCTAAATGAGGTTGGAATGTTATAGAAAATCAACAAAAGACAATAATTTGTTAATGTGACAAAAATCTGTTGAAATCACACTGGATGTACCTTACCTATGGATTGTGGATCAATGACATGGGGTATCAGTCTACTCAGTGACACCCAGAGAACATTAGCATCATAGCTCTTATTGCAGGACTCTGAAACATGTTAATTGAGACAAATGTATTGTCAACCTGTGTGTATTGAACACTATTCCTGAGGAAAAACAATACTACGTGGATGTTTTGGAGTCTGATAAAAAATATCTTGAGTATTGAGTAGACTGATACCCCATTTCATTGATCCCTAATCCTTAGGTAAAGCTGTACAGTGCAATATGAATGTCAATACACACAATAGGCTAACTGGGAAGGTGCTTTCACACAGTCACAGTCCTGCGATAAGAGCTACAATGTTAATATTTGCATAAACTCTTCAGTTGTGTTCTGTGGGTGTCACCGAGTAGACAGATACCCAATTTCATTGCTTCACATTCCAATCCATTCCATTAACATTATCTAGTCTAAATATGGCAAGATTCCACCAATTAACCTTTTACATCACTTTCAAAGAGGTACTTTTATTTTGAAGGCAAACCGCAAATTCCACTATTGTGTCAAATCCTTATTGTGGCTTGCTTCACAACACATAACCCAGTCTGGTCGAGCCTCACTAGCCAGATGAAGCTAGCTGGCTGCTTATAATGTTAGCTTTGGGCAACAGGTTTAACTAGCTGGCTAGCTACTTACGGTAAATTCAATTTCAATGGGCGAACAATAAGTGGCTACCTAGCTAATACTTACTCACAAGGATTCCTAAATCATTTCTAATAATAATGAAAATGACTGCAGTTGTAGGCTGGTTGTATTGGTGCTAGCAAGGTACCAAGCTACCCCAGAAGTTGCGGTCGGACAAATAATGCTTTATTACCAACGCGGTATTGTAAACACGTCGTTTGTGGCCGGTGTTTGCAGACCTTTTTTGTACAGCTTTGACAGTGCTACTGATAGTAGTGGTGGCACTTGGCGTGCACATGCAAATTCAAAACACACAACATTCTATAATAGAACTCTTATATTATTATACTGTTATTTTACATGTCAAATTAAAAGCTTTATTTAACGTTGAAGTGTTATTTGACGTGTATCTTTTTTGACACGCAAAGACCCAAACGGCATTCCATCGTATGTCGTGAAGCTAATAGCAGGGACGCTATTACTGTGTAACTTCCGGTAGGGCAACATCTGGTTGTGTGTACTGTGCTCGACCAGTCGGCGAAAACCAACATCACCCATGACAGAGAATAGTTGATTGTCAAGGGCAATGAATTCCATTATATTGGCGTTAATGGATTTTGCCTTTGAGTTGTCTCGCTGAATTGTTCTTACTCTTTCAAATGACTGCTCGATCCACACAGCAGACATTGTGGGCTAGGTTAGGAATGCTGTGTTACACATGTAGCGCAACATTTTACATGGCGTCATTACGTTATATAGGTATGCACGTCAGTTTTGACATCGGCGTTAAACTAGACATTGGGCCGATACCAATGTTGGCATTTTTAGCTAATATCGGCCGATGTTCACCGATATATTGTGCATTCCTAATTAAAATTAAAAGACAATCCTCTTTTAGTTGTGATAGGTTAACTAAATCTTTGCTGATCCACGTCAGCAGAACTGTATACTTAAGCAAGAAGGCCTGTTGTGTGGTGTGGTATATGGCCAATATACCACAGCTAAGGACTGTTCTTATGCACGTCACAACGCAGAGTGCCAGGATACAGCCCATAGCCGTGGTATATTAGCCATATACCACAAACCCCAGAGGTGCCTTATTGCTATTATAAACTGGTTATCAATGTAATTAGTTTTGTTTTGTCATACCCGTGGTATATGGTCTGATATACCACGGCTGTCAGGGAATCAGCATTCAAGGCTCGAACCACCCAGTTTATAAATGTCAACTTACCCTCGGAAGACATCAACTCCTCCAACAGGTCTGCACTCATGATCTCTACTCAGAGAAATGGTGTGAAAGAGAGGGAGAGATATGGGAAATGAGGATGAGGGGTTAGAATAAAGATATACAACATCTATTCTGGTATCTATAATTTCAAATTATTGTCTATACATTGATATAATCTGTAATAGCATGTTCATACAGTGGTTACACATGTCAACTCCTTCAATAGACTTCATACTATTTTGAGGTGATCTTTACCTTTAGTCGGGTCAAACATGTCAGAAAGTTCTTTGGGGAAATACAGCACTACAAACAGAAGACAGAAAACATTAGTCACTCACTCAACAACTCCCAAAAACGATTGATACAAAGAGTATCTAAACACACTAAATAAACCTAGACTGATGTAAATTTAATAGTTATGCGGTATCCCCCTTGTATGAATTTGTACCAGGATAGAGAAGCATCATGATCTTAGGGAAAGAGCAGATGACACTTACATTCTGAGGGGTCAGCCTTGATTGGTTCAAAGACTGCTGAAGAAGAACAGCAGCCATCCAATGAGGCAGAGGACTGGAGAGGCTGGGTGTCCAACAGGGGAGTCGATTGGGCATTTGTGTTTGTAGTGGGTGTGGAAACAGTCAGTGTGCTGGACACTGTAAAAGAAGGATGGTGATATAAGTGACATCTTTTTCTGCAATTTCATTTCATCACGTAATAACTACGCTGCTCAGATAAAGACCAAAATCGTACCTGCAGTGGTGACTGCCTGATTCGAAGTAGCTGTGCAGGCAGGTAAGAGTGTGGCAGGACTGGGGTTGGAGGAATGGGCCAGAGGCTGGCTGGGCTGTGAGGGGGCAGTAGGTGTCTGTTTTGTGTTGGCAGCAGCAGCAGCAGCAGGCACTGGAAGGCTCTGGAGCATGTCCTCGGGTGGGGGGACGGACAGCACCACTGGAGACGGGCTGGATGGGTCCTTGTTCACAAGGAGAACCTCAATGGGTCCTGCTGAGCTCTTGAGACGGATCTGATACTTCTTCTGTCCAATCAGTACCTGCCAACAATCACTCAGTCAGACGGTCATGGCACAGGGAAGTCCAACTCAGATTCTGTAGAGCTGCTGCGTGTAGGCCTTGGTCTCAACCCAGCACTGACACAGTTGATTCATATAATTGTATAAATCGTTGTCCAGACTGCGATTCGTTTATTTTTAAAAGTAGAATTAGTGCTAGGCTGGAACAGAAGCCTGCACAACCGTGACTGGCTACCATCCACATCGCTCCAGCCAAACTGAAGTTTCTTCTTCACAGTGAGTCTAGATTTGCCTTCCTCTCGCTATGATTTCTAGAATACGAACACATTCTGACCGTTCTGATTGGTCCCAGATACCGAAGGGTTGGGCAAGAGCCAGCCTACATAATGACCTTATCAACTTTGCTATTCTGATTGGTTAAATTTGTTTCAGACGATCCAATCGCTGATTGATTTATTTTGTACAACGCCCATTTTGAAGTCACACAAACGATCTCTAGGATTGCTGATTCAGACTGAATGTATGTAGCAATCGATAGAGAAGAGGAATTAAATTCAGGGTGTGTCGTCAGGCCATGCACAACCAACAGCTCGCCAGAATCCAAGTTGGAGACCCCTGGTCTGAGGATGGTGAGATAGAAAGGGGAGAGTAGTTGGGTCTAACAGTACAAACACTTACCGACTCAGGTATGGGCACCTCCAGTTGTGTGCCTGTGGGAGCGCGGATCGCTAGGAGAGTGTCACCTATGGAGGCCAGAGATGGGGTGAGTGGGATTTTTTAAACTATTATTATAATTTATTTTTTTAAATAGGTAGAACCAACAGGTAATTGAAGAACACAGAAAAATATAAGAGAGAAACGTACCTTTGAAAGCACTACAGAGGTCTTCATGTTTTACATAAGCCATAGTGTGCTTGTGTTAAGGGTCAAGAGTTTATTTACTACTGCAACATGAATTTAAGAACTAAGCATTGAGTTAAAAATCTGATCACTACCATCTAAAGCATCTTGGGGTGACCTTAACCCATTTTGGCGCAGCGGTCTACGGCACTGCATCTCAGTGCAAGAGAAGTCACTACAGTCCCTGGTTCGAATTCAGGCGGTATCACATCTGGCCGTGATTGGGAGTCCCATAGGGCAGCGTACAATTGGCCCAGCGTCGTCCGGGTTTGGCCAGGGTAGGCCGTCATTGTAAATAAGAATTTGTTCTTAAACTGACGTTCCTAGTTAAATAAAGGTGAAATAAATAAATACAAATATCTAGTAACTAACACGCTAGATCTGCTAAGCTTAGTGACTACTAGACAGAGGGATTGTAGTTGAGGATATGGGCTGTTCTGTGAGTCGTCTGTGACGTTCATGATGCTCTGCTGGACCCAGACCCTCTGCTGATCCAACTCGTGCTCCCGCTTGTCCAGATCATCCAGTTCTGCCTTCAGATCAATGAGTTTATCGGCTATCTCCTGTGTGTTACAGCCAGGACCAACACCCCTGGGGACAGGAAACAGGTATCACAAAGAAATGTACCGTGTTGTGGTATCAACAATTTGCATATCTACTTTCACAGGAAATGTTTATAGTTTTCAAAATCTATTTCAGAAATGGAGCACAACACAGGAAGTGTTATCACTTAGGAACGGCTATGGAGGAAAAAGTGGCGCTCTCGGAATGTTCAGACAGAAACCCCATTGACCCAACTCTCTAAATATATGACTCTGGATAACACACAACAGTCAACGGCAAGGCATTGGTAGGAACACAGTTAAGACACCTCTCCTTATCTGACCTCACTTACATAACAGACAGCTAGCACACTTGTAGTTTCTGAATGGCGAGAGGGTGTCACCCAAGATTTACTAACAGAGCCCATAACGCCATGCCCTTCACTTACTTCCACTGAATACTGTTCTTAGACTTCTTCTCGATCAGTCCGATGCCCTCAAGCACATTGGTGATGTCGTAGATGCGCCGCTTCTGTCTTACAGCTAGGGTGTCTGCTGCCTGTGGGAGAGAAAGAGTGGTCAATGTTATTTATACATTGGTGTAGAGCAGTTTGGGGGTCCATTGAACAAATCCACAGCTAAAAACAAATAGCTTGGTAGATTCTATAACGTTGAGGAAGCTTAGCTATTCATGGGCTTCAAAGTTACACATAACTGAGTCTTCAACAAGCACTTACAGCAATAAACATATGGCTAGTGCTGATAACTACGATGGGTTAATCCTCATTACTGCAATGGGATGACATATATTCTATTGTGGTCAGTCACGCCCAGCCTAAACAAAACCTAACATATTGTCAGCATAATTTAACCAATAAATAATTTTGACTTGCGGATTTATTTATTTTCTAGCTACATAAAAGGGTGTGTGACTCTGAACCGGGTTCGGGTTTTAACTGTTTTGCCAGATCCAGTTCATAACAACAATGTGCAGCCTTCCGTGCTTGTCTTCATTGCGGCTGCAGGGGGCAGAATATATAAAGTTAGCTGGCTAGCTTGCTGCTTAGTACCTCAACCAATGACTGTATGACCTCAACAGAGGAGTTGAAGTAACGTTACTTGGCAACTGGCTAGCCAACTTTTCCTACATTCAGTGTACGGGCAAATTGTAACAAACGAGGGAGTTAATTGAACTATTCAAACACATAAACAGAAGAAAAAAAACACTTGACCCAACGTATCACGCTGATGGCTAATGTTAGCTAGCGAAAACCTTGAATTAGATTTACTACCAGTAGCAAGCCACAAGCTACATTTACATCCGCGTGCCAACAACAAAGAGTAAGGCATGCTTACTGCTTTCAGGTCTAGAACTCCATCCTTGGCCTCTTGTAGCAAAGATACAAATTTGGTTGTAAGCAATCCTAGACTCTTCTCGTGTCGACTTGGGGTTTGAGGTTGAAGCGAGTCTCCCATAGCTCCAAATTCGGTTCTTTCCGACTCCAGCTCCATGATTAGGAATTATTGTTCGAATCCGTACAACAGTAACGTTAGCTAGCCGGCCCCAAACTCACTTGCTAGCTAGAAACCCCTTTACATTCGCCGTGCTAAAGTGCAATTTACCTATATAAAATACTTTGCATGGTACCAATTGTAGGATAATCCAATATGGTCCGGTCCAGATTATTGACCTGATAATTTTTTTTAAACAGGCCTGCAAAATATTTCAACGAGCATACGGTCCGAAGCAGTTGGACACACGAGGTATGCTGGGATGGTTTGGTTTGTGAAGCCAAGGGGCCACCTGCAAAACATGAGATACTATGAAAAGCGTACACTATAAATTGTAATCGTTTTACTTGACAAGAAAGTCATCTGTTGCTAGTAAAGCATTTCGCAATATTAGATATTACCTCATCACATATGCTAAATCACAAGATCATTAAATGTTTGTTTATTATAGATTGGACTGCAAATGTGGCCCTTTAGGGACAGTTCTATTTTCTACATGCCCTAACTATTTTCACTTTACAGTCAAATAATATAATACATTTTTCGAGGATATGCTTAGGCTAAATCTTTAGGATTTTACAGTTTGAGAAATGCTTAATCAATTGCAATTCATGTACCAGGAAATTAAAAATGAGAATATGTGGTGCCTATTTTGTCTGATATTACTACTTTTCTTTCATTGCATACTCATTATATCGCATACATGAAGAAAATCTCAGTGGTAATGACAAAAAAGCTATGGTCACGCTAGTGACAATGACTGTGTAATAAATAGAGAATTATAGATGGCAAATTATATTTACCAGAACACTGTTTGTGCAAATGTGCGCATGCGTGTACGCCTATGTCTGTCACTTTGGAGAAGAGGAGCGCAGAGTGCTGTCACTATGGTTGGATCTGAACAACATGTATGGTGTGTTCAATTGTTCTGTGTGAATATGCATCTACCTCCTCATCTTCTTCCGAAAGGTTAATAGACCCAAAAACTTTCCTCCTGGTCCACAACCCATTCTAATATTTGGGAATCTTGTGAAAGACCTGGAGATGGTAGGTCTTGTATACAACTCTATTATTATGCTATTCTTCTAACTTTCATTAATAATCAATAAATACTTGATGTGTCAGATTAAAAAACCATAGCCTACTGTAAGTCTTCCTTGCAATATGAAGCATCTATGAAATACTTTCCTCAAAGCAACCTTTGCACATAAACCTAAAATTGAGTAACATGTCTCTTGGACATGAAAGGTTTATGTCGCATGTAATCTCTAGGCCCGGGCTATTAAACTATATTCTTAAATGGGCCAGATGAAAAAATATATATATTTTTTTACATATACATATGTGTGTGTAAGAATTTAACTGCAGGGATGGCGGTCATTCTCCAAAGGAACTGTGTAAAAAAAGATAGGTACAACCACTAATAAAGCAATTTTCTTAAGATTAAATGTTGCTAAAACTCAAACCAATTTGAGTTGAGGTGCAACCAAAAAATGTGATCATCATTGAAAGGTGCAATATGCAGAAATCGCTCCGCCATTTCCTGGCAGCTAAATTTCTAATAGTTCGCCCAATTTCCAGGGTTTTAAAGTACTACTTAATTATTTTTGGGGGGGTATCTGTACTTTACTATTTATATTTTTGACTACTTTTACTTCACCACATTCCTAAAGATAATCATGTACTTTTTACTCCATACATTTTCCCTGAAACCCAAAAGTACTTGTTACATTTTGAATGCTTAGCAGGTCAGGAAAATGGTCAAAATTATGCACTTATCCAGAGAACATCCGTACTGCTTCTGATCTGGTGGAATCACTAAACACAAATGTTTCGTTTGTAAATGATTTGAGTGGTGGAGTTTGCCCCTTACACATTTTAAAAAATGTCATTTTTAAAAATGGCTTAATATAAGCAATTAGAAATTATTTATACTTTTACTTGTGATACTTAATAAGTATATTTAAAACAAAATGCTTTTAGACTTTTAATCAAGTAGTATTTTACTGAGTTACTTTCACGTTTACTCAAGTATGACAATTGGGTATTTTATCCACCGAAAACAAAGCATCTCAAATAAATATCACAAAATGTCAAATCAGGTTTAAATTCATTTCCTTCGGTCATTAGATGTGTTTTTTGTCACACTGCCTTCTAAGATCAAGTCAATGGCTGTGTCTGAGAGGATCAACATCGCAATGTATCATGCGTAAATTCTGACTGATATAGCAATGGGTTGTTATTTGTGATGCAAGGTGATTTGTAGATCAGTCAGTCGGCAGTCGCCTATAGTCGTTTTGATGATCTCGAACATGGCCCTTCAGGCTCCCGAGTGGCGCAGCGGTCTAAGGTACTGCATCTCAGTGCAGGATGCGTCACTACAGTCCCTGGTTTGAATCCAGGCTGTATCACATCTGGCCGTGATTGGGAGTCCCATAAAGTGGTGCACAATTGGCCCAGCGTTGTCCGGGGTAGGCCGTCACTGTAAATATGAATTTGTTCTTGCCTAGTTAAATAAAATATAAATAAACATTTTAAAATGTGAGTATCAGAGCAACAACAACTCAGCCACACAAGAACAGGACCGCAAAGTGCTGAAGCGCGTAACGTGTAAAAGACGCCTGTCCTCGGTTGTGTTGGTTCCACTTTTCTGGGCTCCGTTATTTACTTAACAAATAAGGAATACTCTAAATGTGCACTTATAAATCATAACAATTTTAAATCAACATACAGCTGTAGACAGAAGTCAAATATCATTCATCAAACATACAACTGATGTCTCTCCTGAGTACTGCAAAATAGCAAAAGTCCAAGTTGCTTTTAATATGCTTGCAGTCAACCCCTAGTGATGTAACTGCCTACATACCTTCTGCTCATGAGACCAAGCCCATTGTAACGGTTTTGACTTGAGGTTATTGTTTATAGGGGTGACAGGTAGGTTGTGCCTACCAGAGAAAACATTGGTTTCTCCTTTTGGTTTGGGAGGGAAGGAGTCCCACCTGGTCCGTCAAGTCTACACCAATAAAGGATTTATGTAAAAGTCAGGATGGAAATACACTTTTCATAAACCCTCAAAACATTGGAAAGAACTTCAACAACAACTATTCTTTTGCGTGGGTTGTATTACCAACATAAATGATTACACACACATATACTATTATAACACAATGAGTTCTGGTTCCTCCAGAAATGTCCTGTACTCAAGTGACCTTTGTCACACAATGTTTGTCTGTTCATTCAAGTGTAGCGTAAACCCAGTATTAATCATACAATCAATATAACAATTATTTCACCACACAGCTATAAAGCGTATCAACTCTTACTAAGTCCTCAACTACAACTAACTACAGTATACATCACATCAAAACAAATGAAATACCGTATATAAAAAGGTTGTAGTCAGTCGGTCAGTCAGACAATCAAATCCGCCAACAGATCTCCAGCGGCGAAAGGGCACGAAGAATAGAGAGGTCTAGTCCACGGACACAAAGAGTGGATCCGATCCCGGGTAAACTCTATTAGGCTACAAAACAAACGGAATAGAGAAGCTTCGGAACTGAGTGTTGAACACATCCTCATTCACGTCTCCATCACAACCCCACTTTTGCGCAGCTGATGCTTGCTATTTAATTGGGAATTAAAGGGAAAGCACCCTATTGGAAGGAGAAGCACTAAGACGTTCAGAAAAATTCAGGGCCGTCACACCATGCATATACAGTTTTACACACTTGCAGGAGAGACAATAGTTCCAGTGTTTTCTAGGGCTCAGCAGTAATTTTCCACTCCCCAAGTTGCTTTATAGTGGTATGTCTGACTAGTCTCTTATCTCTTTCACTCCCCTGCAGGGTTCTGTGTCTATGAATCTCTTTTAGCCTTGAGGCGCTTTCTCACAGACACCCTGTTTTGACTGCAATAACTCACACATCTCTCAGACTGTTTCTTTATAAGAGGAGGAGACTGAAAATAACTGTCGAACCATTTTAAACCTTATAATGCATATATATCAACAATGGACTCTGGAGCAGTGGAAACGTGTTCTCTGGAGTGATGAATCACGCTTCACCACCTGGAAGTCCAACGGACTAATCTGGGTTTGGTGGATGCCAGGACAACGCTACCTGCCTGAATGCATAGTGCCACCTGTAAAGTTTGGTGGAGGAGGAATACTGGTCTGTGACTGTTGTTCATGGTTCGGGCTAGGCCCCTTAGTTCCAGTGAAGGGAAATCTTAACACTACAGCAACATTCTAGACGATTCTATGCTTCCAACTTTGTGGCAACAGTCTGGGGAAGACACTTTTCTGTTTCAGGATGGCAATGTCCCCGTCCACAAAGCGAGGTCCATACAGAAATGGTTTGTCGAGATCGGTGAGGAAGAACTTGACTGGCCTACACAGAGCATTGCCCTCAACCCAATCGAACAACTTTGGGATGAATTAGAACGCCGACTGCGAGCCAGGCCTAATCTCCCAACACCATTGCCTGAGTTCACTCTTGTGGCTGAATGGAAGCAATCCCCGGAGCAATGTTCCAACATCTAGTGGTTAACTTTTCCAGAAGAGTGAAGGCTGTTATAGGACCAGAGGGGGGACCAACTCCATATTAATGCTCATGATTTTGGATCGAGATGTTCAACGAGCAGGTGTCTACATACTTTTGGTCATGTAGTGTATATTTTCTTTCTATAACAGTTTTTCTCCCTTAAAAACATAACAATAATTTGATATGTCAATAAATACTCACCGACTCTAATAAACTCACCTCGGTGTCATTCTTATGGACTACAGCTCCTGCTGGAAAGAGCATCGTCGCTTCGCCCTGATAACCTTGAGAAACGTTGGACTGGGAAAGCAGTCCATGGAGGAGAGGATTCTTGGTGTGATATCACACATCATTGCACCCTTGGAGAAAAGCATTGGTACGAAAGTGGAACAGAAAATTTTTTTTTTGTAAGAAAGTAACATATTAGCCTTTTTTACTGATGTCCTTATACAGATTACCCCTTTTCTCAAAGAGAACTAACATATTTCTTATAAAAAAGGGTAATATTGTTATTTTTCCACAGAAAAATCCATGAAACAGATATGGGTGTTAGATCACTGATTGGTGAAATAGTAGTTCTGACTCTTCACTTGGGAGTTTCTCCACAGCTTTACGACACAGTGCCCATGCTGCAACACATTCCCTTGCCATTCCAGAAGGACTTTAAAAATGTAGTTAGTTACAAACAGATGTCTTATCCCTCAGATGACTTATCACTCAGCATAAAGAAACCAGGATTCCTGGGGAGCCAAGAGACTTAATTGACTGCTACCTGGATGAACTAGAAAAAGTGTCAGTTTTGCTTATGGGAGTTTAAGTGCGACGAGAGGGACGAGAGGTATAGACCACATCATCTATTGTTATGATAAGTTAGTACCATGTCTTCAAAATCACTGTCACAGCTGTACTCTCCCCAGCAGAGAGGAGATGATGGATATTTTTCAGAGGCCCAACTCATCTTTTACCTCCTGAACTTTCACTTTGCTGGAACAGACACCACCTCCAAGACACTGCTCACTGTATTCCTCTACCTTATGACCCATTGAATGTTTACATTCAAATTGTGTCTTTCTACTTCTACAGTTGTTGTAGATTATTTTGCAAGAACAAAGGTGTCAGGCAATTTTGATAATCCCTTTTGATTTTAGCACTTTTTATAGAGCCCTTCTTACATCAGCTGATGTCACAAAGTGTTGTACAGAAACCCATCCTAAAACCCCAAACAGCAAGCAATGCAGGTGTAGAAGCACAGTGGCTATGAAAAACTCCCTAGAAAAGCCAGAACCTAGGAAGAAACCTAGAGAGGAACCAGGCTATGAGGGGTGGCCAGTCCTCTTCTGGCTGTGCCGGGTGGGGAATATAACAGAACATGGCCAAGATGTTCAAATGTTCATAGATGACCAGCAGGGTCAAATAATAATAATCACAGTGGTTGTCAAGGGTGCAACAGGTCAGCACCTCAGGGGTAAATGTCAGTTGGCTTTTCATAGCCAATCATTCAGAGTATCTCTACCACTCCTGCTGTCTCTAGAGCGTTGAAAACAGCAGGTCTGGGGATAGGTAGCACGTCCGGTGAACAGGTCAGGGTTCCATAGCCGCAGGCAGAACAGTTGAAAATGGAGAAGCAGCAGGGCCAGGTGGACTGGGGACAGCAAGGAGTCATCAGGTCAGGTAGTCATGAGGCATGGTCCTAGGGCTCAGGTCCTCCGAGAGAGAGAGAGAGAGAAAGAAATAAAGAAAGAATGAGAGAGAAAGAGAGAAAGAGAATTAGAGAGAGCATACTTAAAATCACACAGAACACCAGATATCGGCCTATATCGAATCTTCCATTCCTCTCAAAATTTTTAGAAAAGTTGTTGCACAGCAACTCACTGCCTTCCTGAAGACAAACAATGTATACGAAATGCTTCAGTCTGGTTTTAGACCCCATCATAGCACTGAGACTGCACTTGTGAAGGTGGTAAATTACATGTTAATGGCATCCGACTAAGGCTCTGCATCTGTCCTCGTGCTCCTAGACCTTAGTGCTGATTTTGATACCATCAATCACCACATTCTTTTGGAGAGATTGGAAAACCAAATTGGTCTACATGGACAAGTTCTGGCCTTGTTTAGATCTTATCTGTCGGAAAGATATCAGTTTGTCTCTGTGAATGGTTTGTCCTCTGAAAAATCAACTGTACATTTCGGTGTTCCTCAAGGTTCCGTTTTAGGACCACTATTGTTTTCACTATATATTTTACCTCTTGGGGATGTAATTCGAAAACATAATGTTAACTTTCACTGCTATGCAGATGACACACAGCTGTACATTTCAATGAAACATGGTGAAGCCCCAAAATTGCCCTCGCTAAAAGCCTGTGTTTCAGACATAAGGAAGTGGATGGCTGCAAACTTTCTACTTTTAAACTCGGACAAAACAGAGATGCTTGTTCTAGGTCCCAAGAAACAAAGAGATATTCTGTTGAATCTGACAATTGATCTTGATGGTTGTACAGTCGTCTCAAATAAAACTGTGAAGGACCTCGGCGTTACTCTGGACCCTGATCTCTCTTTTGACGAACATATCAAGACTGTTTCAAGGACAGCTTTTTTCTATCTACGTAACATTGCAAAAATCAGAAACTTTCTGTCCAAAAATGATGCAGAAAAATGAATCCATGCTTTTGTTAATTCTAGGTTAGACTACTGCAATGCTCTACTTTTTGGCTACCTGGATAAAGCACTACATAAACTTCAGTTAGTGATAAATACGGCTGCTAGAATCCTGACTAGAACCAAAGAAATTGATCATATTACTCCAGTGCTAGCCTCCCTACACTGGCTTCCTGTTAAGGCAAGGACTGATTTCAAGATTTTACTGCTAACCTACAAAGCATTACATGGGCTTGCTCCTACCTATCTTTCTGATTTGGTCCTGCCGTACATACCTACACGTACGCTCTGGTCACAAGACGCAGGCCTCCTAATTGTCCCTAGAATTCCTAAGCAAACAGCTGGAGGCAGGGCTTTCTCCTATAGAGCTCAATTTTTATGGAATGGTCTGCCTACCCATGTGAGAGACGCAGCCTCGGTCTCAACCTTTAAGTCTTAACTGAAGACTCATCTCTTCAGTAGGTCATATGATTGAGTGTAGTCTGGCCCAGGAGTGTGAAGGTGACCGGAAAGGCTCTGGAGTAATGAACCGCCAATGCTGTCTCTGCCTGGCCGGTTCCCCTCTCTCCACTGGGATTCTCGGCCTCTAACCCTATTACAGGGGCTGAGTCACTGGCTTACTGGTGCTCTTTCATGCCGTCCCTAGGAGGGGTGCGTCACTTGAGTGGGTTGAGTCACTGACGTGATCTTCCTGTCTGGGTTGGCGCCCCCCCTTGGGTTGTGCCGTGGCGGAGATCTTTGTGGGCTATACTCGGCCTTGTCTCAGGATGGTAAGTTGGTGGTTGAAGATATCCCTCTAGTGGTCTGGGGGCTGTGCTTTGGCAAAGTGGGTGGGGTTATATCCTTCCAGTTTGGCCCTGTCTGGGGGTATCACCGGATGGGGCCACAGTGTCTCCTGACCCCTCCTGTCTCAGCCTCCAGTATTTATGCTGCAGTAGTTTATGTTCTGTTATAATCTCCACCCGGCACAGCCAGAAGAGGAGTGGCCACCCCTCATAGCCTGGTTCCTCTCTAGGTTTCTTCCTAGGTTTTGTCCTTTCTAGGGAGTTTTTCCTAGCCACCGTGCTTCTTCACCTGCATTGCTTGCTGTTGGGGGTTTTAGGCTGGGTTTCTGTACAGCACTTTGAGATATCAGCTCATGTACGAAAGGCTATATAAATACATTTGATTTGATAAGACAGGAGAAATACTCCAGATATAACAGACTGACCCTAGCCCCCCGACACAAACTACTGCAGCATAAATACTGGAGGCTGAGACAGGAGGGGTCGGGAGACACTGTGGCCCCGGCCGACGATACCCCCGGACAGGGCCAAACAGGAAGGATATAACCCCACAAACTTTGCCAAGTACACCCCCCCCCCTCCTTTGCTCTTCTCAAAGAGGTTTCAGCAGGAAATTGACACGGTTCTGGAGGGAAAGATACTACATGCCTCTTTGAGGACAGGCAGTGACCCACGAGGCTCAGCGCATTGCCAGTACTGTCCCTCTCAGTGTGTTTCATAGCACCAACAGAGACACTGAGGTGATGGGCTACAGTATCCCAAAGGTGAGAAGTGGAAATACATTTGAGATTATGTATTTACATACATCTCAAATGTATCTAAAATGTGTTCAAAATCTCTTACCTAATGTTCTTTCTTCTTCACCTTATCTGTTTCATTATCTCTCTCCATTTTTAACTTGTAGGGTACTATGATCATTCCAAACCTCACCTCTGTACTGTCTGAAAAGGGTCAGTGGAAGTTCCCCCATGAGTTCAACTCCTTAAACTTCCTGAACGAGCAGGGAGAGTTTGAGAAGCCTGAGGCCTTCATGCCGTTCTCTGCAGGTGAGGGATAGAACAACACAAGGTGCATCACTGATGTTGTTGACTGCATAGGAAGTAAAGAGGTAATGCAGTTTGTTGTTGTTGCAGGGCCACAAATGTATCTTGGAGGACTCGCTCGCATGGAGCTCTTCCTCATCACGGTTACTCTACTGTGATGGTTCAAGTTGGTCTGGCCTGAGGACGCAGGGGAACCTGACTACACCCTTGTGTTTGGTGCAACCATGTCCCCAAAACCATACTGTCACGATCGCCTAAAGAATTAACAAACGAAGGCGCAGCGTGCATAGAGTTCCACATGTTTATTAAATGAAACTCACAAAAAACAGTAACGAACCGTGACGCAAATGTAGTGCTCACAGACACTACACAAAAAACAAGATCCCATAAACAGGTGGGAAAAGTCTGCCTAAACATGATCCCCAATCAGAGACAAAGATAGACAACTGCCTCTGATTGGGAACCATACCAGGCCATCATAGAAACGAAAAACTAGAATGCCCACCCTAATCACACCCTGACAGAGAAAACAAGTTAAGGGGATATTCTAGACAGAGGTTCAATCGGATTGATGTAATCTAATATGTAAATTTGGGTTTACATATTTATTTATTTTTGATTTGCGTATATGTAACAGGAAAGGGAGGACCATCCTCCTCAGTAAATTTCATAAAAATAGTGAAAGTTATCCTTTTGAGATAAAACTATACTAAATGTATTCACGTCACCAAATAATTGATTAAAACACACTGTTTTGCTATGAAGGTCTACAGTAGCCTCAACAGCACCTGGTAGGGTAGCGCCAAGGTGTAGCCGGGGACAGCTAGTTTCTGTCCTCCTCTGGGTATATTGCCTTTAATACAAAACCTATGGGGCTCATGGTTTTCACCCCCTTCCATATACTTACAAAGTAATTATGACAACTTCAGGAGGATGTCCTCCAACCTATCAGAGCTCTTGCATCATGAACTGACATGTTGTCCACTCGGTCAAAGGATCAGAGAATGAATATAGTACTGAAAGCATGAGCTTCAGTACTAGCTACCACTGCAGTGCATAATATTTGGTGAGTAGTTGACTCAAACAGAGAAAGACAATTGTGAACAGTTTTGAACAAATTAATTTCTTTAAACATGAAGGAGAGGCAAGAGGGAGCTAGCTATATTTCATTGTATTTTTTACATAGCTAGCGAATGCAGCTAGGTAGTTTAGCCTTCTCAAACACCCGACTCAAACACAGTGGGATGCTATTTTAGCTATCTGGCTATGGCTATCCAACACTGGAACTCTTCCATGCTTTTGTAACTAATAAACTGCTTGCTGATGCATTAGTTCTTGTAGCTACGACGATGTAGGTAGGCTGTGTGTAGCGGTAATGATACGAAGGTTTGGCTTGGAACGTTTTTTTCCCGCCTGGTCACAGACAGCTGATGTGTTGTGCACTGAAGTCTACAAGTGAAGGGAAAAGGTGAGAGGAGGAGAGCAAGTAGATGTGAGAAGAAATTCTACAATGAGCAAAATTATCATGCTGTTTGTATGTGGCTGCTATGAAATTGAACTGTGTTTGCGTATGACCAGGGGTGGATTCATTCAGCCGATTCTGTTGGAAACCTTTTATTTTGGACTAATGATTACACCCTAGAGGTCGACTGATTAATCGGCATAGCCGAGTTCAAGTTTTCATAACAATCGGTAATCGGCATTTTGGGACAGCGATTGTGGCCGATTACATTGCAATCCACGAGGAAACTGCATGGCAGGCTGACCACCTGTTACGCAAGTACAGCAAGGAGCCAAGGTAAGTTGCTAGCTAGCATTAAACTTATCTTATTAAAAAGCAATCAATCTTCACATAATCAATAGTTAACTACACATGGTTGATGATATTACTAGGTTAACTAGCTTGTCCTGCGTTGCATATAATCAATGTGGTGGCTGTTAATTTATCACTGAATCATAGCCTACTTCAACTTTGCCAAACAGGTGATAATTTAACAAAAGCTCATTGCCGAAAAAAAGCACAATCTGCACAAATGTTCCTAACCATAAACCTCAATGCCTTTCTTAAAATCTATACACCGAAGTATGTATTTTTAAACCTGCATATTTAGTTAAAAGAAATTCATGTTAGCAGGCAATATTAACTAGGTGATGCGCGGCTCCAGCAGCGTGCTAACACCGGCCTCGAGGACGACCTGGAGGGGGAGGTGCAGGGTGATCCGGACGGATCCAATCCGGAACTTCAGCAGCATAGAAGGGTCCAACACGTCCTCCACCGGAACACAGCATTTCTCCCGACGCCTCGAATCCAGTATGGATCACCTCAAACGCCTGGAGTGGGCCAGCCACCACCGGCCTGAGGAGAGACACATGGAATGAGCAGTTAATCGGGGGAAGCTGTAACCTGTAACTCGTTCAGTCTCCTCAGGACTTTAAATGGCCCCACAAAGCGTGGACCCAGCTTCCAGCAGGGCAGGCAGAGAGGCAGGTCTCGGGTCGAGAGCCAGACCCGGTGGCCTCACTGTGGTGACGGTCTGCACTGGCTTTCTGGCGCAGCACGGCACGCTGAAGGTGAACATGAGCGGCGACTGAACCAGTCGTCCACCGCAGGAGCCTCGGTCTGACTCTGATGCCAAGAGCCTTACAGGTGCCCAGGAGCCTTACACTGAGCGCACACTGAAACATAAACCCTCACGTCCTTGGCCAAAGTAGGCCACTAGTACTTCCCAATCAGACAGCGCACCGTCCGACCGACGATGCCTGGATGACCAGAGGAAGGTGACGTGTGGGCCCAATAGGTCAGCCGATCACGGACAGCAGACGTAACATACAGACGCCCAGCAGGACACTGGAGGGGAGCGGGCTCTGCACGTAATGCCTGCTCAATGTCCGCGTCCAGCTCCCATACTACTGGTGCCAACAGGCAGGAGGCCAGGAGTATGGGGGTTGGATCCATGGGACGCTCCTCTGTGTCATACAGCCAGGACAGTGCGTCTGCCTTCACGTTCTGCGAACCTGGTCTGTAAGAAAGTGTGAAAACAAAACAGGTGAATAACATGGCCCATCTTGACTGGCGAGGTTCAGTCTCCTCGCTGTCCGGATGTACTCCAGATTGCAGTGGTCAGTCCAGATGAGAAAAGGGTGTTTAGCCCCCTCAAGCCAATGTCTCCACGCCTTCAGAGCCATGACGACAGCCAACAGCTCCCGGTTCCCCACGTCATAGTTTCGCTCCGCCGGGCTGAGCTTCCTCGAGAAGAAGGCACAGGGGTGGAGCTTCGGTGGAATACCCGGGCGCTGAGAGAGCACGGCTCCTATCCCAGCCTCGGACGTGTCCACCTCCACTATGAACGCCAAAGAAGGATCTGGATGGGCCAGCACGGGAGCCGAGGTAAACAGAGCCCTCAGGTGACCAAAAGCCCTGTCCACCTCAGCCGACCTCTGCAAACGCACCGGTCCCCCCTTTAGCAGTGAGGTAATTGGAGCCAAAACCATAGAAACCGCTACACCTCCTTTATCGTGGTGGGAGTTGGCCAATTAAGCACGGCTGAAATGCGTTTACTCTAAATCTTCACCCCTGCGGTGGAAATGCGGTACGCTAGGAAGGATACGGACTGTTTAAGAACAGGCATTTCTCAGCCTTGAAGTACAGGTCATGCTCCAACAGTCGACCAAGCACCCTGCGCACCAGGGACACATGCTCGGCGCGTGTTGCGGAGTATATCATAATGTCATCAATATACACCACTACACCCTGCCCGTGCAGGTCCCTGAAAATCTCGTCTACAAAGGTTTGGAAGACTGATGTAGCATTCCTCAACCCGTACGGCATGACGAGGTACTCATAATGCCCTGAGGTCGTACTGAACGCCGTCTTCCACTCGTCTCCTTCCCTGATACGCACCAGGTTGTAAGCGCTCCTGAGATCTAGTTTGTTGAAGAAGTGCACCCTGTGCATTGACTCAATCGCCGTGGCGATAAGAGATAGCGGGTAACTGTACCTCACCATGATCTGATTTAGGCCTCGGTAGTCAATACGCGGGCACAGACCTCCCTCCTCCTTCTTCACAAAAAATGTACCCCTGACGCAGGGATTCGAAGACATATGTTTCCATAGCCGCCGTCTCCGCCTGTGACAGGGGATACACGTGACTCATGGGAAGTGCAGCGTCTACCAGGAGATTTATCGAGAGCCAAATCGACATATTCGGGGGGATGCGCACGGTGGAGACCTGGTCTGGACTTTCCACCGTAGTAGCACCAACGGAAACCCCTAAAGACCTCCCTGAGCACTCTCTTGACCACCCCGTGAGAGCCCTCTGTTGCCATGAAATGGCGGGGTCATGACCAGCTAACCAGGGAAGGCCTAGTACCACGGGAAACGCAGCAGAGTCAATGAGGAAGAGAATGATTCTCTCCTCATGATCCCCTGTGTCACCATGCCCAGGGGGATGGTAGCTTCCCCAATTACCCCGGACCCTAATGGTCGACTGTCCAGAGCGTGAACTGGGAAAGGCCTAACCACTGGAACAGTAGGGTTCCCTAACCTATGGGCGAATGCTCTGTCGATACCATTCCCAGCCGTGCCTGAATCGACGAGTGCCGTATGCTGGGAATGCGGGGAAAACTCAGGAAAGTAAACATGCACAAACAGGTGTACAACAGAGGGCTCTGGATGAGAGTGGTGCATGCTGCCTCGAGCCCTAGAGGAACCAACCCGGCACCGACCAGCAGTGTGACCTCTGCGGCCACAGATGGTACACGTGAAAGCCCCTCCTCCGGCCACCCTAAGCGCAGCACCTCCCAGCTCCATAGGCACCGGAGCGGTGGTGCTGGGAGAGGGAATCGACAGAGCCCTCTCTGGACGTCCGCGGGTGACCAGGAGGTTATCCAACCAAATGGACAGGTCCACCAGCTGGTCGAAGGTGAGGGTGGTATCCTTGCAGGCCAACTCCCGACAGACATCCTCGCGCAGGCTGCAACGGTAGTGGTCGATAAGGGCCCTGTCGTTCCATCCCGCTCTTGCGGCCAGGGTCCGAAATTCCAGGGCGAACTCCTGCCCGCTCCTCGCCCCCTGCCTCAGCTGGAAAAGACTTTCACCCGCCGCTCTACCCTTGGGCGGGTGGTCGAAGACTACTCCGTGAAGTCGTCCAACGCCGCATCTCCTTCTCCCCACACGGCGTTAGCCCACTCCAGAGCTCTCCCTGAGAGGCATGAGACGAGGGCGGACACCCTCTCTCTTCCCGAGGGAGCCGGGTAAACGGTGCCCAGGTATAGGTCCAGCTGTAGCAGGAACCCCTGGCACTGTGCCGTCGTCCCAGCATACTCCCCGGGAGGGGAGAGACGCATCCCACTGGGACCGGGTACAGGAAGGACGAGTAGTGGGAATCCATGTTGTGCTGGTGGAGGCGCTGGAGTGACTCCCTGTCTCTTCCAGAGGTCCATGGTCTGAACGACGCAGTCCATCGCGATGCCAAGATGTTGTAGCATCGCCGCATGTTCTCTGACGCGCTACTCGACTCTTGTAACCGGGGTACTTGCTCCTGCTGACGATGGCTAGAAGACCGGGTTGCCACCCATTCGATAAAATACGGAACAGTTCCTTATTTCACTGAAAGAATAAAAGTTTTGTTTTCAAAATGATAGTTTACAGATATGACCATATTAATGACCAAAGCCTCGTATTTCTGTGTTTATTATATTCTAATTAAGTCTATGATTTGATATTTGATAGAGCAGTCTGACTGAGTAGCAGGCTCGTAAGCATTCATTGAAACTTTACTGTGTTTGCCAGCAGCTCTTAGCAATACTTGAAGCACAGCACTGTGCATGACTTCAAGCCTATCAACTCCTGAGATTAGGCTGGCAATACTAAAGTGCCCATTAGAACATCCAATAGTCAAAGGTATATCAAATACAAATGGTATAGAGAGAAATAGTCGACGCATCATAATTACTATAATAACTACAACATAAAAACTTCTTAACTGGGAATATTGAAGAACTGGGAATATTGAACCACCAGCTTTCATATGTTCTGAGCAAGGAATTTAAACGTTATCTTTTTTACATGGCACATATTGCACTTTTACTTTCTTCTCCAACCCTGTGTTTTTGCATTATTTAAACCAAATTGAGCATGTTTCATTATTTATTTGAGACTAAATAGATATTATTTATATATTATTTTAAGTTAAAATAAAAGTGTTCATTCAGTATTGTTGTAATTGTCATTATTACAAATATATATATATAAAAATTGTCCGATTAATCGGTATTGTTTTTTTTTGGCCCTCCAATAATCGGTATCGGCGCTAAAAAAAAATCCTAATCGGTCAACCTCTATTACAGCCTAGATCAGCTAGATGCATTGAAGAGTGTGCTAGGCAGTATTGAATGTGTCACGTTCTGACACCTGGATTAATAAAACAATTCTCTCAACCTGTGCACTTATAGGCTAGGTAGTAGCAACCTTATGAAGGGTATAGGGAAAATTACAGTATCATGTAGTAGCCTAAACCTATCGATGTTACACTGAGCTGGGTGAACGGAATATGAATGACATTCATCCAATATGCTGTAATTGAAATAAGGCCATTCTACAAAAAGAAATAATCAGGGTAGTGGGTTCGATTCCCGGGACCACCCATACGTAGAATGTATGCACACATGACTGTAAGTCGCTTTGGATAAAAGCGTCAGCTAAATGGCATATATTATTATTATTATTATTATTATCCTCCCTCATCTTAAACGTCACCGACCTCCAATGATTTGTAACATATGACTCATTACACACACCCTCAGGGCCTTGACCACTGCTAACAACTCCAGGTCCCCCACATCATAGTTAAGCTCCACCGGACTGAGCTTCCTCGAAAAGAAAGCGCAGGGGCGGAGTTTTGTTGGCGTATCCTAGCGCTGTGATAGCAAGGCACCCACCCCAGCCTGAGACGAGTCCACCTCCACTATGAATGCTAGAGAGGGGTCCCTCTGCCGACCACCGCAAACGCACCGCCCCCCCCTTCAGAAGTGAGGTAATGGGGGCCGCTACCTGGCCAAAACCCGGATAAACCTCCAGTAGTACTTGACAAACCCCAAAAACCACTGCACCTCCTTCACCGTGGTAGGAGTCGGCCAATTACGCACGGCCTTAATGAGGTCACACTCCATCACCACCCTGATGTGGAAATGCGATAACTCAGGAAGGAGACTGCTCATTTGGAGAACACACACTTCTCAGCCTTGACGTATAGGTCATGCTCCAGCAGTCTACCAAGCACCTTGGGTACCAGAGACACATGCGCGGCGCAGGTGGCGGAATAGATCAGAATATCATCGATATAGACAACCACGCCCTGCCCGTGCAGGTCCCTAAGAATCTCGTCTACCAAGGATTGAAAGACGGTTGGAGCATTCTTTAACCCATACGGCATGACAAGGTACTCATAGTGGCCCGATGTGGTACTAAACGCGGTTTTCCACTCGTCTCCATCCCGAATATGCACCAGACTATACACACTCCTGAGGTCCAGTTTTGTGAAAAACTGTGCTCTGTGAAATTATTCCACCGCCGTAGCGATGAGAGGTAGTGGGTAACTAAACCCCACTGTGATGGCATTTAGACCTCTATAATCAATGCATGGATGCATACCTCCCTCCTTTTTCTTCACAAAAAAGAAACTCGAGGAGATGGGTGAGATGGAGGGCCAAATGTACCCCTGCCCCAGAGATTCCGTGACATATGTCTCCATAGCCAACGTCTCCTCCTGGGAATATGGGTACACGTGACTCTTGGGAAGCGCAGCGTTTACCTGGAGATTTATCGCACAATCCCCCTGTCGATGATGTGGTAATGTAGTCGCTCTCTTCTTACTAAAAGCGAATGCCAAATCGGCATATTCAGGGGGGGATGCGCACCGTGGAACCCTGGTCTGGACTCTCCACCGATGTGGCACCGAAACTCCCAGACTCCTCTGACCACCCCTGGAGAACACTCTGTCTCCACAAAATCTTAGGATTATGACTAGCCAGCCAGGGAATCCCCAGCACTGGAACTGGAAACGCAGGCAAATCGATAATGAAGAGACTAATCCGCTCCTTATGATTCCCCTGCGTCACCATGTCCAGTGGAACCGTGGCCTCCCTGACCAACCCTGACCCTAATGACCGTCTATCTAGGGAGTGCACGGGGAAGGGAGAATTAATCGGCACGAGCGGAACACCCAGTTTGATAGAGAGTCCACGATCCATAAAGTTCCCAGCTGCACCTGAATCGACTAGCGCCTTATGCTGGGAAGAGGGGGGAAAAAATCAAGAAACAAAATCAAGTCAAACATGTGACCAACAGGGGGTTCTGGGTGAGTTTGGTGCCGACTCACCTGGGGTGACCGAGAAGCGTTCCGCCTGCCATCGACTCCCAGACGGGCCCCCCCAGCACTGATCGGCCGTGTGTCCTCTCTGACCACAGCTGGTGCAGGGGGAGCCTCCTCATCCGGTACCCCTCGGCACGGTCCCCCCTAACTTCATAGGAATGGGAGCGGGAGTGCTGGGTGGTGGAACGAACAGGACCCTCTCCGAACGCCCGCGGGCAGCCAGCAAATTGTCCAGCCAGATAGACATGTCGATGAGTTCATCAAGGGAGAGAGTGGTGTCCCGACACGCTAGCACCCTGTGGACGTACTCCCGGAGACTACACCGGTAGTGGTCTATCAGGGCCCTGTCGTTCCACCCAGCCCCAGCGGCCAAGGTCCGGAACTCCAACGCGTAATCCTGTGCTCTCCTCTTCTCCTGCCTAAGGTGGAACAGTCGCTCACCCGCCGCTCGGCCCTCTGGAGGGTGATCAAACAAGGCACAAAAGCGTAGTGCTCCTTCGCCGAGTCTGGGCCATTCCAGACCGCGTTTGCCCACTCCAGAGCACGACCCATCAGGCAGGAGACGAGGAAACTCACCCTCTCCGCTCCCGAGGGAGTGGGCCTCACGGTCGCCAGGTACAGTTCCAGTTGGAGCAAGAACCCCTGACACCCCGCCGCCGCTCCATCATAGTCCCTTGGGAGCGCAAGACGGAGAGCGCCGGAGCTGGAGGGGGAGGGAGGAGAAGGGGGATCCAGAGCTGGAGGAACCGAAGGTGGAGAGAGGAGACCACTCCTCTCCCATCGGTCCATTCTCTCCATCATCTGGTCCATCGCCGATCCTATCTGATGGATGACGCTGGTATGGTGGAGGACACGTTCCTCCATCGATGGGAGGGGGTTGGCTGCTGCTCCTGCTGACTCCATTTTTTAAGGGTGCGGGATTCTGTAACGCCCGGGGTGAAGAAGTCAGGCGCAGGAAGCAGAGAGTTCAGGGTAGCGCTACTTTTTAATATACCACAACGGTGAACAGACGCCAACCCAAACAAATGTCCCAAACATGGGGCACTTAAACAGTCCAGCAAAATCCAAACACACGGACAACCGTGACATACAGCCGTGTACACATGTACACTGAAAATAATCCTGCACAACCAGCAGGCGGGCCGGCTGGTAAATAAAGCCCAACCAATTAACCTAAACTAAACACAGGTGCAACCAATAAACAGAAAAGGGGGAAAAGGGATCAGTGGCAGCTAGTAACAACAACTGCCGAGTGCCACCCGAACAGGAAGGGGAGCCACCTTCGGTAGGAGTCATGACACACATTCCATCCACACAGTTCATGGTCAGTTAATAATAGGACAACATAACTTCCAATAAGCCTGATAGGCTTTTATCAGACCTGTAAATATTGACATAATGATGACACTGTTGAAAGTACAGTTGAAGTCGGAAGTTTACATACACATAGGTTGTATTATTATATTATATTTATTATATTGGAGTCATTAAAACTTGTTTTTCAACCACTCCACAAATGTCTTGTTTTGGCAAGTCAGTTAGGACATCTACTTTCTGCATGACACAAGTAATTTTTCCAACAACTCTTTACAGACAGATTATTTCACTAATAATTCACTGTATCACAATTCCAGTGGGTCAGAAGTTTACATACACTAAGTTGACTGTGCCTTTAAACAGCTTGGAAAATTACAGAAAATAATGTCATGGCTTTAGAAGCATCTGATGGGCTAATTGACATCATTTGAGTCAATTGGAGGTGTGCCTGTGGATGTAATTCAAGGCGTACCTTCAAACTTTGCTTGACATCATGGGAAAATCAAAAGAAATAAGCCAGACCTCAGAATTTTTTTTTAGGTATTGTAGGTAAATTGTAGGCCTGAAGGTAACACGTTCATCTGTACAAACAATAGTACACAAGTATAAACACCATGGAACCACGCAGCCGTCATACCGCGCAGGAAGGAGACTCGTTCGGTCTCCTAAAGATGAACGTACTTTGGTGCGAAAAGTGCAAATCAATCCCAGAACAACAGCAAAGGACCTTGTTAAGATGCTGGAGGAAACAGGTACAAAAGTATCTATATCCACAGTAAAACGAGTCCTATATCGACATAACCTGAAAGGCCGCTCAGCAAGGAAGAAGCCACTGCTCCAAAACCGCCATAAAAAAACAGACTACGGTTTGCAACTGCCCATGGGGACAAAGATCATACTTTTTGGAGAAAGTCTTGTGGTCTGATGATACAAAAATAGAACTGTTTGGCCATAATGATCATCGTTATGTTTGGAGGAAAAACAGGGAGGCTTGCAAGCCAAAGAACACTATCCCAACCATGAAGCACGGGGGTGGCAGCATCATGTTGTGGGGGTGCTTTGCTGCAGGAGGGACTGGTGCACTTCACAAAATCAATGGCATCATGAGGTAGGAAAATTATGTGGATATATTGAAGCAACATCTCAAGACATCAGTCAGGAAGTTAAAGCTTGGTCGCAAATGGGTCTTCCAAATGGACAATGACCCCAAGCATACTTCCAAAGTTGTTGCAAAATGGCTTAATGACAACAAAGTTAAGGTATCACAAAGCCCTGACCTCAATCCTGTAGAAAATTTGTGGGCAGAACTGAAAAAGTGTGTGCAAGCAAGGAGGCCTACAAACCTGACTCCAGCAGTTACACCAGCTCTGTCAGGAGGAATGGACCAAAATTCACCCAACTTATTGTGGGAATAATAATATAATATAATATAATAATAATAATATAATAATAATAATAATAATATATATTAACTTATTGTGGGAAGCTTGTGGAAGGCTGCCCGAAACGTTTGACCCAAGTTAAACAATTTAAAGGCAATGCTACCAAATACTGATTGAGTGTATGTAAACTTCTGACCCACTGGGGATGTGATGAAATAAATAAAACCTGAAATATATCTTTCTCTCTACTATTATTCTCACATTTCACATTCTAAAAATAAAGTGGTGATCCTAACTGACAGGGAATTTTAACTAGGATTAAACGTCAGCAATTGTGAAACTGAGTTGAAATGTATTTGGCTAAGGTGTATGTAAACTTCCGACTTCAACTGTAAGTAAAACATGACATGATTTCAATATCCAGACATTGTTCTTCTGTGCAGGCCAATAGGTCTTGAAGCCCTAATAGAGACGGAAATGTGGAAATGGCCAGGGTTGCGTGCCAAGGACCAAGTTATACCTCTAATTCATAACTGGCTCAAAATGGCTGTTATTTAATCAAGATCATTGTGAGATGATAAGACATAAAGTGGTCATACATGCTTATGACAAGTCTTAAAGTGCATATACCTAATAAAGCCTTTACCAAAAGGTTTTATTAGTACATACATTTATAGTTAGAGAATAACAAGAATGATACAAACTTATATTGTCGCATATAACTTCAATTCAGCAGCCTGTTTTGTTTTCTTATTTTTGTTCACAAATGTTTATCATACCGAGAAGCATAGGCCTACATCCCGCAATGGCAATTACTTTATTACACAATAGCCAGTGTGTAAACAGTTGTAGACCCGTGTGTGAATGTCCTGTGTGTGTATGAAGAGCAGTGTGCAGTGTGGAACAGAACAACAGATCATCATCTTTAATTACTTGTTACTTTTATCTACTATTCTTATCCATATTTTTTGAAACTGCACTGCCGGTTAGGGGCTTGAAATTAAGCATTTTACTGTAAGGTTTACTACACCTGTTGTATTCGGTGCATGTGACTAATAAAATTTGACTTGATTTGGCTCGTTCGTTCTGCTGTGCATAGGCATCTGCCTCTTCTTCATCCTGAAGATTAATAGACCCAAAAGCTTTTCTCCTGGTCCACAACCCATTCCAATATTTGGGAATCTGCTGCATCTGAGTTTGGGGAATCCTTTGATAGCTCTTGAGATGGTACAATTTTTATGCATCAAATAGCATCAAGAATCAATGGCGTCAGTGTTCAAATCAGTTACATTATTTGTTCCAAACATTGTCATTACTTCACCAAGGGTGTGGACTTTGCCATGCCTTACAAGGAAGAAATAGCATCAAAAACTATACTATTGTTGGAATCAAGAAAACACATTTCAGTAATTTAGCAATTATGAATCTTTGATTTTCTGTGAAGACCACCTGAAACTATGATTCTAGTTCATTTTTATTTTATTTAAAAATCATGAAAATACAGTACCAGTCAAAAGTTTGAACACACCTACTCATTCAAGGGTAACAAAAGTGTTAAACAAATCAAAATATATTTTAGACTTGAGATTCTTCAAAGTAGCCACCCTTTGCCTTGATGACAGCTTTGCACTTTCTTCTTTCTTCTCTTATTTTAGGGCACTCTTATCATTACAAACCTCACGTCTGTGCTGTACGAAGAGGGACAGTGGAAGTTCCCCCATGAGTTCAACTCCTTAAACTTCCTGAACGAGCAGGGAGAGTTTGAGAAGCCTGAGGCCTTCATGCCGTTCTCTGCAGGTGAGGGATAGAACAACACAAGGTGCATCACTGATGTTGTTGACTGCATAGGAAGTAAAGAGGTAATGCAGTTTGTTGTTGTTGCAGGGCCACAAATGTATCTTGGAGGACTCGCTCGCATGGAGCTCTTCCTCATCACGGTTACTCTACTGTGATGGTTCAAGTTGGTCTGGCCTGAGGACGCAGGGGTACCTGACTATACCCCTGTGTTTGGTATTACTCTGTCCCCCAAACCCTACAGACTTGATGTAAGGAACTAGTTAGGAGCAGTGGCATGTTTTCATGGATGCCAAGGGAAGCCAGGCTTCCCCAAATATTTGACCAATATAAAAATGATAAAATAATGTACACTGCTCAAAAAAATAAAGGGAACACTAAAATAACACATCCTAGATCTGAATGAATGAAATATTCTTATTAAATACTTTCTTCTTTACATAGTTGAATGTGCTGACAACAAAATCACACAAAAATTATCAATTAAATCAAATTTATCAACCCATGGAGGTCTGGATTTGGAGTCACACTCAAAATTAAAGTGGAAAACCACACTACAGGCTGATCCAACTTTGATGTAATGTCCTTAAAACAAGTCAAAATGAGGCTCAGTAGTGTGTGTGGCCTCCACGTGCCTGTATGACCTCCCTACAACGCCTGGGCATGCTCCTGATGAGGTGGTGGATGGTCTCCTGAGGGATCTCCTCCCAGACCTTGACTAAAGCATCCGCCAACTCCTGGACAGTCTGTGGTGCAACGTGGCGTTGGTGGATGGAGCGAGACATGATGTCCCAGATGTGCTCAATTGGATTCAGGTCTGGGGAACGGGCGGGCCAGTCCATAGCATCAATGCCTTCCTCTTGCAGGAACTGCTGACACACTCCAGCCACATGAGGTCTAGCATTGTCTTGCATGATGAGGAACCCAGGGCCAAGCGCACCAGCATATGGTCTCACGAGGGGTCTGAGGATCTCATCTCGGTACCTAATGGCAGTCAGGCTACCTCTGGCGAGCACATGGAGGGCTGTGCGGCCCCCAAAATAAATGCCACCCCACACCATGACTGACCCACCGCCAAACCGGTCATGCTGGAGGATGTTGCAGGCAGCAGAACGTTCTCCGCGGCGTCTCCAGACTCTGTCACTTCTGTCACATGTGCTCAGTGTGAACCTGCTTTCATCTGTAAAGAGCACAGGGCGCCAGTGGCGAATTTGCCAATCTTGGTGTTCTCTGGCAAATGCCAAACGTCCTGCACGGTGTTGGGCTGTAAGCACAACCCCAACCTGTGGACGTAGCGGTCCTGCTGCTGGCGGAGGTAGCGGTCCTGCTGCTGGGTTGTTGCCCTCCTACGGCCTCCTCCACGTCTCCTGGTGTACTGGCCTGTCTCCTGGTAGCGCCTCCATGCTCTGGACACTACGCTGACAGACACAGCAAACCTTCTTGCCACAGCTCGCATTGATGTGCCATCCTGGATGAGCTGCACTACCTGAGCCACTTGTGTGGGTTGTAGACTCCGTCTCATGCTATCACTAGAGTGAAAGCACCGCCAGCATTCAAAAGTGTCCAAAACATCAGCCAGGAAGCATAGGAACTGAGAAGTGGTCTGTGGTCACCACCTGCAGAACCACTACTTTATTGGGGGTGTCTTGCTAATTGCCTATAATTTCCACCTGTTGTCTATTACATTTGCACAACATCATGTGAAATGTATTGTCAATCAGTGTTGCTTCCTAAGTGGACAGTTTGATTTCACAGAAGTGTGATTGACTTGGGAGTTACATTGTGTTGTTTAAGTGTTCCCTTTATTTTTTTGAGCAGTGTATTTCAATAATAAACACAGCCAGAATTATTTTAAAAATTAAGGGGGAAATTAAAATGTAATCACAATGACCAACCATACCGAAAGAAACTTTTAAAAATGAAATAAATATTGTATTATGTTTTGACATGACCATGTAGTACTGCGACATGACGTCAAAGATGCGACACACGTGGTTTGCGGAAATGAACACATACCAATAGCGTAAGCTTTCTGGAATCTACTTTGTATTAAATTATTCGTGAATTGCACTAATATTTGAGTTGTACAACAGCACAATTTCTTGCACAGCATGGCAACCGATGCTAAAAGACTCAAGGTAGAGATATGGTTTATTTTGCTAAGCTTCATACTTGTATGTTGGAAAACGCGTTGTTGTTAGTGATGCGACTAGCTAGCTAGCTCATGGGTTCACGATTTCAAGTTATGAATGCTAGCTAGCTTGAAAGTTACCAACCCGTAGGAATAACTAGCAAACCATGCGAATAAGAATCTTTGATAGTGGTGTTTTTTTTGCACGTGTCAATATGTTTAATCTTACCAGTCTGCATCATTGATTATTGTTTGGTCATGGGAGTCTGATGGTATGATGATCCTTGTTTCCTGTGTAGACAGAGGGCAGCGACCCTCTCCAGAGCTTCCTACAGTGGTGTGAAGGAGTGGGGCTGAAACTCAACAACAAGGTAATCACAACAATCAGAAAGCGTACAAAGACATTGTCTGCAATTTGTAAAATGCCATGTATTTCACATACCTACAGGAGTATTGGGGGTGGAACTCACCAGACTATTGCTGTGGGTTCTGTGTTAATGGTCATTCAGTTGTATTCATTCTCCAAGGTGTACATCAGCAATGAGGGCACAGTGGCAGAGTATGGCATGCTGGCTAAGGAGGACATAGATGAAGGAGAGTTGCTCTTTACTATACCCAGAATGGCTCTTCTGCACCAAGGCACCACCAAAGTCCTGGCTGTGCTTGAGGAGGGTGAGACCACACACACGCACACACACACACCTACCTCTTGTTGGAGGCCCCCAAAGAAAACATCTGTTCCTCCCTAGGTAAAGCATCTCTGGAGAACACGTCTGGATGGGTGCCCCTCCTCCTGGCACTGATGTATGAGTACACATCTTCCCAGTCCCACTGGAGGCCTTACCTATCCCTCTGGTCTGACTTCACAGCTCTGGATCACCCCATGTTCTGGTAAGTGCAAACACATACAGTATGTTCTAATATTCTTGAGTTGAGTAAACTGTTGCATTTGAGTATTCTGAGTTGTATTTTGTGGATGTGATTTGTAGGCCAAAGGATGAGCGGGACAGACTCCTGAAGGGGACAGGGATCCCAGAGGCGGTGGATACTGACCTCACCAACATCCAGAAAGAGTACAAAGACATCGTCCTACCTTTCATTACGTTACACCCTGACCTGTGGGACCCAGAGAGACATACACTGGACCTCTACAGAAGCCTGGTGGCTTTTGTCATGGCTTACAGGTGAGGTTGTATGGCTCAGGCACCAAGGAAAGCATGAGGAGGAGTGGGGTGACAGGCTTTCTACTAAGCTGCTTGTACATTTGGAACATATTGTAGAGGTCTTCACGGGTTCAAAAAGTTAGACCTGTTCCGAACTGGGTCCATGGCTTTCCCACCTGACCAGATGTGCATAAATTAAAACATTTTAAAACCAAGACCTGTTCCGAATGGACCTGAGAACAATCAGACCAGTTCCCAAAAAGGCCTGTGGAAAAACAGATCCAAATAGACCGTGCCGTTTCGGATCCGGGAGAAGAAAGAGCGAGAAAGAAACCTCTGACCGGCCGCTACCAGTGCCATCAATAAATGAGCGATATTGGCCAAATGATACACAGTTGTGTGTCCTTAACTGCCTATAACCCAATAAAAAAATATATACAAAAATCATCGATGTGTAGCATATTCAAAATGTTATCCTATTGTTTGTCCACCTCAATGTTCAGCTGTCAGAAATTTGAGTGCTAAATACATCAAGCATTGTATTTATATAGGCCTCAGCGCCACTGTATGATATTAATATTTAAAATATAAAGCAAGAGAAACCTAGCTCAAGAGAGACCAAGAGAAAGATCGAGGAGTGCCAGCGCCATGTTCCCAACATCGACATGCATTTCTTTATGCTTGTCAGATAGTTAACTACCGCTATAGAGATATAGTCGTAAAGAAGGGGGCAAATTTGTTCATTTTCCATCAGAATATTTTTTTTTACAAAGATAAGCATAATATTGTTAGATTTAAAGGAGTAACTGGTGGGCCTAAAACAGTCTTCCGCACCTCAAGTTCAGGAGTCAGTTGAAATGCTGATGTGCACTGCCTTCATAGCTAAGCCTAATAATAGCCATAACACACTAAACCTTCACAAACGTTTCGTATCTTTATTAGGGTAATATCAAAAGTAGGCCTGAGTCATGTTATTGGGAAAATATGAACAGGTTATTATATTGCATTCTGTCTCAACAGAATTAAACAAAACACGTGTTGCATATCCTATTTAAAGAACTGGTTTAAACCTAAACAAAAGTTTTGTACAGGCCTAGCTTGCTGAAATTACCAACAAAGCAGGTGCCTACCGCAGACCTACCCAACAAATTACATCAATAGGCTAATGCTATTTATTTTACAACAGGTCTATTTTTTTTAACCAACCTTCAACTAAATACTTAGAACAAAATTAAAAAGACATTTCGAACACAATTTTTTTTAAATGTATCAACAAAATGAAACTATACTTTTTGCATATATAAAGAACTGGCTTAGATGTTTAAATATGCCTACAATAATAATAATGATGATGATAAAACAAATGATAATAAATACAAGTTAGAAAATTGTTGGACCCGTGAAGACCGCTACTGCAAAGCAATCGCTTACACTTCAAAGGTGCATAATTGAACAGTTACAGAAGTTGATAGTACTTCTATGTATAAGTCAATATCTTTGTATTTACAATTTAAGCCCATATTTGTATTGTTCATTTCACACAAATCATTGATAAAGCTGAAGTGTAACTGGATAACCAAGCTAAGGAACAGCAAATTAAAATGTTGCTGATGTGTTTTGGGGAACCAGGTTTGTTTCTGGCAGCATACGTTCAACCCAGATTCTCTGCAATATTCCTTCAAAAGCCACTCCTGTGATTGGGTGATGATTTCCACACAACACACCCCTCTTGTGTGATTGGATGATTTACACACACCACATCCCAGGTGACCTAACATAGCAGGTGTGAAAGAAACACACAAAACTAGTTCCCCTACATACTGTTCTTGACGAGAAGAAAAAACACTGTCGAGGGGTTCTCTTCTGCACTGTTCAACCAATTCAGTAAATGTGGAGGAGTTAAGATGGAGTGGAGTGTTACAATCCAAAAGTGGAAGTCGCGTGACTCATCACAGGCTCTTTTCCCATTTCCCCTGAAAACCGGAACATCCGGTTGTTGGGGACTCGGCAGAGGCTACACCCCAGGTGAGACCAGTGTCTTACTATACAGTACTATAAGGAAAAACTTCATGGCTGTTTAAACATTCACCTTCTCCCTCATTACTTGTGTCCAGCTTCTCCCTCATTACTTGTGTCCAGCTTCATGGTCCATCAAGCTTTGGAGGTGATTTACCTGTCAAGGATTTGTCTTTCTTCAGTATGTTGTCCATTTTGATGGAACGGCTGGAGTGTTTGACGCTTTTGTAGTGCTACTGATACTCAAGTGCTGATCAGTTTGCTGTTTGGCTCTGAATACAATCCCATAATCCACTCTATTTCTCATTTCCTCTGCAGTTTCCAGGAGCCCCTGGATGAGGAGGATGAGGATGAGAAGGACCCCAATCCTCCCATGATGGTGCCCATTGCGGACATGTTGAACCATGTGTCAAATCACAACGCCAATCTGGAATACACACCCGTGAGTAAAACCCCCCTACAGTTGACATTCTGTTCACTAATCCTATATAGTGGGTGTATAGCAAGAATATAATATGTCCTTTTTCTCTCTGCATTCACAGGAGTGTTTGAAGATGGTGTCAGTGCGAAGTATCCAGAAAGGAGAGGAAGTGTTCAACACATATGGTCAGATGGCCAACTGGCAGCTCCTACACATGTATGGCTTTGCCGAGCCATATCAAAGTAATAGCAACGACACGGCAGACATACCCATGTCCAATGTATACAAAGCAGCTGTGCAAGGTGATTACTGATCCGACAACTAATACACACACTGAATCAACCCAAATTAGAGACCAGATTTCTAAATTGTCCTTATGGTTTTGACAAATTCACGTCCGTTCCATCCTCTTCCACATCTCAGTGACTCGGTCTGAAGCCGAACAGCGCCTCCTTGTGGAGAAGTGGAGTCTTTTGTGTGAGATGGAGATGGTTGGAGACAAGGGAGTGTTTATCTTCGGAAAGTCAGGGTCCCTCACTGACACAGAGATGTACACAACACTCAAGGTAACCATATTAAGAGCTCATAATTGAATATTTAAGCAATGAGGGGGTGGGGTATTTACACCACGGCTGTTCTTAGTCGTGGTATATTGGCCAGATCAAAAACCCCAAGGTGCCTTAATTGCTGTAAAAAAGTGGTATGTGGTCCGATATATCAGGGCTCGAACCACCCAGTTCATAATCAAGACTATCCAGTATACTACTGGGGCGGCAGGGTAGACTAGTAGTTAGAGAACCCCTGAGCTGACAAGGTACAAATCTGCCCCTGAACAGGCAGTTAACCCACTGTTACTAGGCCATCATTGAAAATAAGAATTTTTTCTTAACTGACTTGCCTGGTAAAATTTAAAAAATACATTGTATGCCTCTCCCTAGATCCTGTGCATGTCAGTAGAGGAGTTTGAGGACTTCAGAGAGAACGAAGGCTGGGAGGAGGCAGATGATGACGAGGAGAAAATGTTGCAGGCACTCTCCAACGAGGGCCTGCCTAGTCTGCCCCCTCTCTGGAGGCATCTGGTGCACGCTGCAGTCCGCTTCACATTGGACTCTTATGGGGAGGACATGCTGAAAGACAAGGTGCTGCTGGAGGATGAAGATGGCTATGCAAAACTGAGCAGCCGGCAGAGGAGAGCACTCCAGGTCCGCTACGGACAGAAGACTATCCTGCATCAGCTTCTGGAGCTCACCAAACCATAAGTTGCCACAAAAAGCACACAGATTTATGATCTCCACTCAAAACAAGCCTAAAGGGTTAGAGCCAGTGGCCAGCTTTAGGCCTATTGTAACTGAACATATTTGGAAAACTGATTTAACTGTATATCCTTGTGAATTTGTATGTGACTGATGATCAATGGCTTCTTTGAGACTGAAGTACTGCGCCATACAAGGTCCTTCATGAGTCACTATAAGTTACCCAAACCGGCAATGGACCCAAACCGGTGGCTGCAGCTGTCGAGTTGAACTGCTTGATCGTAATGTACACTGCTATCATGTTTTGCATAATAAAACAAACAGCAGTCTCCATTTGTTATCACTGAGGGAAACAAATGCAGTTGAATTGTTTAATGAGTTAACTACAGTATGCATACAGGAAATAAGTAGCAAGAACTAAAGGACTACAAAATACACAGACCAATACATTTACAAAACATTCAAAATCCTTACAAAATGGGCTGTATTGGTCCACAATTTGGATCTTTGTACAAATTAAGGTTCAATTAGTCATTTCAAATTTTCCAAGTGCTGGGGAGAACCTAACACACTTTAAAATGGAAAGACCATTGACCCCCACCACACCCCAAGCAGATAAAGGAGTGAACCCAGGAGAATCTAGTGCACTGCCTTTCTTCACACTCAAATCAAATTAGGCTGCTTTTTATTAAATCCACTATCCATTAAGCCTCAACGCAAATAAATCAGTCAAGAAATATGTAAAACGAACAATGTAGGAGGGAGACAAAACAGGGCTTTGGTAGTGAGTGAATGTGTCTGTACACGTATCTTTACACGTTAGATCATTTGTTGGACACTCCTTTCAGACATGGAGCTCTCTCCCTTTTAATATTTACATCAAAATTATATTAAACAGCATTCAACTTCTCCATATCCAGGCCCCCTCCCCCCAAAAAACTCAGATCCATGAGCAGCAGTCCTTAAACTTCAAATCAGCATTTCCAGTTCATCCAGTGCTAGCAGTAATGGAGGGGAGGGGAGGGGAGGGGGGCAATCTGTGGGGTAGGTCCAGGGATTGAGGGTTTGGCCCTAGCATCTCTCCTGCAGGCTGGCTGACTAACTGGCACCAGTGCCCTCCATCACCTGCTGAGCCTGCTTTTGCCCCATGCAGCACTGAGCCACTGACTGGAACAACCTGAGAGAGAGAAGACAGCGGAGGGCTTTTAATCCAAGTCCTTCCATTGCATCTTATCTTAGAATGATATTTCTTTGTTGTTGAATAAAGCAGAGCATGAACACAACATGCTGCTAACTGGTTATCCTCCAGCATCTACTCTGCAGGTGAAGTCATCTCAGCTGAGTTAGAAGCCAACTCTGGTAGAGAGTGAATGAGCACATACTTTTCGATCTCCGGGGCACAGTGCACAAAGTCGTGGCTCCAGAACTTGAAGGCAGGGTTCTTGATGAGCTCGATGAACGTGATGAGCAGTCCCCAGGGGTGAGGCCTGTTCACAATCAGCCTCTCCAGAAGAACCCTGCAGACAGGAGCAAAAGCTACTTAAAATACACTTGGAAAGGAAACAGATCCGTGAAATGCAGGTAGTTCTGCAATGCCTGGTTTTCAGATGCAATAACTTTTTGTAGAGAACATTTACCTGGTGATCTGCTCCTGGATTGCCTCCGTGTTGGCCTCAGCAAACAGGTAGAGCATGGTGCAGCTGAAGTAATGGGTGTGGCTGTTTGGGTAGCGCAGCTGATTAGCAATCGCATTCAGGAAGAGATAGCGCCCTGGGAACAAAGGAATGAGAGAATACCACTGTATACAAAAAACAAAAAAAAGTTTGCTTTCGTGTGTGTGTGTGTGTGTGTGTGTGTCTTACCCTCAGTGTCCAGGTCCACAGCCAGGTTCTGGAAGATGTCCATGTGGGCTGAGTGAGTGATGGTGCTCATGGAGGGAGTGCTGCCCTTGTTGTGGATGTGTGCGATGGCCTGGGTCCCCACATACAGCACCAGTGCATTGATCAGCTGGATGTTGTAACGATTGCCTGGCTCATTTGACACCTAGAAGAGGGTTGTTGGGTAAAAAGGGAGAACAAAAATGTAAAACCAACACTACGCAATGGAAGGAGACTAGTTTTGTTTCCAGATAGCATTGCTTAGATCTACAGACACGCAATGAAACCCCCATGTATGATGATACTTCAGAAACAACACATGACAAAAATCCACATTTGAATATTCACTCAGTCAAAACTTAACCTGGTCTAAAGATGTGTCGTTGTGCTGCAAATACTTCCAGGGACCCAGAGTGGCGCCCCCTACCTGCAGATTGCTGCGGAGCTCAGAGAGGAAGGTGACAGGGGAGCGCGTCTTCAGGTACGAGTCCAGATCCTTCTTGAACTGAGAGGGCATCACTCCGGTGAAGTTAGTGAGGATGCGTGGAGCAATGTTGATCTCGCTGAGCATGTCAACCTAGTAAAGAAAAAGTAAAACAAAAAAAATATTGACTAAACCTTAAAAGTTACAGAAGACCATTTCCTGTGTAATAATGTATTTAGGGTCTGTCATTCAGCTTTACCTTCAGATTGGGAGTGAAGGGGTCTGGAAGTCTCATATTGCGTGGGAAGGCACTCAGGATCAGGTTGCGGAGCTGGATGCAGTTGGGCGGGATGACATCACAGAAGCCATAGTGGTAGTCACACAGGAACTCTGGGAAGTCATGCAGCAAGACAAGCAGGACACGCAGGGTACCCTGAGGACAGGAGAAAAATCCAGTCAGTCAGGTTACTAGTCATTTCAAGGGGGAAAAAAAACAAAAACATTCAGAGCAGTTTACATACCTTATAGAGGATTTGCATAGGTTTGTTGAGCTCAACATTCCGCAGGAAGGGCGCTAGGTATTTGAAAAGATCAATGAGTAGCTGGGCATACATGGGCCAACCCTAAGAGAAAAGAAAGCAAAGGTTATCAATGGTTGCTTTTAAGCAGCAAAAACACCCACCCAGACATTGCATTAACACGTTAGTGACTTGTCCTTGCCTTCTGCTGTGGGGTGTGTGCCAGCATCCTGGCGATGAAGATCCGGTGAGAGATCAACTCCAGCCAAGCGTAGACAAAGCCAGGGGCTTTGGTAGGCCTCAGGATGTGGAAAGTGTTGCTGTGGATATAAGGGGAAAATAAATATACATCATACGGAGTTGAGGAAAGTAACCTTTAAGATGTCTGTTAGACAATATTGATCACTGATTGTCAAGACATGGCAGCATTTACCAGAAGGCGGTGAGGGTCTGGAAGTTGATGGTCTCCAGCACATGCTCGGGGGCATTGAGCTCAAGCAGCAGCATGATGAAGATGCGGTGGTAAGGCAACTGCTGAAACTCTGTCTGTCTTACATCATGGTCCTGGATCAGCACTCCAACCACAATACCTAGAACCTGA
The DNA here is from genome assembly GCF_023373465.1 of Oncorhynchus keta. NCBI lineage: Eukaryota > Metazoa > Chordata > Actinopteri > Salmoniformes > Salmonidae > Oncorhynchus > Oncorhynchus keta. The sequence goes on along the minus strand of NC_068437.1, from coordinate 41,886,576 downwards.
GACCAGTCAAGGGGCATTCAAATGAGCACAGTAATCATGACATCAAGAGCATTTCTTATCTTAAATCTGAGGTGTATGAAAAAAACAACAAAAAAAACATTTAGTTGATATTGCAGTTTGAGGTTTTCAAATGTAAGATTGTCTTTGAGAGATCTTTACAAAGCAGAAAGCTTATTATTCAGCCTCCATGGTGAGCATCCTCCTAATTCTTACCTTGTTGAGCAGGTTGATCTTGGTGACTGTGTTGGTGGCCTCTCCAGAGTGCTTGACCAGCAGAGCGATGAGGCGAACAAAGGCGTCCAGGTTGTGGTAGCACTTGGCTCTGATGATGGCGGCACTGGCCGCAGGATTGTGCTGCTGCTCGGCCTGGGCGCGGTAGCTGATCTCAACACACATCTCTGTGCACAGCCGGAAGAAACGTGTGATCAGGTCATCGGTCTTCAGAATGCCCTGCTGGTGCATCTGGGGAGGACAGTAAGTACAGTAGTGAGAATTGCCATTCGCTTCTACCGTCTTCCATAATGTAGTTAGAATTGTTGTTTATTTTTTCCTGAAATTAACAGCTACTGTGTATTTTAATTTTATTAGGGATTCATTATCTGATCCCAAGGAAGCAGCTACTCTTCCTGGGGTCCAAACACACCAAGACACTTACATTACATCATAGAACACCACATATCCACAACACAAAATGTATGATAACACAATGTGCTTGCACATGTGTCGGTAGCTGTGAATCTTTTCACAGTTCCCGCTGTTCCATAAGGTGTATTTTTATCAGATTCTACTGCTTGCATCAGTTACCTGATGTGGAATAGAGATCAATGTAGTCATGGCTCTATGTAGTACTGTGCGCCTCCCAGTCTGTTCTGGACTTGGGGATTGTGAAGAAACCTCTGGAATGTCTTGTGGGGTATGCGTTGGTGTCCAAGCTGTGTGCTAGTAGTTTAAAGACAGACAGCTCGGTGTATTCAGCTTGTCAACACGTCTTACAAAAACAAGTAGTCATGAAGTCACTCTCTACCACTGAGCCAGGAAAGATTGACAAGCATATCATTAATGTTAGCTCTCCGTGTACATTTAAGGGCCAGTCGTGTTGCCCTGTTCTGAGCCAATTGCAATTTTCCTAAGTCCCTCCTTGTGGCACCGGACCACAAGACTGAACAGTAGACCAGGTGCGACAAAACTAGGGCCTGTAGGACCTGCCTTGTTTAGTGTTGTTAAGGCAGAGGAGCGCTTTATTATGGACAGACTTCTCCCCATCTTAGCTACTGTTGTATCAACATGTTTTGACCATGACAGTTTACAATCCAGGGTTACTCCAAGCAGTTTAGTCACCTCAACATTCTCAATTTCCACATTCATTACAATATTTATTTGAAGTTAAAGTGAATGATTTGTCCCAAATACAATGCTTTTAGTTTTAGAAATATTTAGGGCTAACTTATTCCTTGCCACCCATTCTGAAACTGTAGCTTTTTGTTAAGTGGTGCAGTCATTTCAGTCGCTGACGAGTATAGGTGAGGTCATCCAGCAGCATACCACCCTGCATACCACTGCTTGCTTGCTTCTGAAGCTAAGCAGGGTTGGTCCTGGTCAGTTCTTGGATGGGAGACCAGATGCTGCTAGAAGTGGTGTTGGAGGGCCAGTAGGAGGCACTCTTTCCTCTGGTCTAAAAAAATATCCCAATGCCCAGTGTAGGGTGCCGTCTTTCGGATGGGACGTTAAACGGGTCTCCTGACTCTGAGGTCATTAAAGATCCCATGGCACTTATCGTAAGAGTAGGGGTGTTAACCCCGGTGTCCTGGCTAAATTCCCAATCTGGCCCTCAAACCATCAGTCACCTAATAATCCCCAGTTTACAATTGGCTCATTCATCCCCCTCTCCCCTGTAACTATTCCCCAGGTCGTTGCTGCAAATGAGAACGTGTTCTCAGTCAACTTACCTGGTAAAATAACAGATAAATAATAAAGAAAAAAATCTGCATACAGACACTGGCTTTACTCATTAGGAAAAAAGAGGCCTAGACAGCTGCCCTGGGGAATTCCTGATTCTACCTGGATTATGTTAGAAAGGCATCTATTAAAGTACACCTTGTGTTCTGTTAGACAGGTAACTCCTTACCCACAATATAGCAGGGGTGTAAGCCATAAAAAATACAAATAAAGTCCCCACAAGCAGACTATGATCGATAATGTCAAAAGCGACACTGAAATTTAACAGGGCGGCAGGGTAGCCTAGTGGTTAGAGCATTGGACTAGTAACCGGAAGGTTGCAAGTTCAAACTCCCGAGCTGAAAAGGTACAAATCTGTCGTTCTGCCCCTGAACAGGGAGTTAACCCGCTGTCATTGAAAATAAGAATTTGTTCTTTAACTGACTAGCCTAGTTAAATTAAGGTAAAATAAAAATAAAAAATCTTATCAATTTCTCAGCCAAACAGTAATTTGTGTAACAGCTGTGCTTGTTGAATGTCCTTTCCTATAAGCAGCTGAAAGTTTGTTTACTGTAAAATAATGTATCTGGTCAAACCATTTTTTCCCAAAAGTTAACTAATGGTTGGTAATAGGCTGATTGGTCTGCTATTTGAGCCAGTAAAGGGGGCTTTACTATTCTTAGGTAGCGGAATGACTTACGCTTCCCTACAGGCCTGAGGGCACACAATTTCTAGTAGTCTTAAATTGAAAATATGGCAAATAGGAGTGGCAATATCGTCTTAATATCCACAGTACTTCTCCATCCAAGTTGTCTGACCCCGGTATCCTGTCATTATTGATAGACAATTTGTTCCTCTTCCACACTCACTTCACAGAATTCAAAATTACACCGCTTGTCTTTCATAATTTGGTCAGTTTTACTTGGAAAAGTACAGTTTATTTGATTGTTTAATCATTATTTCTCAATACCATTGCCAATTGGTTGTGCAGGCAGACTTATTTGCCATTCCTTTTGCCTCATCCCTCCCAACCATACAATTTTTCAATTCCTCAATCAACAGGGATTTAACCATTTTTAGTCGTTTTCTTAAATGGGTGAATGCTTATTAGTAATTGGAATAAGCAATTTCATAAATGTGTCCAGCGGCACCACAGACCAACAAATACTCTTTACATCAACATAGGAATCGCTACAAAATGTATTGTATGACCTCATACACTATATTAGACCCAGCCTTTAGAACTTTGGTTATCCTAGATATGGCTACTATATTGTGATCACTACATCCAGATACTGCTTTCAAGCAAATTTCTGCAGCATTAGTAAAGATGTGATCAATATATGATGATTTCATTCCTGTTGGTAACTACCCTGGTAGGTTGACCGATAACCTGAACCAGGTTGCAGGCACTGGTTACAGTTTGAATCTTTTTCTTGAGTGGGCAACTTGATGAAAGCCAGTCAATATTTAAAATCACCCAGAAAATATACAGCTGTTGATATCACATACAGTCATGGCCAAAAGTTGAGAAGTTTCACTGCTGCCTCAGTTTGTATGATGGCAATTTGCATATACTCCAGAATGTTATGAAGAGTGATCAGATGAATTGCAATTAATTGCCAAGTCCCTCTTCCCCATGCAAATGAACTGAATCCCTAAAAACATTTCCACTGCATTTCAGCCCTTCCACAAAAGGACCAGCTGACATGTCAGTGATTCTCTCGTTAACACTGGTGTGACTGTTGACAGGGACAAGGCTGGAGATCACGGTCATGCGGATTGAGTTCAAATAACAGACTGGAAGCTTCAAAAGGAGGGTGGTGCTTGGAATCATAGTTCTTCCTCTGTCAGCCATGGCTACCTGCAAGGAAACACGTGCAGTCATTGCTTTGCACAAAAAAAAGGCTTCACAGGCAAGGATATTGCACCTGAATCAACCATTTATTAGATCATCAAGGAGTGGTTCAATTGTTGTGAAGAAGGCTTCAGGGCGCCCAAAAATGTCCAGCAAGCGCCAGGACCATCTCCTAAAGTTGATTCAGCTGCGGGATCGGGGCACCACCAGTACAGAGCTGGCTCAGGAATGGCAGCAGGCAGGTGTGGGTGCATCTGCACGCACAGGGAGGCGAAGAATTTGATGGCCTGGTGTCGAGGGCAGCAAAGAAGCCACTTCTCTCCAGGAACAACATCAGGGACAGACTGATATTCTGCAAAAGGTACAGGGATTGGACTGCTGAGGACTGGGGTAAAGTCATTTTCTCTGATGAATCCCCTTTCCGATTGTTTGGGGCATCCGGATAAAACCCTGTACGGAGAAGACAAGGTGAGCACTACCAACAGTAAAGAATCCTGAGACCATTCATGTGTGGGGTTGCTTCTCAGCCAAGGGAGTGGGCTCACTCACAATTTTACCTAAGAACACAGCCATGAATAAAGAATGGTACCAACACATCCTCCAAGAGCAACTTCTCCCAACCATCCAGGAACAGTTTGGTGATGAACAATGCCTTTTCCAGCATGATGGAGCACCTTGCCATAAGGCAAAAGTGATAACTAAGTGGCTCGGGGAACAAAACACTGATATTTTAGGTCCATGGCCAGGAAACTCCACAGACCTTAATCCCAAACAAAACCCCACAAATTCTGACTTACTCCAAGCATTGATTATGCAAGAATGGGCTGCTATAAGTCAGGATGTGGCCCAGAAGTTAATTTGACAGCATGCCAGGGTGGATTGCAGAGGACTTGAAAAAGAAGGGTCAACACTGCAAATATTGACTCTTTACATCAACTTCATGTAATTGTCAATAAAAGCCTTTGAAACTTATGAAATGCTTGTAATTATACTTCAGTATTCCATAGTAACATCTGATAAAAATATCTAAAGACACTGAAGCAGCAAACTTTGTGGAAATTAATAGTTGTGTCATTCTCAACTTTTGACCACGACTGTACATTATCAAGCATTTCACACGTTATCCAGATAATGTTAGCACATGGTGGTCTATAGCAGCTTGCCACCAGAATGGGCTATAGGTGAGGCAGATGAACCTGTAGCCGTATTCCTTCAACAGTATTTAACATGAGATCTTCAAAGCTTTTTAGGAATGTGGTTCTGAATATAAAAACAACATCTCAGCCATTGGCATTTGTCTTTTCAGTAGATTTTATAACCATGTATTGCTACCACTGTATCAAAGGTATTATTCAAGTGAGTTTCAGAGATAGAATATGAATATCTGTTACTAGCGAGTTATTAAATTTCATGAACCTTGTGTCATAAGCTACTACATATGTTAACGTGGGAACAGTTATAACTCTGGTTCATAGGCACATGATTACTGCATACAATAGCTGTAGGATCAGCAGAGGCATTCAGAGGGACATAAATTAAGTTAAATTGTGTCTACCAACACCGTGTAATGTTCATTTGCTGAAGCATAATGTCAACTCAGCGTCAAAATGGTAGGGGTTAGCTGAGCTGGGCTTGGGTCATTGATAAGTCATTGTCTCAACATAGCCTTGTAATGCTGTGAATGGATCCAGGAACACAAATTACTAAGATTTTAGTATAAATGTCCAGTTTCATAAGTAACACTGCTGCTTGGTAAGCACAGCAGTGGGTTCCAAAATAATGGGGTTGCTACCATGAGCACTAAGACCCACTCTGTCAAGGTCATGACTTGTGCTGTGTATTTTAAGGCAAACCAAGTAACTGCCTTGGAGGAACCTATCATAAGGCAAAGACGGTTAAAAGACAAGTGTGTGTGCTGTACCTGGCCCACAAAAGCAGAAAAGGCCTTGGTGCTGTCCCGGCCAGCGGCTGCAGAGTGGTACAGGTTGACCCATTCCCTCAGCAAGTACTCCGCCTTCTCCCTCAGGCCCGGCGGGTCGTCGTACTCAGACGCTTGGGAGATGCCAGAGTGCATCATAAAGTTGGGTCCTCCATGGGCCCGGTCGATCATGGCCTCGTAGTTAGAGCGGACCACATCCATCAGCTGAGGAAGCCTGGGGATCACAGGACACAAATCAGTTAGAAAACGAAACATATGTACACCAACACCCCAATAAACTCCACATCTCCAAGGTGTTATTCATTGTGCACCAAATGGAAGACAACGAACTGAAAATAACGACAGCCTAAACTACAAAATATAAATACGCCACATGTAAAGTGTTAGTCCCATGTTTTATGAGCTGATATTAAAAAAAGATCCCATAGATTAGGGCATAATAAATGTATTTCAATTGACTGATTTCCTCATGTGAACCAACGCAGTAAAATCTTTGAAATGGTTGCGTTCATGTTTTTGTTCAGTATATTAACACCCATTTTACAGTGTGTCTTAATGAACACAACCCAAAATCCTAATTAAATTAGGACAGAAAAGGACTCACCCCTCGGGTGCATTGGCCCTAGAGTGTGCGCTGGTTCTCATCAGAGTCTCGATGGTGTGGAACAGGTCGGCCTCTGTGATGTGGCTCACACTGCGCTCATCCACCAGCAGCAGCTTTACCAGCTGCATGGCAAATGCCACTGCCATGTAGTGCAGACCGTTCTCCATAGACTAGACAAGAGAAACATACACACAGGGGTTAAGATAGTGACAAAGGGACGGAATACACCACATGCCCATTATTCCGTTGTATAGAATCAAGATGGACTATTGACAGATGGCATTGCTCACACTAGAATATCTCAATGCTTAATAAAAGGTGTGTAGTGGTGTTTACCTGTGCCAGGTGCAGGTCGTACTGCTGCATGTTGACCAGGTGGTTTCTGATCAACAGCTCCACAGCCTCCACATTGTACTTGTACTCATCACGGCACTCAATCAGGCACCTGGAACAAGTAAAGATATCACAAACATTAAATTAACGAGTGGATTTAGTTTCCCCTCTTCATTCGAGCAAAAAACTTAACCCAACCAACAGGAAAGTTAAGGGGATACCAACCTGGTAATCTGTTTGTTGCACCATTGTGGTCCGTATGCCCGTCCGTCCTGGAGGGCTTTGAGCACCAGCAGGTGACACTCTCTGTACCGCAGGAGCAGGTCAGCATCGGCACCACTGGTGGCATCGAGCAGACCCTCCACAGCCTAGAACAAGGAAGGAGAGATGAGGGACACTGGAAGAGATCTTTTCTACTGAGACCGGTGTATTCATAAAGACAACTAAACAACTTTTCTATCCATGTATGTTTTCCTAGTGTTGTTGTGTGCGGAGTAGTCCCTAACCTTCTGCAGCAGGCCCAGAGCAGCAATGCCATCCCGGGAGTTCCTGGCCAGGGCCACTGCCTCCAGCAGACTGCGCAGGGCTTGAGTCTGGGGGTTCATGGCCAGCGCTGGGGGGATGGCATGGAGGTGCTGCTCCAGGTCCGCCATGCACTTGTCATAAATCTGAGCCACATCGTCTGTGGCCCATGCCTGTTGCTGTAATAAACACAGGACAGAGACATTTATATGGTACTTGAGTAAAGTTCTTAAGCTTAAAATCAGATTGGGTTATGTCAAAGACAGCAGAAAATGCAATTTCAGGGAGTTCTCTCTTCCAGTGGTATGAGAGTCTACCTTCATGGGCTGGGCAAGGAATCCAGTGGGCTGAGACAGGTCGTTGCTGGGTAGGAAGCCTGGAACATTCCTGGCAAACTCCTCGTACACCGCCAGCTGTTTGGGGTCTACTCCTCCAACCTATGGTAGAAATTTAGCTCATTAAATAGTCCAGATGCAAACGCAGTCTTTGATAAAAACATTTTTTAATTTACGTTTTCTTGACTATATCGATAATAGGAGAGAAAGTAGAGTGCCAAAAACTAGGTGTGCTCACCTTGAGTCTGATCTGCTCTGGCATGCGCTCTGCCTGGTAGGTCAGCACCACAGGGTCGCAGTAGCGACGACCCTCCTGACGGGCGTGCTTCCTCAGCTCAAACTCCTACAGGAGAGAAAGCGTAAAGGTACAAGTCAGCCATCATACAAAAGTTGTGGACAGTATACAGACAAGAGCAGCATCCCAGTGCCAATATGGTGATGAGCCCATAACCACTAACCGTGGCCAGTCTCTTGTCCATCTCTGGGCCAGCCTTCTCCACTGCAGTCTTCTGAATGAAGCAGCAGGCCAGCTCACAGTTGTCCTGGGCAACCCTAGCAGCAGCCTCCTCCATCATCTCTCTCTGCTGGGGGGTGGGGGCCTGGAGGGAGACAGGACCAAAGCTATAAGCAAAAGGAACACTAATAAGACTTATTTTATATAGTGCTTTGTGGATGTGAATGAAGGCGACTGTACTCTGAGGGCTGCGGCAAAGCTGTTCTTCAGGTTGGTAGCGATACTCATGAGCAGGGGCTCCCGGCAGGTGATCATGGCCATGCCGGCGGTCAGGTTACGCATCATGTGATGGGCAGCCACACGCATGCGCGACTCCTCGGAGTCCAGGGCAAAGTCCTTCCTGACAATCTGCTCGCAGGTAGTCATGGCGATCTTGATGGAACGGTCCACCACAGGGTGGACGAGCTCCTGCACGGCCCGCTCAATGGACTGTCTCACACACTGCTTAAGCTGAGGGTGGGCTTGGAGCAAGGGGATCTGCAGGGAGAGAAGTCTTAGTACCATGTGTAGGTCACAACCCAGGTGTTTGAGTGAGAGTGCTACTTACATTGATGTTGATATTGATGTGAGGGGCTAGCCCTGCAAGGGCGTACACATTGATGTCATGATAGCTAAACTGTGGGGTAGGGGGACCAGTAGCTGAGCAAGTGGTGGTTGCGGCAGGAGTGGATGGCGCAGCTGCAAATGGAAGAAAGTCTCCTGTTGGTTACAAAATGCTATTTTGATTAAAATACAGCCCGAGCAGCAGCTCGATGAACAGAACAAATAAAAAAAAGCAATGGGTTAAATGTTCTTGGCAAAACACTTGAACAAATGTAGGTTATTGAAATTGAAATGATCGTATTATGAGCTAAAATCATTCAATAAATTATGAAATATTTCCATTTCAATATACACATGGGGACCAACATCACAATCAGATGAAACAAACATTCAAATACATTTGTTAGAAAGATATTCACACACCGACAAGGGGCATCCCAATTTGAAAGTGCTGGATACCTGTGCTAACAACAGGGAGCATTTCTTCAGGGGGCTTGGCCTCTTTCTTTGGTGCAGAGAGCTGTTCCTCCAGGCTCTTCAACTTGTCTTTGTCCTTCAGAAGGGTGCCAGGCTTCAGGTCATTGATGTCCAATGATAAGTTCTTACACAGCACCTCAATCTCAAACTTCAAGTTCAGCTGTAGTGAGAAAAGCACAATGACAAATCAGTACCTGAAAACTTTTAGAAACATGATGTGACTGGTAGATGAAAGAGAAGGGGTTCCCTGACCTTGAGGCCATGCTCTGTATGCAGCTCTGCCAGAACATTCATGATGGCCATCGTCCAGGGATTCTGGGGTCGAAAAATCTGAGGATATTAAATGGCTTTTAAGTCAACCTGCTCTTAAAAACATTGAAGGCATAATAGATAGGAAATGTGCCAATACACAAACCCAGTGCTAACAAGTCAAAATAAATTACCTAGAGAGCTATTGGCTCCTAACCAAAACGTTTTTTAAACAAAAATATTGCGCACATACTCTGCACCTCTTTGCTTCCTCTGGAGGTGGGCTTTAATGCGGTCTATACTTGTCTACGTCATCTAGCTCTGACTGGCTCCCTGTCTGCTGCTGTAGGTACTCTGCCTGATGGAACTGGCTCACTTTCGTTTTCTGTGGATCAGTCTTAGGGCCCATTATTTCTCTTGACCATGCGACCTGCCCAAGAAAAACTAGTCTAGTAATAGGCAGGCCGTAGTCAGGGGAAATACTCCAGGCCCAAATATTGTCTGTTGTGTTGGCCGTCTCGCTATTCCTGCCTGCCGGGGATGGCTCAGTCTGTGCTGGGCTCAAGCTCACTGAACAATTCGCACTGTCAACAATGTAAAAGTTTTCCTAGAAATTAAAATGTGAATCCAGATGCATATTGATATACTTAAAAATGTTGGTGAGAATGTGGCTTTACCACGCTACGTAAACTGGATTCCAGGACTTTGGCCACAAACGGGACCACATAGAGTAGCTCCTGCTGCCCCTTGACATACGCTTCCAACAACAGGGATTTCACCTCCAAATCCTAACAGGAAAAAAATTAAAAACAGGTTAAACACAAAATATCATCTTGGGGCACAATTACGAACATTTGGTTAATTGTTGGGAGGAAAACAAAATGGAAAGTTTAATACAGGCCAACATTTAAAAATGAGGAAATCTACGCACTGTGTACAGGATGGGCTTGTTTTTAGCCAGAGTGATCATACCAAGCCAGTGACCCAAATTCTTCAGTAGGGATCGATCAGAGAAGTTTGCAGCTGCCTTATCAGAGGTAAGGAGAACCTGTCACAGGGAGAGAGAAAAGGTTAGCAATGAAATATATCTTTATCTGATGAGTTTACAAACTATTGTCCATAAAAATTGATTAAGTGAATAACTCTTCACCTTGATGTTTCTGTAAGTTTCATTCAGGGCCATTTTGACAAACTCTGGGTTCTTCAGGGTGTCCAAGAAGTTGGAGTACAGGCTGTGGAAGTTGGGCTCAATGCTGACCCTCTTCATGACCAGATACTGAGAGACCCAGGGCATGAACTCCTCTTTGACAGTCTCCTTTAACTCCTCAACCTTGAGAGTAAGATGAAAGTACACAAGTATTAGTAGAAGTAATAGTAGAAACCTTGGCCAAAACCAAGATCCTCAATATAGCATGCTTTTGCAACACCAGGTAGTAAACAAAAATATATCTATGACTGACCTTCTGTGTCATGTTGGATTGTGACAGGTTATTGAAGATGAAAGCAATTTTCTCTTGAACATTTTCTGGGGGTTCCACAATCCTCTCGGTTTGGTCTGTTGCTACTAGAAGTGTGTCGATGTTTGTGGTGTTGATGGAAGGCTGAAATTACAATATACATTCAAAACAAAATGCTGCAATTCTATATTATAAGCTCTTCTTGGGAAACTTCAATTCTTAGTGAGCGCATATTTGCCAAACAACTCCACTACTGGAGAATTTCTTCAGTGACATAGCTTCAACCAACTCATTATTTTAGGCTTGTCACACATTTGTTAAAAATCTAAATATTTCCTGGTGTTTACATTCCTTTAGTCTTTGTAAACTAAAATGAGCATTTCAAATGTGAAAACCAGAGAGCGTTCCTCATAGAAAGGTTCAGAATGTTGCCATTGACACAAACTATGGCAACGCAGGAAAACTGATGCACTGGTTTGCAAGAGTCATTTTACATGACCAGAGAAAAACGTTGGCATATATATGGTGCAAGTCCTTGATGTTTTCCCCAGGTACTCACCGGCACATCCTTCTTGAAGCCAGGGGTAGGCCGGGTGATGGTAGTGTTTTTGGCGACAGTGGTGGTGGTGGTAGCTGTGGTGACCAGGGTGCTGGGCTGTCCAGGCTGGGGGGCTTTGGGAGGCTGAGACAAGGCCTGAACTTGCGCCAGCGCCAGGCTTCCTGGGGTGGTGATGGATCCCTGCATCTTCACCGGAGGGTCCCGTGACTGTTGGCCATACTCAATATACTGCACGCACAGGATATTCGAAAGTGCCAGAGCGAGAGACTTATTTATCGTGAAGTAGGATCCGCACCTCTGGCTAAGATGTTACGGATATCAGTATAAAAACAAGGAAGATACATGTACAGATGAAGAATGACCGATTGTGTCACAAATATACAGGAAATCCAATTACCTCTTGTAAATGATGGGGGAATTGCAGGAAGTGGCCGATTGAGGCCAAGTGCTGACAATATTGGGGATAGTCCTTCAGTCTAGAGAGGGAAAGATCAAATTAGCCCTACAGCAGTCACAGATCATTTGAATCACACATGCGCAACATGCAAATATTCAGTGTGGAATTCCATTAAGCACTCGAAGACAGATAATAGTCCATACCTATTTTTGAATCTATCTAGAGCAGCGATTCCAAAGTAATACATTTTGGACCCAAATGGCTTCCTCAAGGCTTCGAGTACATATCGAAGGGCCAGTCCGAGGGCCATGTAGGTGACAAGGCCTTTCTCAATGATCCCCCCGAACAGGCAGGCGGTGATGTGTAGCTCCTTGTCAGGGTACTGGGGGAAGAAGCGGTACTCCTCAAACAAGTTCCTCAACATACAGTTAAAGACCTCACGCTCTCGCTTGATGGTGGAGTCCTTGAACCTTTGCAGCATCTCCAGCACCTGCCAGAGAGAGACAGGCGCCAAGGATTTAGCATCTGCAAGTTTGACAAACACGGTCACTGGATAAGTGCCTGCAACACCCTGCAGACTAGAAATGTCACAATACCAGAATGTTGACTTTAATACCAGGTTTAGTATCACAATTAGGGTTTTCACGACACCAGTATTGACACTCAGCGGTGTTGTGGTAAGGAAACAACATAAAGCAGACAAATTGAGGAAAACAGTCCTAACGTTGATAACAAGCAGCCTTATGTTGTCAACCAAAATCACATTTCTTATCCAAGCTATAGCACCACTATTTTGCATACATTAGATTTAATAAAGGACAATGGAGTTCAGCCTGCTTTGTGTTTTCCTTTTTGACATGGAAAATCAGGTTGTCATATCGCGACAACTCTAATCACAAAACGATACAGATGCAAAAGAATATAGCGTATTAGCCACTTGACTTCTGTAGTTAAAATAAGAGAAACAAATAACAAATGTGGACAGCCTAAAATCCTTCTACAAAACCATATAAGACAGCATACAAAATAATACAATAAAATTGGATACATAGAATAAATGTGTTTATCTATGGCCAAATTATATCAATGTTAAAAATAGAATGTTGACCCTTTAAGCTAGCCTCTTTTGAGAAAGTTCCGGCTACAGTAGCCAATACGAATGCTAGATGTCTTTTTGTAGAGCTTTCTTTTTGTAAACTATCAACAGTAGCCTATTGCTAATTTGCTACTATTTTCACTATTGAAAGTTGACTTTAGCAAATAAATTTCCCTAAAAGAAAAAAATAAGCTCAGCAAGTGGATTGATGAGAGCTTTTTAATAGTTTGCACAGCTCGTGTGTGCTGTGTGAATGCATCAGCTCGGTCAAGTGAAGAGTGGGTGCTTGAATGAACGGCCAATCATATTGCTCAAATATAGCATGAGTTTTGTGCGGGTAAACTCACTATGACACCAGCAGTTTTCTACAGCAGACTGCAACAGAGCATATAAACGCAATCAATGCGCTGAGGAGTTACTGGCCCAGTCGACAAATTACCAGACATTATCCTGTCAGTCAGTGTACGACACATTTAACCAAAGAACCAAACATTTGGAACTAAACTGTTTTTCATGTTATAGTACCGAAAAATGCCCAAAGTTTCAGTGTACCGTGCAACACTACTGCAGACCATTTTATTCAGAAACTAACCTCATCCACAGACATGGTGGGGTGTGGGGGGTGGTTGTAGATGCGCTGGAAGTAGCTGTTAGCCTCATCATCAATCTCCTTACTAAAGTGCTGGTTAGCCTCTGGCCACACCTGAGATAGGTCAGCTGGGAAAAAAAGGCGATAGACCAAATCAAACAATACTGCCGAAGAAAGCCCCTCAGAATCATTTTTGAAATGATTCTGAAGGGTTTTGTGATGGACTGCAGCAAATTTTTAAATGTATTTTACAAGGCAAGTCAGTTAAGAACAAATTCTTATTTTCAATGACGGCCTAGGAACAGTGGGTTAACTGCCTGTTCAGGGGCAGAACGACAGATTTTGTACCTTGTCAGCTCGGGGATTTGAACTTGCAACCTTTCGGTTACGAGTCCAATGCTCTAACCACTAGGCTAACTATTTATAGTGCAATTTCACCTTAAGACTTTACACTATCAAAGCAATAAACAGACAAATAAACATTCAATTAGAAGCATAATAATTTGCATTTAATGGATGACTAACCTGTATTTCCTCTGATTCAATGTGTGAAAGACAGTTTCTTCCCAGCTCGTACTCAATATTTTTTTTAGATGAAAACTGTTAAAGCATTTGAGTCAAGTAAACCCTCATTACTTCAAGAGGCTATTAGGAGATACTAAGAACATTTTCAGAGGAAATACACTCAGTCACACCACCACTTACAGGCCATCTTACTCTGCTGAAAGGTGGGCGGATTCAGGCCTGGTGTGCTCATCTTCCTTGTCCCAAACGGATCACTGCTCACCGCTGGCATTCCAAGACCAGAACCAATACCAGAGCAAATGCCTGATCCCAGCGGACCTAGACAAAAGAAAAACATCCCACTTCAGTCCTCCATATAGTGTAATCAAAACACTATGCAAATATCTATGGCACGTTCTCTCCTCATACCTGGGTTACCTAGCTGTGAAGAGAGACTTCCAATCCCCCCAAATGGTGTGCTGGGGTTAGACAGTGGAGGGAAGGCCTTAGCTGGGGACTGGGGGTTGCTGAAAGCAGAGCCCAGCGGGGTGGGAAAGCCCTGCATACTCTGTGTGTGAGAGGTGGCAGAGCTGCCCAGGTTGAGGGAGCCCATGGCTGTCAGGGGATCCATCTAACACACAGAATGGAGCACCAGGTTGAGAAACCTGTCTTTCAGGCTAATGTTCACAATTGTGTTATAAGACAAAACAATTGAATCAAATTTAGGGGATGATGAAAGTAATGCTTCTAGCTGATACACATTCCCCCAAATAAACAGTGTTCGATAAAACGCTCTTCACCTGGAGAGGAGACACCGACACTTGCACAGGGGAAATTGCATCTAGGCTGCTGGTGCTGGGAGCACGTCCCTTTGGCATGACCCCTGGTGGTGGCTGGCGGGCTTTGTTCATGACGTTGCTACAGTTGGCAGCCATGGTCAAGATAGTCTCGGAGAGCTCTTGAGTGACGCTCCTGAAAAAAAACATTTAACATATACATACACCAAATAAAGAAACTTCCCCTTCTCAGGACCACGTCTTTCAAACATCATTTGTAAAAATACAAATAACTTCACACAGATCTTCATTGTAAAGGGTTTAAACACGGTTTCCAATGCTTGTTCAATGAACCATAAACAATGAATGAACATCCACCTGTGGAACGGTCATTAAGACTAACAGCTTACAGACGGTAGGCAATTAAGGTCACAGTTATGAAAACTTAGGACACTAAAGAGGCCTTTCTACTGACTCTGAAAAACACCAAAATAAAGATGCCCAGGGTTCCTGCTCATCTGCGTGAACATGCCTTAGGAATGCTGCAAGGAGGCATGAGGACTGCAGATGTGGCCAGGGCAATAAATTGCAACGTCCATACTGTGAGATGCTAAAGACAGCACTACAGGGAGACAGGACGGACAGCTGATGGCCCTCGCAATGGCAGACCACATGTAACAACACCTACAGAGGATCGGTACATCCGAACATCACACCTGCGGGACAGGTACAGAATGGCAACAACTGCCCAAGTTACCCCAGGAACACAATCCCTTCATCAGTGCTCAGACTGTCCGCAATAGGCTGAGAGATGCTGGACTGAGGGCTTGTAGGCCTGTAGTAAGGCAGGTCCTTACCAGACATCACCGGCAACAACGTCGCCTACAGGGCACAAACCCACCGTCGCTGGACCAGACAGGACTGGCAAAAAGTGCTCTTCACTGACGAGTTGCGGTTTTGTCTCACCAGGGGTGATGGTCAGACTCCCATTTATCGTCGAAGGAATGAGCGTTACACTGAGGCCTGTATTCTGGGGCGGGATCGATTTGGAGGTGGAGGGTCCATCATGGTCTGGGGCGGTGTTGTCACAGCATCCTCGAACTGAGCTTGTGGTCATTGCAGGCAATCTCAACGCAATGCGTTACAGGGAAGACATCCTCCTCCCTCATGTGGTACCCTTCCTGCAGGCTCATCCTGACATGACCCTCCAGCATGACAATGTCACCAGCCATACTGCTCATTCTGTGCGTGACTTCCTGCAAGATAAGAATGTCAGTGTTCTGCCACGGCCAGCGAAGAGCACGGAGCTCAATCCCATTGAGCACGCCTGGGACCTGTTGGATCAGAGCCGTTCCCCCCAGAAATGTCCGGGAACTTGCAGGTGCCTTGGTGGAAGAGTGGGGTAACATCACACAGCAAGAACTGGCAAACCTGGTACAATCTATGAGGTGGAGATGCACTGCATTACTTAATGCAGCTGGTGGCCACACCAGATACTGACTTACTTTTTATTTTGACCCCCCCACCCCCTTTGTTCAGGGACACATTCAATTTATGTTAATCACATGTCTGTAGAACTTGTTCAGTTTATTTCTCAGTTGTTGAATCTTATGTTCATTGAAATATTTACACATGTTAAGTTTGCTGAAAATAAATGCAGTTGACAGTGAGAGGATGTTTCTTTCTTGGCTGAGTTTTATAAAAAATAAAAACAAACATTTCTAGATGAATATGATCTTTGTAGATAATACAAAATAAGTTGAAATTAAATGAATTATGAAACTAGACCTTAAAGCACCATACAACATGACTGAGTAATGAAAGAGCTAATTTGATCATAGGCCCCATGATTTGAGCTCTGATAGGTAAACCCACCCTGCACAGGACTGCAGACAACCCAGCATGGTAGCCATCGTTTCCGGGGGAAGGAGGGCGCTTTTGGGCTGGTCTTTTTCTAGGGCCAGACCACCAATGATAGAGGGACAACGTCTCTTCAGGAACGTAACACACGCCTGGATGAAGGGCTCCTAGAACAGCAAACAGGTCAATGACTCATGTACTAGATCCCTATAACTTCTTATAGCAAAGTGTATGTATGTAGTGGTTGAAATTTCTGTAAATTAAAGGCTCAACTCACACCACTCACCCCATGCTCTCGGATTTTGTCAGTCAGCCATTTGTCAAGTTTGAGGTATTCACGGCGAGAGGCAAGTGCAGCAAGGTCGATAACGAAGGCAAATGGAGTACCATTAAGCAGCATAGATAGAGACTGAAAAACAAGAGGAACAGTTTGGATATGGCAAAAAAAAATATTTGCAAAGTATTTTATTTATTTATTTCACCAGGTAGGCAAGTTGAGAACAAGTTCTGATATACAATTGCGACCTGGCCAAGATAAAGCAAAGCAGTTCGACACATACAACGACACAGTTACACATGGAGTAAAACAAACAGTCAATAATATAGTAGAAACAAGTCTATATACAATGTGAGCAAATGAGGTGAGATAAGGGAGGTAAAGGCAAAAAAAGGCCATGGTGACAAAGTAAATACAATATAGCAAGTAAAACACTGGAATGGTAGATTTGCAGTGGAAGAATGTGCAAAGTAGAAATAAAAATAATGGGGTGCAAAGGAGCAAAATAAATAAATAAAATAAATACAGTAGGGAAAGAGGTAGTTGTTTGGGCTAAATTATAGGTGGGCTATGTACAGGTGCAGTAATCTGTGAGCTGCTCAGATAGTTGGTGCTTAAAGCTAGTGAGGGAGATAAGCGTTTCCAGTTCGTTCCAGTCATTGGCAGCAGAGAACTGGAAGGAGAGGCGGCCAAAGAAAGAATTGGTTTTGGGGGTGACCAGAGAGATATACCTGCTGGAGCAGGTGCTACAGGTGGGTGATGCTATGGTGACCAGCGAGCTGAGATAAGGGGGGCCTTGACCTAGCAGGGTCTTTCTTGTAGATGACATGGAGCCAGTGGGTTTGGCGACGAGTATGAAGCGAGGGCCAGCCAACGAGAGCGCACAGGTCGCAATGGTGGGTAGTATATGGGGCTTTGGTGACAAAACGGATTGCACTGTGATAGACTGCATCCAATTTGTTGAGTAGGGTATTGGAGGCTATAATGTCCACCAGAGGTGTTGTCAGAGAATTGAATGTTAATTTCTCTACCATAACCCATCCCCATAATTTGAGAATATGGCAGTATGCCCAACTGGCCTCACAACCGCAGACCACGTGTTACCACGCCAGTCCAGGACCTCCACATCCAGCTTCTTCACATGCGGGATAGTCAGACCAGCAACCGAATGAAACTGATGGGACCTATGTCCTCCCAGGCCCACCCATGACATTTATAGATTAGAGCCTAATGAATTTGTTTCAGTTGATTGATTTCCTCATATGAATGAAAAGTAACGCCGCAAATCTTTGAAATTGTTGCATTTATATTTTTGTTCAGTATACTACCCCAATCAGATGAACTTGTGGATACCATTTGTATATGTCCGTGTCCAGTATGAAGAAAGTTTGAAGTAGTTTCGCAAGCCTAGGCTAACTAGTGTTAGCACAATGACATTGTATCTGCGAGCTGACAGTGCTATTTTCCTGACCCCCAGTCTCCACTGATTTAGTCACCCTAATTTCAACCATCCTACAAGTGTAAAAACAATTGAGGTAAGAGACATTCATTTTTAGACATGGCATGACATGTAGTATTTTCCTATTTTAATATACACTGTTCCTTTTCATGCGAAGTTCCTGTCATTTTAAGACTTCTCACAAAGAGTATCTATGAAATGTCACCAGAGCACTGAGTGTACCCCAAGCTTTTTATTTTCAAAACCTTTACATTTATTTCAGCTCGGGTCATGCTAATTTTGCGACCCACAGAAACAACTTGGAAGACGAGGACCACAAAATATAAAATCCTCAAACGTTTAGGCGATAAAGCTGCACCGCTCCTTCAACAGAGATTGGTGCTTATTGTCGGATGTATTAGGTTACAATACCCGACTTTTTAAATATAATGCTAACGATATGTTAGAGAAACACCAGGCTGAACAATTCAGAACATGAAGAATCAATTGTCTTGGTAAATATGTATTTTATAACATAAGGAAGTGAAATGCCATCAACAAAATGCATTTTAACCCACTGGGCAGAATGGGTGAACACCATACCTTCACAAAACGAAACCACATTTCCTGAAAAAAACAAAAAAACATGAACCCCTCCCTACCTTCAAGTCCTGGGCCACATCCAGGATGCGGGAGAGCTTGGCCTGGTCGTACTGCTCCCCTCTCATGTACCACTCAGCCATTGAGTGCATGATCAGCTGACGGATAGAGGGGGACTGGCCCTGTCCATGCCAGGCGTAGTGTAAAATGATAGCAGAGTTGGGGTGGTTGCCCAGGAAGATTGGCATGAGGGTGGAGATGAGCTCGTGGCGCAGGGTGTGCCAGGAGGTGCTTATCTGCAGCAGCGCCAGCACCAGCATGTCAGGACAGTGCTTGATGGGGAAGCTGAAGAGCTGCTTTACCTGCTCGTACTGGCCCACCTCAGAGAGGCGCAGGAGGCTTTCCACCAGGTCTAGGCTCTTCCTGTGAGGCGATAATCACAAATAAATGATATCAAATGGCATGACATTGTTCTAATAATTAATGTAAAGGAGTACCTGGTATTGTGGAGGTCAGGAGAACTGTTTTACGTACCAGGTGGCTATCTCTCGGTTATCATCCTCAGGTGGGGCCTTCAGTATGTCAATTGCTACGGTGTGGCAGGGGTAGTCAGCAAAGCAGAACACATCTGGGCTCATGAGGGAGTGCTGGATGAATGACAGCTGGAAGAGAGTGATAATGGTCATGAGGGCTGAGGAAAGGAGTTCATTGATGTGAATGAAGGAGTTTGTTACCACCGGAAATAAGACCAAAGTGTTGTGTCTTCAAATTTACATAAACCTGACCCATTCTCCTCCTTACCTGTCCTTCAGCATGCTTCCAGGGACGGTAGATTAGGTCGACAGGGAACACCTCCATGCCCAGGCCCCTCTGGATCCCATACACCACCATCTGCAGTCCCTTGCTGTCCCGGATTATGAAGCCAGGGTGGTCAAGCTCATAGGTCACCTCTTTAAAGTTCAGATTGGGGTTCTAAAATATAAAAAGGACATTTTCTGTACAAAGTGCAAGACATGAATGGCAAACTGAAGGGGAATAACATGTAATTCCACTATAACTTACAACTTCTTTGACCACATCAATTAGAACTTCTACATTCCAGGTGTGCGCCTGAGAGCCATCACCTTTGTCCTTTCCATCGCTCCAAATGCCACTGCCCGGAGCCGAGATGGACTGTGGAAGAAAAAAGAAAAACAATAGTATACTTAGAGCGCAATGTCATTTTTTACATGTATTTTTTTAACAGAGCTTCAGTAAGTTACCATCAGGTCAACCCTCACCTGTAGGGGGATTCCATCAGACAAGCCAGAGTGGGTGCGAGCCATCATCCCCAGGACCCTGGCCACCTGGCTGGCAGTAACCTCTCGCACCCCATACTGTAGGATTATGTTGCGGCATTCATCGAGACTTAGAATGAAAGACAGACAATACATTAACAGGGGTAACGGACATTGAATTCCTTAGTGGTCAAGCATGACATCAAAAACGATTTGTAATTTGCACTTCAATTGCTAAATAACAGTCACCTTGCACAAAAGCCATAGCCAACTTCCTGCATGAACTCTGCGAGAGAACTCTCCATCATGGTCTTGGCTAACTCTCCCGAGTCTGGCAGAATCCTGTCCATCAGAATGTCCCGTTTTTCAGGGTATAGCAGTGGTGAGAGCACCACAGGGCAGCGCTCCTGCGGGAAATCTGAACCAGAATATTTAATTGATGGGGCAACATGTACAAAACGACCAGATTGTTGTGAATGAAGGAATCAGAGTTTGTGTTACTTCTAGAAATAATTAACATTTCCTTTCAAGTAGTGTGTCTATGCCCCTCACCTCTGCACAGGGTCCTGAGGAACGCGTCAATCTGCTCTTGTCCGACCCCGCTGGCTCCCTTCTGTCCAAAAAGAAGATGAGAGAGGAGCAGGTGCAGGACCTCTATGGCAATATCTTGGAAGCCACCTTCCTGGTTTCCTCCAAGGTCCGCGTCCACGTACGAGCGGAGGAGGTCCGGGAGCCTTTGTTTGACGAACTGCGCGGCTAAAGACAAATGGGGAAATATTTCAAATAAATACTTGTATAAAGGATGAAACGGTCACCGGTTTCACAATAAACCACTGTAAAATACCCAACGATTAGTATTACCATTTTAATCATTAAAACCATGTTTGATTACCACGGATTGAAGAATTCATAGTAAATACTGTCCTGCATCGACCAAAGTTAGCAACAGTCTGATGCAGGCACAGCATGCAGCATGGGTTTTGTTTTGTGTGAAAACATGGCAGAATGCAGTGACAGCGCTCGGGAGATTTTTCAGCCTTCTAAGAGGACCAAATCTGAAGTGTGGTAGTATTTTGGGTTTCACAAGAGTGCTGCGGAAAGCTTAATCGAAGATGGTCACACTGTCTGCAGAACATGCAAGGGACTGCAGATAATATATGCCATTTAGCAGACGCTTTTATCCAAAGCGACTTACAGTCATGTGTGCATACATTCTACGTATGGGTGGTCCCGGGAATCGAACCCACTACCCTGGCGTTACAAGCGCCATGCTCTACCAACTGAGCTAATGACCAGGTAGACCAGATGGTGGTGTATGGGATCCAGAGGGGCCTGGGCATGGAGGTGTTCCCTGTCGACCTAATCTACCGGCCCTGGAAGCATGCTGAAGGACAGGTAAGGAGGAGAATGGGTCAGGTTAGGAGGAGATTGGGCCAGGTTTATGTCAAGACACAACACTTTGGTCTTATTTCCAGAGGTAACAAACTCCTTCATTCACATCAATGAACTCCTCTCCTCAGCCCTCTTGACCATTATCACTCTCTTCCAGCTGTCATTCATCCAGCACTCCCTCATGAGCCCAGATGTGTTCTGCTTTGCTGACTACCCCTGCCACACCGTAGCAATTGACATACTGAAGGCCCCATTTGAGGACAATAACCGAGAGATAGCCACCTGGTATGTAAAACAGTTCTCCTGACCTACACAATACCAGGTACTCCTTTACATTAACACTTCAAAACTTTTGAGTCATCTTCATGACCACCAACCACTACTTTATAGCGCGAATACAAGCGAAGTTAACTTTTAGCTCAATGCATGATGTGGGGGAAAACGTCATGGTTTGTCTGTAACTTGCTAATAGCTTGTCAATAATGTAAACTGAAGCTTTCAGTGTTCACTACCCTTGTAAAAACACTACACGTTCTGCTGCTGTATGTGTCATGTGTCTGCAGACTACTCGTCCATTGCACACGATAACATGTTATGTAGTTTAGTCACACAACCAATCTATTTTGTTCATTTAAAATCTGGCAGTTGTCGACTTGGTTGTAAAGGTGTTCCAACAGGAGAAACACTTTACACTCCTATAAAAGACTGTACTATTTCTGTCAAATGTTGGGCTCATTGCAATTACCATCACCGTCTTAACTTCTTATGGATAGGTGGGATGGTAGTGTCCCACCTGGCCAACATCTGGTAAAATGGCAGCGTGCCAAATTCAAATTACTATAAATATTAATCTTTCATGAAATCACAACTGCAATACATCAAAATAAAGCGTAACTTGTTAATCCAGCCAAGGTGTCAGATTTCAAAAAGGCTTTACGGCAAAAGCAAACCATGCTATTATCTGAAGACAGCGTCCAGCACAAATGCATCAATCATTTTCAACCAGGGAGTTGCGACACAAAAGTCAGAAATAGCGATATAATATATGCCTTACCGTTAAAGATCTTCTGTTGGCACTCCAAAAAGTCAGTTACATTACAAATGGTCCTTTTGTTCGATAAATTCCTTCTTTATATCCACAACTCAGTTTAGCTGACGCGCTTCAGTCAATACACTCGTTTCCCTCCGTCAAAATGCATACAAAATGAATCCCAAGCGTTACCAATAAACTTATCCAAACAAGTCAATCAACGTTTGTAATCTATCCTTAGGTACCCTAATACGCAAATAAACAATTAAATTTAAGACTGAGAATCATTAGTCTTTACCGGAGATAAAAAAAAAGAACGCACTCTCTCGGCCATGCGCTTGGAAACACTAGACAAAATGGGAGCCACTTAGAAAAACTACAACTTCTCCCTCATTTTTCCAAAAAAATAACAGCACGAAACTCTTTCGAAAGACTCTTAACCTGTTAGTCCTCTAGGGGCATTATTTCATTTTTGGATAAAAAGACGTGCCCGTTTTAAGCGCAATATTTTGTCACGAAAAGATGCTCGACTATGCTTGGAATTGATAGTTTTGTAAAGAAGACACTGACGTTTCCAGAACTGCAAAGATTTTCACTGTGAGTGCCTTATAACAAAAGCTTCAGGCAAAACCAAGTTGTTTGAGCGACCAGGAAATGAACAGGATTTCTGAAGGTACGTTTTCCATGATCGCCTTATGTGGCTGTGAATGCGACAGGAATGAACGGACACTTTCTAGCGTTTCCCCAAGGTGTCTGCAGCATTGTGACGTATTTGTAGGCATATCATTGGAAGATTGACCATAAGAGACTACAATTGCCAAGTGTCCCGCACGGTGTCTGCGTGGAAATTGGTGCGCAAAAGTCAGCTACCAGTATTTTTCCATCCGAATCAGAGAACAAAGAAGGCTTCTAGGACTGCCATTTCAATGAAGAGATATGACAAAACACCTTGAGGATTGATTCAAACAACGTTTTCCATGTTTCAGTCGATATTATGGAGTTAATTCGGAAAAAGTTTGACGTGTAGGTGACTGAATTTTCGGTTAGTTTCGGTAGCCAAATGCATAGTAACAAACGGAACGATGTGTCCTACACAAGAATCTTTCAGGAAAAACTGGACATCTGCTATGTAACTGAGAGTCTCCTCATTGAAACATCTGAAGTTCTTCAAAGGTAAATTATTTTATTTGATCCCTTTGCTGGTTTTTGTGAATATGTTGCGTGCTAAATGCTAAAGCTAAATGCTAAGCTAGCTATCACCACTCTTACACAAATGATTGATTTTCTCTGGTTCTAAAGCATATTTTGAAAATCTGAGACGACAGGATTGTTAAGAAAAGGATAAGCTTGAGAGCAGGCATATTTATTCCATTTCATTTGCGATTTTTAGAAATCGCTAACGTTGCGTTATGGTAATGAGCTTGAGGCTGTAGTAACGCGACAGCATGCGGGATGGGGCGGACTATGAGGTTAACATCTAGTGGAAGCCCTAGGAACTGCAATCGGGGACGATTTCGCACTATTATAAAAGTGCCAGACATTGACATCAGTGGTATGCTGAATTTGTTTTATTTTTAAGGTTTGTCCTCTGGGTTTAGCCTGCCATTTCAGTTCTGTTATACTCACAGATGTTATTTAACAGCTTTAGAACAGTTTTATATCCACATCTACCAATTATATTCATATCCTAGCTTCTGGGCCTGAGTAGCAGGTAGTTTTTCATCCGGATGTCAAAATACCACCCCCTATGCCAAAGTTAAGACTCATTTGTATTTCTGTAAATTGCGCATGGGGCCATTGCATATACTCAAATGCAACACAGAAGATATACAGTCTTAAGTGAATAATAATAAAATGCCAATAATAATAATAAGACTACATTTACTATTCCCTTGTTTACAGAGTGGGCGTGCCGCAGGCAAACCCAGTGATGCACCTGGTCCCTCATCTAGTTGTGACAAAGACAATCAAGCAAGCATTTAAAAAAGGCAGGGTGCTTATGCACCCACATCAAAAAATGCTCAAGACCTCACTCCAGCCCTTTCATATTACATTGCCAAGGACATGGTGCCACTTCAAATTGTTGAGAGGCTTGGCTTACGGAGGCTGATAAAGGTTGCCGTGCCTGACTACAAAGTGAGTGCTGCTAATTTGGTTGTTTATTTGATTTGCTTACTTAAGGTTGTGTTCATTTAAACCTGCACTAGGGAAGCTTACTTCATCGCCACATGGTGCCATCTTTAATGTTATTCTTTTAAAGTTTATGGACACAAAAAGTACAGTCCTGCTAATTGTATTTGTTGTTTTCAATATAAAACTTGGTGAAATGATTTCAGTATGTGTATCAGTACTTTTTGAACATTACCAGCACATTTTAACAATACCGTGATAATTTTGGTCACTATAATTGTGATATGAAATGTTCATACCGTTTCATCTCTAGACTTGTATAACGGATGTCAAGTTTCTTTCTTAGAGAAAACAGCTTCCTCCTGATTCAGCTCAGAGGCTTGAACACAGGACCTCTGCCTTTTTAGCACACGTGACTGGCCCTTGCGAAGCATCTTTTTAACAGTTGTGACACGCGAAAAGCTAGCTATTTTTCAGCCTATGTAGGGACACAGGCTATGGAGTGAGTTTCACACATTTCCATGTGCTACACTTGGACACATTGATAATAGAATAGCTCATGTGACCCCCCATACAGATAAAACATTGCGTGGTTTCAAATCAGCAGGTATAGTCAAATGATTAAATATAAAACTGAGTTTACCAAAACCACGAAGGTCTGCGTTGCACGAATTCAGCAAAGCAAGGCCAAATATAACCTTAGGGAAAAAAATAAAGATTTATGTAGAATCTCAAATTGTTTGGCATATTATTTTTAAACACTACAATAAAAACCACCATCTGACAACATACATTTCTACATTACTTTACTTACTTCTTGAACCTTGCTTAGCTTGAGAACTTTACTCAACTGAGTAAACAAGTGGGTGGAAGGCTTCAAACTCTGAAAATGATAAAGGTTAGAAAACATTAGTTATTCTGATGCAAACAGTAATTTTGGCACATGAGAGGTCTAACGTGGACCCACTTCATTACTGCAGAAAAGGTACAATAATATTTATAATTACAAAATTATTTTACAAAGATATGAAAATAAACATGTCTCCTACCTTCTGGTAGTGCAAGGGATTGTCGATTGTGTAGCAGAGTGTTGAAATAAAATTTGGCTTTGAAATCAGCGAAACACACTCCTGGATCAGAAACTGTGTCTTGGTCAAGTGGGCAAACGAAGGTAAAAGGGAGAAGAGGGAACATAACAGAACAGGTTAAGGACAAAATAGGAAAGCAGAGTCACTTTCTAAAATAATAAAGGCAAGATAGACAATACCAATGATGATAAGGAAATTTAAAGAAACCCTTAATCCTCATTGCTAAAATCTGTTTAGCAACTGGTGTAAATGAGTATTATTAATCAGAAATTACCTGATGGAAATCTTTGCCACTGCTTTTACCATCGCCACTGAAATCCACATGGGAGAAAAGACAGCGTAACAAATGCCTGTCTGCCTCAGGGCCGTGACGATTCACAATCTGTTGGGACAGAACACATTCAACAAAAGAACAAATAACAGGTCAGCAGTGAGAGCCACAATATAATTGTCAGACCTAATGCAATTCTAAACCCAGGGTTTTTTTCCGCATAGAAACATATTTTTTATTCAGGCCACCTATATCCAAACATTGTTTTTAGTGAAATACATTTTTCGGGGTGGAAAAATATTTTCAGTGTAAACTTAAACTACTAAAACCAGATATAAAGAACGTAAAAAAGATGATCTATATATTGTTAAATATTTGAGAACTATCACTAAAATAAAAGCTAGACAAAAACTATGAATTCGGGAGTATTGATTGTTACAATAACTGATCATAAGAACATTTTTTTTTTAATTGCAGGAAATTAGCTTAAACTGCAAAATATTAACATTTTGCAGTTTAAGCCATCTGCCTTCAAAAAATGTTTTAACCAAGACCCTAACTAAATTCAGCCATCCCGACATTGCTACACACCCTGCCACCCCCACCATTTATGCCCATTTATTATACAGAAAAAGCCTATGAAAACTAGAATCATATTCGTTTTTACAATCCTTTTGTGATAGTCCCCGAGCTGACAAGGTAAAAATTTGTCGTTCTGCCCCTGAACAAGGCAGTTTACCCACTGTACCTAGGCCGCCATTGAAAATAAGAATTTGTTCTTAACTCACTTGCCTAGTTATATAAAAGGTAAAATAAAAAAGATAATTTTGAATGAATATACGTTTCAAAATCTACTTAGCTTTAGCCCTTCAAACGTCTGAAAGTGTGTGTACTGCTTTTGTGGCAAAACTAGAAAAAAAAAGACCATTCGTGAGCATAATACCACATGCTACTCACATGTTGTATATCCTGCTGGCTGGCTCTGTAGTTTTTCTTAGTTAAATTGTCCACCAAGTAGCTGATTTGAGACAAAGCCAGCGAGAGCGAGTCAAGATTCATTGCTGGTCGGGGCGGAAGCAGGCGGCCGTGCCCGGCGCAAAATCACCATTATTCCCCTTTAGTCACTTCAGTGATAAGTTACTTCTGCCCCCAAGGTGTGAAAATGTTTTACAGCAAGCTACTTCTATCAGTGGATCTTGATACAAGGTAAAGTCCCTCAGTGCGACATCAAGTTCAGAATCTGAAAATAACCAAGAGAGAAAACTAGTTAACACAGATGCACATGAAAACAGTACAAGCTCATTGAGCAAATACTATATAGTAGGTAGCCTAGTGGTTAGAGCATTGGGCCAGTAACCAAAAGGTTGCTAGATCGAATCCACGAGCTGACATGGTAAAAATCTTTCGTTCTGCCCCTGAACAAGGGAGTGAATAAGAATGTTCTTAATGTTCTTAACTGACTTGCCTAGTTAAATAAAATGTTTTAAAGTACACTGCTCAAAAAAATAAAGGAACACTAAAATAACACATCCCAGATCTGAATGAATTAAATATTCTTATGAAATACTTTTCTCTTTACATAGTTGAATGTGCTGACAACAAAATCACACAAAAATGATCAATGGAAATCAAATTTATCAACCCATGGAGGTCTGGATTTGGAGTCACACTCAAAATTAAAGTGGAAAACCACACTACAGGCTGATCCAACTTTGATGTAATGTCCTTAAAACAAGTCAAAATTAGGCTCAGTAGTGTGTGTGGCCTCCATGTGCCAGTATGACCTCCCTACAACACCTGGGCATGCTCCTGATGTGGTGGATGGTCTCCTGAGGGATCTCCTCCCAGACCTGGACTAAAGCATCCGCCAACTCCTGGACAGTCTGTGGTGCAACGTGGCGTTGGTGGATGGAGCGAGACATGATGTTCCAGATGTGCTCAATTGGATTCAGGTCTGGGGAACGGGCGGGCCAGTCCATAGCGTCAATGCCTTCCTCTTGCAGGAACTGCTGACACACTCCAGCCACATGAGTTCTAGCATTGTCTTGCATTAGGAGGAACCCAGGGCCAACCGCACCAGCATATGGACTTACAAGGGGTCTGAGGATCTCATCTCGGTACCTAATGGCAGTCAGGCTACCTCTGGCGAGCACATGGAGGGCTGTACGGCCCCCCAAAGAAATTCCACCCCACACCATGACTGACCCACCGCCAAACAGGTCATGCTGGAGGATGTTGCAGGCAGCAGAACGTTCTCCACTGCGTCTCCAGACTGTCACATGTGCTCAGTGTGAACCTGCTTTCACCTGTGAAGAGCACAGGGCGCCAGTGGCGAATTTGCCAAACTTGGTGTTCTCTGGCAAATGCCAAACGTCCTGCACGGTGTTGGGCTGTAAGCACAACCCCACCTGTGGACGCCGGGCCCTCATACCACCCTAATGGAGTCTGTTTCTGACCGTTTGAGCAGACACATGCACATTTGTGGCCTGCTGGAGGTCATTTTGCAGGGCTCTGGCAGTGCTCCTCCTTGCACAAAGGCGGAGGTAGCGGTCCTGCTGCTGGGTTGTTACCCTCCTACGGCCTCCTCCACGTCTCCTGATGTACCGGCCTGTCTCATGGTAGCGCCTCCATGCTCTGGACACTACGCTGACAGACACAGCAAACCTTCTTGCCACAGCTCGCATTGATGTGCCATCCTGGATGAGCTGCACTACCTGAGCCACTTGTGTGGTTTGTAGACACAGTCTCATGCTACCACTAGAGTGAAAGCACCGCCAGCATTCAAAAGTGACTAAAACATCAGCCAGGAAGCATAGGAACTGAGAGGTGGTCTGTGGTCACCACCTACAGAACCACTCCTTTATTGGGAGTGTCTTGCTAATTGCCTATAATTTCCACCTGTTGTCTATTCCATTTGCACAACAGCATGTGAAATTTACTGTCAATCAGTGTTGCTTCCTAAGTGGACAGTTTGATTTCACAGAAGTGTGATGACTTGGAGTTTCATTGTGTTGTTTAAGTGCTCCCTTTATTTTTTTGAGCAATATATATATATATGATAAACTGGGATTGTAAATACCAAAAGTGCAGTGTACAACACAACTGCCATGGGAAGAGAGCCTCATTGCCCACAAAAAATAAAGGGGTAGGCCTACTACTCGCCTGGTATAATCCTGATTCACACACCACCGCAATACAAAAGAACAAAACACTTTAAATGTAATATGAACAAGTTCTCATTTACAACTGCGACCCGGCCAAGATAACGCAAAGCAGTGCGACAACAACAAGAGTTACAAACAAACGTACAGTCAATAACACAAAATAAAAATATAAACATCTATGTAAGTTACAGTGTGTGCAAATGTAGACGAGTAGGGTAGTAGGCGAACTAAAAAACAGCAACAACTTGCTAGCTAGTTAATCAGCTACTTCGCAATTTACAGGTAGAAAGTCACCATGACCGAGTTATAACGATGGTCACTTCCTACATTCGCACACACTAACTTGTAGATTTTTATTTTGTGTTATTGACTGCACGTTTGTAACTCTTGTTTTTGTCGTACTGCTTTGGTTTATCTTAGCCGGGTCGCAGTTGTAAATGAGAACTAAGTTTAAGTTTGCCCAAACAAATTATACGTTTGCCCAAACAAATTATCGATGTTATCAATGTCCACAACGTCGGTCTAGTAAAACTACCAAATTGGGCCTTGACTTGATGCACACACACCCTTTAACATTTACTACCAGTCCAATCAGCATCGTGTGCGCTGATAATACGGATGATTACCTATATTTCCCTTCTACACTGACAACACGTGGTTTATCAATTAATAACCAAGCCAAAGTCGTTTAGATACTTAAAGCGAGTTATATTAATTTCTCACGTAGGTAGCTAGCTATGATTTCAGTGTCCCAGTAATAATGCAAATTATACGTTAGTATTCTCACTATAGTTAGTTAGCTAACGGCAACTAAGTTAACGTTCGCATATTTGTTGTGTGTGTCTCATCTAAAAAACCATTAAATGTGTTATAGTCCACGTAAACCTACTTCGTTAGCATCTGTTCACTCAATCTTCGGTAACATCTTGTTAGTTAGCAAACTTCGCTTACGTTAGCTAATAATATCAACGATAGCTATGTTTGCTAGATACAGAACACAACTGACCAACTTGGTCCGTTAACGTTAGTTACATAACGTTAATCATCTGACATGAAGTTACTTGTTACAAGTCAACTTATTTACATTTACATTTATCTTATCCATTGAGACAAAGAGCTAGCCAGCTAACGTTAGCTAGCCGGATAAGCAAGCACATTGCGTTTGCCAACACCAGCTAGCTAGCTTAATTAGCAGATGTGGCAAACGTCAGCCAGCTAATGTTAGCTAACGTCAACGCTCAGAAGGCCATATGTTAGTTAGCCAACGACAGAAAAACAAGCTAACGTTAGTTACATTTGTTTACGTTACAAAGCCAACAATTATATAAACACTAGTAAGCTGGTCAAGGGACTAGCGATCGATTAGTCACGTTGTCAATGGAAATACATTGTCAACAAAGTAACTAGCTAACGTTAGCTAACCTAACTGCTAGGTAATTTAACTATGTGTGTGTGTGTGAATGAATGACCAGGTACCGTAACTAGCCAACTAGTGTTAGTTAACGTTGACTAGTTCATATAAAAACGTTAGCATGACAATGTTCTCGGATTACAGCATCCACAAACTCGAAATGAGTAAGCCATGTTAAACGTTAGATGGTCATTTTCACTAACCAACTCTACTTTGAGATGGGACCATCCAACTGTTCCTTGTAGTAAGTACGCTAGCTTGTCTTTGCTCACGTAAACTACGACGCCTAACGGGTAGTCGCACACTTTTTAGCTTACTAATGTGTCCTAAATATTTTTTAAATATCGCCGATTCTTTGCAATATGTTAAAAAAAACGTACCATGGTTCCCAAAATGTATTTGTGATATTCATTCCTTTTGGGTTGCTCGCCTTCCAGTACGGTTTGATTTTTCAAAATAAAATGGCGACTGTCATCCCCGCGCGCACACAGTGCAGTTTTCACTTTAGTGCTCGAGCCCGGGCTCGCGTCACTATAATTGTGCATGCCATGCTTCCTTCCACATGAGCTAAATAGAAAACGAGATCAATTGATAATACATTTATCCTAAATGTACTTGGGCCATGCACCTAATACCATCCACCAAAAATAGTTTGAATGTAACAACAGTCAATGTAGATATACCCATAGGGCTGATTCTGATCATATGGCAACTTCATTGTAATCTCTGTATATTTAGTTTCACGATGATCTTTTCTAAAAGAGGACTATAATAACAGTATATTGTTTGGTTTCCAGGCCCCCCTAGTTCATACTCCGTCAGTGTCACTGTTCACAGCTCTGAAATTACAGATGGGTTGGAGATGGCCCCATTTGGTTGGGCTGAGAACAGCTTCTGACATATTGCTTACACCAGTCATGAACTGTTTTAAGGCTGTCCAGACTCCATGCCTTTCAAATCAGTGAGCACGGAAGAGATTGAGAAAAGGGGCACAGCAACAATTTAGTGTCTTGGGTCTCTGTGTCCCCCTACTGCTGAAATATGGAACTCCAACACAAGGCACATTACATTTGTGCACTGTTGCGTAATGATGACCAACCTGCTATATGTAAGTTTGGTACTATGAAAACCTCTAGCACTGTTTGATCTCCAAGCACATTGTAACATTGTAGATGGAAATAAAATGTTAAAAAATTCTTGCTTTACATTAGCTCTCACAGTAGTCATTGGTGACAGACGTTCATTCATGTGATCCAAGCCTAGCTACCGCACCAAAGGCCTTTGTCAAGGAAATATCTTACCCAGTCTTAATGATGCAGGTTAGTGGTTGAGAATAAGGAAAACATCACTTTAAAATATGTCATTATTTACAAGCCACATTGGGATACAGAAATAAACATTCAAAGAGTCATTGCAATGGGTTAGTGTCAAGACAAGCTTAATGTTTTCAATGATTGAAATAAACTATTATAGACATTCAACCAAACAGCAGACTGGAAATAGACCCCATAACCAACACTTCCCACAAATGTAAAAATAGTCTAAAATTCAGTTAAATACTGTACAATTAACAGTAGTCTACTGGAGAACAAGACTTTGCCAGAAGGCCAGTAATGCCATGCATGATCAAACATGTTGGGACGATGAAAAGTGAAACTGTTTTGTTGAGAGTAACTAAAAAGCAACTCATGAGCTTCACCCTTTCAGAAGCTTAGACTTTTTGTTATTGTGGTTTTACAGGGCCTGGGAATAGAATTGGAAGTCAAGCTTCTCTGAATGAATCTCTCCTCAGCATCTTGTGGCTCTATACTCCAGAAATGATACAATGACTGAGGTTAAAGTGCAGACTGTCAGCTTTCATTTTAGGGTATTTCCATCAATATCGGGTGAACCATTTAGAAATTACAGCACTTTCTGTGTATAGTCCACCCATTTTTAGGGGACCAAAACTATTGGGACAAATTCACATGTTTTAAAGAAGTCAAAAGTTTAGTATTTGCTCCCATATTCCTAGCACACAATGATTAAATCAAGCTTGTGAATCTACAAACTTGTTGGATGTTTTTACTGTTTGTTTATGTTTCAGATTATTTTGTGCCCAAAAGAAATGAATGGTAAATCATGTAGTGTCATTTTAGAATACATTTGATTGTAAATAAGAATTGACCGTTTCTAAACACTTCCATACCGAACAAAAATAACACAAAACAATGTCAAAGATTTTACTGAGTTACAGTTCATATAAGGAAATCAGTAAATTGAAATAAATTCATTAGGCCCTTATTTATGGATTTCACATGACTGGGCGCAGCCATGGATGTGCCTGGGAGGGTATAGGCCCACGCACTTGGGAGCCATGCTCAGCCAATAAGTATTTGCTTTTCCCTACAAAGGCCTTTATTACAGACAAAAATACTCATCACCCACTCAGACAATCCTGCAGGAGAAGAAGCCGGATGTGAAGGTCCTGGGCTGGTGTGGTTACACCTTTCAGGTGGATGGATTATCTTGGTAAAGGAGAAATGCTCACTAACAGGGATGCAAACAGGTTTGTGGTCCACATTTGAGAGAAATAAGCTTTTTGTGCGTATGGAACATTTCTGTGATTTTATATTTCAGCTCATGAAACATGGGACATTAATGTGGATGCTACCCCGATTACGGATATTCCTGAATGAATTGTGAATTATGAAGAGTGAGAAAGTTAGATGCACAAATAATATACCCTCAAGACATGCTAACCTTTCACCATCTTAATGGGTAAATGATATGTGCGTCTGACTTTCACACTCATTCAAAATTATCCGTAATCATGGTAACGTCCACATTAATGTAGAAGTGTTTGGAAATATCCTATTCTTATTTACAATAAAAGTGACTCCAAAATGACAGTACATTATTTAGCATTAGTTTCTATTGGGCACAAAATAATCTGAAACACAAACAACAAACAGCAAATGCATCCAACAAGTTTGTAGTCACAAGCTTGATGTAATCATTGCATGCTATCAATATGGGACTAAATAAACTTGAGACTACTTTAATACACAAGTGAATTAGTTCCAATACTTTTGATCCCCTAAAAATGTGTGTGTGTGTGTGTGGGTGGGTGGGGGGGGGACCATGTACACAAAGTGCTGTAATTTCTAAACGGTTCACCCGATATGGATGAAAATACCATCAAATTAAAGCTGACTAACCTCAGTTACTGTATCATTTCAAATCCAAAGTGATGGAGTACAGAGCCAAAACAAAGAAAAACAATTCACTGTCCGAATACTTTTGGAGCTCAAGCACAATGGCTAAATACAGTAGGGAGCCAGGCAGATGGCACCATGAGCATGAGGGTGTGGATTAAAAGTCAATTCATGATGGGAACTCAGTTGTCACAAATACTTGAAGGGGGGCATCTAAAGCTATTTGATATGCTTAAATCTGAAAGTTAGTGCAATATGCCTTGGCAGATAGCATATAAGAATGGTGAGGATTTAGTAGATGGTTCAACATCACGTGGGGTCACCTCTGTTGGCATGCTCTTTGCTAAATGCAGAAATAGGATTTGTATTATAGGATCTGCATTTCTACTAAATGCAGAAATAGGATTTGTATTCAAGCGGTTGCTTCTTTTGAACCACTCTACAGAACCACTCTGTAGCACAATGTCCACAAAATAAATATTTCAAAGTTCTTAGTCTAGAAACAGCCACCACCAAAGAGCCCTGAGCAGTTGTAATATAGTACCGCAGTCCACCATTCACTTATTGAAGTGACGACGATTGACAACATGTATGAACAAACTTCCCAATAAAAGTTGGGAAGACAGGCAGGAGTCAAGCTCACAACTAAAGGGGTTTCCTAGTAACACTCGTAATACCAATGCACCTTTTTTTTTAATGTAAATAAAATCAATGATCAGAAAGTGTCAACGATGATGGGTCATTTCATGTTGCTTATGAAAAAAAAAACATTTAAGAAAGAGAATGTGTCCCTGAGAAAGACACCAACAGGAGCAATCTCTCACTTCACCCATTCATTTTTGGCATTATCACCAACAAAAAAAGACCAATTCCAACTGAGGTCTTTCAAGCCAAGGATATAGTGATAGGGAAAATAAACATACATTAACTAGATTAGTAGCCATAATTACACTTTGTACAATTATAAAATGATCAGTTTCACTTAAGACACATTTATATAAAAAAATCAAATTCATACTAACGAGTAAGACAAATATTCTTTGATAATATCAATCTTTGCCGACCTAGAAGATCTCCCAAACATTTAAAATCTAATTTAGGTCCACTTGTTAGTAGATTTTGGCTTAAATCCACCCAATACAAATGTGATAGAGGCAACAAATACAACCGGTTTGCGAATATATAAAAAATAAATCACACACCCGTTACATCAACCATTGTAACAAGATTGTCATATCAAAGCCATTAACTTTTTTCACAATACATAATTCAATACCAGCAAAAGAAAAACAATAAAACACAAACACCAAAAGAGAAAGTTAAATAAATTAACAATAACATATATTTTCTGTAAATACATTCTGTACATTTGCAACTTTATATATTTTTGCAATTTCAAAAGCCTTTCATAATAACAGCACTTTCAAGGTCCTGCCCTCATTTGACCAATAGGTGGCACCAAAGGAACACATTTGATATGGTCAGTGATCCAACTATAGAGCAATGAGGAGTCATAACCCCTTCAGTAAACAGAACTAGTAAACTTAATGCGTTGGGAGAGGTATTCTTGGAATGGCTTAATGCATTAGCGACAGATAGCTTTTACATACTGCGAGGCTGAGGTGCCTGGAGTGCTGCATCAAAATATACCCCCCTCTCAAATTCAATCACTGGTGATTGTAACAAGAGGGTAGACAAAAGGATAACATGAATATGCACTTCAGCACCATTTAAAATGAGTTCAAACACCATAGCGTCATTCTTGATCTCAAGTCAGACCAAACCAACACATGACAATGTCCCAAAGAGTGGTGATAAACTCTGGTAAGCAGAAAGCAGCCTCTTCACTTGCCATTCTTTTTTTTTATTTTTATTTTTATTTTTTTTATTTCACCTTTATTTAACCAGGTAGGCTAGTTGAGAACAAGTTCTCATTTGCAACTGCGACCTGGCCAAGATAAAGCATAGCAGTGTGAACAGACAACACAGAGTTACACATGGAGTAAACAATTTAGCAAGTCAATAACACAGTAGAAAAAAATGGGCTTAAATTCTTGGCTTAAACAACAACATTTGCTTGTTGTGGCATAATAACTAGTGTTGGTTGGAAGGGCTAGTGCAAGCATAAAGTAAAAAGCAACAGCCAAAATAGATACGACAGCACGTGGCTCAGATGCAAATGTTGTTCTATCAAACGCCATTTAAATTCCCAATGTCATGCGTCTTTGTACAATCTTGTGTTGTTGCGGTGCTTCAATTCTGAAACAAAGCCATATTTACTGTATAGCTCGATGGCCAGATCATATACAATCAAATGTCATTGCTGAGGATCCATGCAGTTTCTTTTTTCTTTTTACAGCGCACCATCACTTCACCATGGGAAACTGTGTGCTTTCTTCTGTAAATCAATTATCTTGTTATCCAATTATAGGGCTGTCAAACGATAAAATAAATTGAGTTAATTCCAGGATTTACTGTGATTAATCATGATTAAAATCGCAAATTCAGAATATGCTCAAATTGAGCTGTAATTTTATATTTTTTTACATGAAAAGCATTACAAGAATATTGAAGTCTTGAATTTGTCCAAAGTAACGGTTAGCCAAATCAGGTAAATTGATAAAGCACACTTTCTTTAACCTAAATGTCAACTTGTTTGGACATTGCATCGTTGTTTTTATCTGTATAGATTATGTATTTTGTATGTTTCAGTTTATTTTGAACGCTTTCAGACAATGCGATTAATCACACAAAAAAATGTAATAAAATGAGCGCACTAAAATTAACTCAGGTTAACTGATTAACTCTGAAAGCCCTCCATCCAATACTTCCACATCAAGCATGTGGCCATTAATGTGTCAGGTCAATCCATCCAAGCAATGATTCTTGTAAAATGTGAGTCACAACCGAAAGAGTATATGGTCAGGGGGGCGAGTTGTCCCTTCTCAAAGTTATTTCTGTAGACATCAGGGTCTTGGGTGCTATAGCAAGAAGTGGTTGTTCCTGCTCAGCTTGAGAATCTTCCTTAGTCTCTGCTTAGCGGTGGCCTTAGGATGTTTTCCTGAGGAGAAAAACATTGCACAGAGATCAATAAAAAAAAAAGGATGAGCGAGAGAGGAATAAAGCTATGCTAATTCCAGCTACTACTCCAATAGATTAGCTAGATAAAATATATAAATATGGAGTCAAACCTTTAGTAGCTTGATTACTGATGGGTGGGGTGTTTGGTGCGGGCCTCTTGGAGGGGTGCCGGGGGGGTGACAGGGAAGTCTCACTGTACTGGTTGTCAGTCCCTGAGCTGGGGTCCAGGCGGAGGGGGCTAGAGGCAGCCTGAGAGGGGCTTTGGTCACCCCAGGCCTCGCTGCTGTTACTGTTACTCCCACTGCTCTGATTGGCCATGAAGTTCTTGTTCTCCTGGATCCTCTGGCTAAGCTCGGCTCGACACTCCTTACGCACATGCTGCTGTGCCCTCCGCTCATCCTAAAGGAAGGGGAGACTATACTTTACATTGGATCTGCTGTTCTTTGAACAAAATCCCAACTTGTTACCTAAAGAGGAATATTAGTAATTCAATTGTTTTAATTTTATTTCACCTTTATTTAACCAGGTAAGCTAGTTGAGAACAAGTTTGGCGACGAGTATGAAGCGAGGGCCAGCCAATGAGAGCGTACAGGTCGCAGTGGTGGGTAGTGTATGGGGCTTTGGTGACAAAACGGATGGCACTGTGATAGACTACATCCAGTTTGCTGAGTAGAGGGTTGGTGGCTATTTTATAGATGACATCGCCGAAGTCTAGGATCGGTAGGATGGTCAGTTTTACGAGGGTATGTTTGGCAGCATGAGTGAAGGAAGCTTTGTTGCGAAATAGGAAGCCGATTCAAGATGACATTTTTGATGCTTAATGTGAGTCTGGAAGGAGAATTTACAGTCTAGCCAGACACTTAGGTATTTGTAGTTATCCATGTATTCTAAGTCAGAGCCGTCCAGATTAGTGATGCTGGATGGGCGGGCAGGTGCGGGCAATGATCGGTTGAATAGCATGCATTTAGTTTTATTTGCGTTTAAGAGCAGTTGGAGGCCACGGAAGGAGAGTTATATGGCATTGAAGCTCGTCTGGAGGTTAGTTAACACAGTGTCCAAAGAAGAGACAGAAGTATACAGAATGGTGTCGTCTGCGTAGAGGTAGATCAGAGAAACACCAACAGCAAGAGCGACATCATTGATGTATACAGAGAAGAGAGTCGGCCCGAGAATTGAACCCTGTGGCACCCCCATAGAGACTGCCAGAGGTCCGGACAACAGGCCCTCCGATTTGACATACTGAGCTCTATCAGAGAAGTAGTTGGTGAACCAGGTGAGGCAATCATTTGAGAAACCAAGGCTGTTGAGTCTGCCAATCAGAATGTGTTGATTGACAGAGTTGAAAGCCTTGGCCAGGTCGATGAATACAGCTGCACAGTAATGTCTCTTATCGATGGCGGTTATGATATCGTTAAGGACCTTGAGCGTGGCTGAGGTGCACCCATGACCAGCTCGGAAACCAGATTGCGTAGCGGAGAAGGTATGATGTGATTCAAAATGGTCAGTAATCTGTTTGTTAACTTGGCTTTCGAAGACCTTAGAGATGCAGGGTAGAATGTATATAGGTCTGTAGCAGTTTAGGTCTAGAGTGTCTCCCTCTTTGAAGAGGGGGATGACCGCGGCAGCTTTCCAATCTTTGGGAATCTCAGACGATATGAAAGAGAGGTTGAACAGGCTAGTAATAGGGGTTGCAACAATTTTGGCAGATAATTTAAGAAAGAGAGGGTCCAGATTGTCTAGCCCGGCTGATTTGTAGGGGTCCAGATTTTGCAGCTCTTTCAGAACATCAGCTATCTGGATATGGGTGAGGGAGAAATGGTGGGGGCTTGGGCGGGTTGCT
This sequence comes from Oncorhynchus keta, assembly GCF_023373465.1. Lineage (NCBI taxonomy): Eukaryota > Metazoa > Chordata > Actinopteri > Salmoniformes > Salmonidae > Oncorhynchus > Oncorhynchus keta. The sequence continues at coordinate 41,847,833 of NC_068437.1, read as the reverse complement.
GTGGAGGGTGCCGGGCAGTTGACCGGGGTAAGGGTAGCCAGGTGGAAAGCATGGCCAGCCATAGAGAAATGCTTATTGAAATGATCAATTATAGTGGATTTGTCAGTTGTAACAGTGTTTTTTAGCCTCAGAGCAGTGGGTAGCTTGGATGAAGTGCTCTTATTCTCAATGGACTTCAGTGTCCCAGAACTTTTTTGAGTTTGTACTGCAGGATGCAAAATTCTGTTTAAAAAAGCTAGCCTTAGCTTTCCTAACTGTCTGTGTATATTGGTTCCTAACTTCCCTGAAAAGTTGCATATCACAGGGGCTATTCAATGCTAATGCAGAACGCCACAGGATGTTCTTGTGCTGGTCAAGGGCTATATCTATTCCTGGTTCTACATTTTTTGAACGGGGCATGCATATTTAAGATGGCGAGGGAGGCACTTTTAAAGAATAACCAGGTATCCTCTACTGTCGGGATGAGGTCAATGTCGTTCCAGGATACCCCGGCCAGGTCGATTAGAAAGACCTGCTTGCAGAAGTGTTTTAGGGAGCGTTTGACAGTGATGAGGGGTGTTCGTTTGCTCGCAGACCCATTATGGATGCAGGCAGTGATCGCTAAGATCTTGGTTGAAAACAGCAGAGGTGTATTTGGAGGGTGAGTTAGTTAGGATGATATCTATGAGGGTGCCCGTGTTTATGGATTTGGGGTTAAATCTGGTAGGTTCATTGATAAGTTGTGTGAGATTGAGGGCATCAAGCTTAGATTGTAGAATGACCGGGGGGTGTTAAGCATGTCCCAGTTTAGGTCACCTTGTAGCACGAGCTCAGAAGATAGATGGGGGGAAATTAATTCACATATGGTATCGAGGGTACAGCTGGGGGCAGAGGGAGGTCTATAGCAAGCGGCAACAGTGAGAGACTTGTTTCTGGAAAGGTTAATTTTTAGAAGTAGAAGCTCAAATTGTTTGGGTACAGATCTGGATAGTAAAGACAGAACTCTGCAGGTTATCTTTGCAGTAAATTGCAACACCGCCCCTTTGGCAGTTCTATCTTGTCGGAAAATGTTATAGTTAGGAATGGAAATTAAGGTTTTTGGTAGTCTTCCTAAGCCAGGATTCAGACACTGCTAGGACATCCAGATTGGTTGAGTGTGCTAGGGCAGTGAATAAAACAAACTTAGGGAGGAAGCTTCTAATGTTAACATGCATGAAACCAAGGCTTTTACGGTTGCAGAAGTCAACAAATGAGAGAGCCTGGGGAATGGGAGTGGAGGTAGACACTGCAGGGCCTGGATTAACCTCTACATCACCAGAGGAACAGAGGAGGAGTAGGATAAGGGTACGGCTACAGGCTAACAGAAGTGGACGCCTAGTACGTTCAGAACAGAGAGTAAAAGGAGCAGATTTCTGGGCACGGTAGAATATATTCAAGGCATAATGTACAGACAAAGGTATAGTAGGATGTGAATACAGTGGGGGTAAACCTGTGCATATTGTGATAATGAAAGAGATATTGTCTCTAGAAATACCATTTAAACCAGGTGATGTCACTGCATGTGTGGGGGGTGGAACTAAATTGTTAGCTGAGGCGTGTTGAGCAGTGATAGAGGCTCTACAGTGAAATAAAACAATAGTTACAAACCAGAACAGCAATCGACACGGCATGGTGACGTTAGGGAAATGCATGCATAGCCGGGTGATCATACAAGTCCAGTGCGTGGCTTCAGGCAGCTAGCGGCACGGGGCTAGCAGGATAACAGAAAGGCCTTAGAGGGATGACGCGATGTAGGGAAGTCTGTTGTGGTCCCCTCGTGCAGTTACATCAACGGACAGACCAGCAGGGCTCCGTGAGGTAAACCAGGCCAATTGGCAAAATATGTATAGTGGCCGAAGACGTATGTCCGAAGGGCCTCTTAAGCCAGCAGTCCAATATGCTTTAGATAGCTAGCAGGCCGCAGATAAGCAGCTGTGCGTTCAGGGGTCATTAGCTGCTATAATTCCAGGTGAAAAAAATAATAATAATCATTAAAAAAATGTAAAATATATTTTAAAAAATAGGTTCAGAGCTTGCGGTAGGAATCCGGAGATATGGAGAAGAATAAGTCCGACTAGCTCTGGTTTGAGTCGCGCTGTACAGACTGGCGAGAGTTGTCCGGGATAAAGGTAGCTGATGACCGCTAGCAAAGGATAGCTGACTGCTAGCTAGTGGCTTCGGAATGTATTCGATGGGCCTCGTAAGCCAACAGTCCGTTGTGCTCTAGACAGCTAGCATTCAGGGGACCTTAGCTGCAAAGGTCGGAAGATGAGAAGGTTCAGAGCTTGCGATAGGAATCCGGGGATATGGAGAGAAAAATAGGTCCGGTATGCTCTGGTTGAATCGCATTGTTCAAACTGGCGAGAGCTTTCTGAGCTAAAGGTTAGCTGATGACCGTTAGCTGATGACCGTTAGCTGGCTAGTTTATGTTGGAGAGATTCCAGTAATAGAGGCAAAGAAAAATACGTTAGAGAAAAAGCAGGTCCACACCACATTGGGTGAGGCGGGTTGCAGGAGAGTATTTTGAAGTAAGGGTTTAGATTTTTTTTTAAAGATATGCGAAGAAAAATATATACAAATATATATACATGGGACACGACAAAACAAAGGACAAATACATCTGACTGCTACGCCATCTTGGACCCAGCGGACGGATCAGCAGGAATACAGAGAGTGATTCTGATGTAGTCTCAAATTAGAGACATCAGACTCAGTCTCAGCATGTGCAGGCATGACCCATTCACTCTTGATTATAATTATTACCTGACGGGTCAGTGTGGAGTTGCTGTCTGAATCATCCCCTGATACAGGCTCTTTTCCACCTACAGGACAAACACAGAGAAATTTGACTGAATCTGAATCAATCTGAAATTGATTGAATTAGGGGCTTAGTCAAATTGAAATCTTGAAGTTTATAAGCATTTCAGGACTGGAGTGTACCACTGTCGGGGGACTGATGAGCCAGGCTGGACCACCAGGGCTCCTGGGCAGTGCCGCTCTCCTCTGGTCGCTGAGGATAAAGCAGCCCTGCCATGGACAGCATGCCCTCAACAGCCTCCTCTTCTGTGGTTGGAGAGGTAGGGCGTTGTCTGCAAACAAGTGTAGGAACAACTTAATGAATCTCTTAACTCAACTGGATAATGAATTAATCATGCACTGTATGAACTAATTTCCCCCATTGTATTTGTAATGCATTGGATTGATGCATACAGAATCCTTAGAACAAGAATGCCACTTGGTCCATTCATCCATGCTTCCTGTACCCTTTGAGTAGTTCGTGAAAGTGGTGAAGGGCCTGGCTGGCCTGGTGTAGGTCCTTCACACTGCCTCGCGCCATCCTGCAATGCTCCTTATCCTCCCTTTCCTCCTCGGAGCTCCCCGAATCTTCCCCCGAGGAGTCCTTTGTCTGCACAGTCACACAGATGTGTCAGCATTTATAACTTAAACAGTTCTGTGTGAAGGAGAGACAGGGCCTTGGGGAGGAAGTGGGATTAGCTACCTGCAAAGAGCAACGTTCTTCGGACTCAGAGTCTGAAATGTCGGAGTACACTACGGCTCCTTTCCTGAGATCGGAATTCACTCTTTCGAAATAGTCTGAGTAGGAACAAGAGAAGGATGAATTAAATATCTGCACCTAAATGTTAGGTGAAATTCTGGTGCATTCAAAGATGAGCCCACCTAAACAGTTGATTGACAGCTGGTGACTTGACCAGTTAGACTCACTGCTGAGGGGGCTGGGTTTCTCCTCTCTCTCGTGGTCTTGGTGCTGTTCCAGCTTGCTGTCATTGAGCTCGGTCTTCACCAGGACCCCTTCCCTCTGGTGGTCGCCAGTCCTTTTACCGTCCCGCACCGGACTACTCTTCACACTTATATGACGACGCTCATCTCTGTGCACACATACACACAATAGTAAGAGGAGAAAAAGCCTAGAGGCAAACAAATTACAGCATATGGCATTTAGGTTATTATTTAGGTTCAAGTTTATTTAAGTGATGAGTTGAAACATGTAAAGATCGCATAGCGCAGGTGGTACATCCTAACATGTTAAGGTTGTTACAACGGCAGCTCTGAGTTGTAACATGAAACCGCTCCAGCCAATAAGTAGAGCAGTGCAGAGCATCGTTAAAGCCAGTTGGAGGTGTTGGGTGTTGAGTAGGTGGTGAGTTCTTCCAGTTCACCTAATAATCCTGCCATTGCACATCACCAGAAGGAGGTTGTTGTCCAGGCTCCTCTCCACCGCTGCAGCAGACGCCATGGACGTCTTGTTGAACTTGGCCATCACCGTGGAGCTGAATGGAACATCCTGAGAAAAGGGAAAAGAGATTTACTTTAACAAAAATGTATAATTAACCTAGCCTCAGTGCATGTCCTCCAAGACATGGATAAACCAGGAGAAATGTAGTCATTGTAAATAAGAATTTATTAACTGACTTGCCTAGTTAAATAAAATAATTTTTAAAAACTATGGGTTACACAAGCATCATGGGGGAGAGGGTCGTGTGTCAATGCCCTCACCTCCTCAAAGGGTCCCACCTCCAGCCTCTTGAGCACTTGTCGCGTGTGCAGCTCCAGGATCTCCAGGTTGGAGGGGGTCTTGGGCGCATGGTGATGGTGGTGGTGGTGCCGTAGCCGTCTGGCTGTCCTGCGAGCATGATGTCCAGCCTTGTCAAGAGTCGACCGCGTCAGTGGGCATGGTCCACATCCCTGAGATTTCACTGGCTTGCTACCTCCACTCTGCTGCTCCTCCTCCTCCTCCTCCTCCTGTGGTCAAGAGATGCTAGTTAGTACAGAACCACAATGCTACAATATCCAGCTTCAAAGAAACAGTGCTTTTGACCTGGTATTTATAAAAAGAGAAAGGAAAATATTCAGGGACAGCCAACTTTTACTCAATGAGCACAAATGTTTACAACCAGCTCCAAGTAGGAAGCGTCAGTGTCCTTGTGAGTCAGAGAATTTCTTCTCCTTTATGTTCTCACATAACAGCCTGATGCCCTCTCTCCCCTTCCTGTCTCCACGCTGGGCCTTACCTCCAGGTAGCGGATTTCCTTTGTGAGTTCTTTAATCAGATGGTTGGGTCTGATATGGTCCGGGACATCGCTGGCCTGCTCTGTGACCTGAGAGGCAGAAAGCAGGGGGACAATGAGGGGCTTGTACTGTCTTGTCTGCAGATGGTGGTTAGTTTCCCAGACAGATCATACCATCACACCGGATACAACCTGCCCACCATTGGCCTTGAAGGAGCCCAATGTAGATTACATTAGAATGTAGATATTGTGACCAAATGTCCAATTCTGTAGAGTCAGATGTTGCACAGACAAAAGAAGCCAATTTGCCATCGAGAATCTGTTTTTCTGTAGTATCCTACCTCTCGTTTCAGCCAGTTTTTCAGTGCATTAATCAAGGCTTTCACTCCATCTGTTAGGTAGACTGGGGGCTGGCAGTTATCCTCTCGTAACTCTGAGAATCATATGAGAAGGATGTTGAAAAAAAGGACAGAAAGTCACATCACCAAAACATCAACAAACTCCTCCGCTGAGTGGTATTTCTCTCACCTTTTAGAGTCTCCAGTAGATTATTGGCCACATACCAGCAGATTGCCTCAAAGTAAGGGAATTTGAAGAGGTCCGGAGTCTTTAACCGCCACTCCATTTCATAACACCTGTAGTTGAGGATGCAGCAATGGAGATCAAACACAGCTCCACAGGGCTGAGACCTAGGCTGAACACATTTAATATACTCAAATGCAGGACAACGGGATGATTTTACGGGACAGTTTAGTAGCTAGCCTCCATTAATATTTTTAAGTACGTGATTGGTTGACGATAAGACATTGACCTATGTCTTTTCTTGCACTGCGCAGAATATCAGATCTCAACAACGATTTTAAAAGTGTTTAACATCACCAGTAACACATTCCTATGTTATATGTCTTGTCATAAGCGGGTTGGAATGTCAATTCACATAAAATTAATAGGAATTCTGACTGAAATATATGACAAAACAAACTATTTTTGTAAATTAGTGGCATTTTAAATTCGGGACTAAATGTGGGACTGTCCAGAACATGTGGTCACCCTAACAGAGACCCATCCCACTGGGCACAGATGTCAGTTCAATGTCTAGTTTAGATTTTAAAAAAGAAAAAATTATACACTACATGTGGACACCCCTTCAAATTAGTGGATTCGGCTATTTCAGCCACATCCGTTGCTGACAGGTGTATAAAATCTTGTGCACAGACATGCAATCGCCATAGACAAGCATTGGCAGTAGAATGAACCATACTGAATAACGCAGTGACGTTCAACGTGGCACCGTCATAGGAAGACACCTTTTCAACAAGTCAGTTCATCAAATTTCTGCCCAGCTTGAACTGCCATGGTCAACTGTAAGTGGAAATGTCTAGGAGCAACAACAGCTCAGCTGCGAAGTGGTAGGACACACAAGCTCATAGAAAAGGACTGAGAGTGCTGAAGTGCCTAAATTTTTGTTGTTGCCTGTCCTCAGTTGCAATACTAACTACCAAGTTTGAAAGCAACATCAGCACAAGAACTTTGGCAGTAACTTGAAAATTGGTTTCCATGGCCGAGCTGCCGCACAGGTAGACGGCAGTGGTTAGAGCATTGGACTTGTAACCGAAAGGTTGCAAGATCGAATCCCCGAGCTGGCAAGGTAGAAATCTGCCTCTGAACAAGGCACTTAACCCACTGTTCCTAGGCAGTCATTGAAAATAAGAATTTGTTCATAACTGACTATCACTATGCACAATTCCAAGCGTTGGCTGGAGTGGTGTAAAGCTCACCGCGATTGGACTCTGGAGCAGTGGAAACGTGTTCTCTGGAGTGACTGCTTCACCATCTGGCAGTCTGACCGATGAATCTGGCTTTGTCGGATGCCAGGAGAACGCTACCTGCCCCAATGCATAGTGCCAACTGTAAAGTTTGGTGGAGGAATAATAATAGTCTGGGGCTGTCTCATGGTTAGGACTAGGTCTCTCAGTTACAGTGAAGGGAATCAATGCTACAGCGACATTCTAGACAAATCGGTGCTTCTAACTTTGTGGTGACAGGCCCTTTCCCTGTTTCAGCCTTTATTTAAACAGGGAGTCACACAGATTAAAAAATATATATATATTTTGCCTTGTATAACATTACAATAAAAACAGAATAGAACATACATGTATAAAACAATATAATTCAGCACACAATAAACATATTTAATAAAAACAATCACATTCAACTGCATAGAGGTCCTCAATCAATCATTTAAACTGCCTGAGTGGCACTAACACATCTAACTGCAGTGAATTCTGCAGATTGCACAGGGGCAGTGTGGAACACAAAACGAAGTCCATACAGAAATAGTTTGTTGAGATCGGTGTAGAAGAACTTGACTGGCTTGCACAGAGCCCTGACCTCAACCCCATCAAACACCTTTGGGATGAATTGGAACACCGACTGCGAGCCAGGCTTAATCGCCCCAACATCAGTGCCTGACCTCACTATTGCTCGTGGGTGAATGGAAGCAAGACCCCGCAGCAATGTTCCAACATCTAGTGGAAAGCCTTCCCAGAAGAGTGAAGGCTGTTATAGCAGCAAAGGGGACCACCTCCATATTAATGCCAATGATTTTGGAATGAGATGTTCAACGAGCAAATGTCCACAAACGTTTGGTTATGTTGAGAATATACAGTACCAGTCAAAAGATTGGACATACCTACTCATTCAAGGGTTTTTCTTTATTTTACTATTTTCTACAAAAATGTGTTAAACAAATCAAAATATATTTTAGATTCTTCAAAGTAGCCACCCTTTGCCTTGATGACAGCTTTGCACACTCTTGGCATTCTCCCAACTAGCTTCACCTGGAATGCTTTTCCAACAGTCTAAGGATTTCCCACATATGCTGAGCACTTGTTGGTCTGCGGTCCAACTCATCCCAAATCCCAAAATTCTTCACATCCCTGTTAGTGAGCATTTCTCCTTTGCCAAGACAATCCATCCACCTGACAGGTGTGGCATATCAAGAAGCTGATAAAACAGCATGATCATTACACAGTTGCACTTTGTGCTGGGAACAAAAAAAGGCCACTCTAAATTGTGCAGTTTTGTCCCACAACACCACAGATGTCTCAATTTTGAGGGAGCACGCAATTGACATGCTGACTGCAGGAATGTCCCCCAGAGCTGTTGCCAGAGACTTGAATGTTAATTTCGCTACCATAAGCAGCCTCCTACGTTGTTTTAGAGAATTTGGCAGTACATCCAACCAGCCTCACAACCGCAGACCACGTGTAACCATGCCAGCCCGGGACCTCCACAGCCGGCTTCTTCATCTGCGGGATCATCTGAGACAAGCCACCCGGACAGCTGATGAAACCGAGGAGTATCTGTCTGTAATAAAGCCCTTTAGGTGGGGAAAAAAACAAATTCTGATTGGCTGGGCCTCGCTCCCAAGTGGGTGAGCATATGCCCTCCCAGGCCCACCTAAAGCTGCGCCCCTGCCCAGTCATTTGAAATCCATAGATTAGGGCCTAATGATTGTATTTAAAATCGACATATTTTCCTTATATGGATGTTGAAATTGTTGCATGTTGAGTTTATATTTTTGTTCAGTACACACACACATTCCTGAAATCCAATCAGTTTTTCACATTGATTCAACACATTTTCTTGTTGTTGTTAAAATGAAGTGGAAACATTGTTTCATCTAGTTTGTGCCAAGTGGGATCACGGTCAAACCATACAGACATTCTACCACTACTTCATCACTGGCCATTAAAAATAAGATAACAGCGGTGTATTTGGCCATTAATTTCATAATGTTATTACTTAGGTTAATACCAATAAGGACAGTTAATAAAATACGCATAGGCCAGGTGGGGCAGTTTTTCAGGTGCTCACCTGAGCTGCATGCCTATGTTGAGGTTGTGGAGAAAGTTCCCACCGAACGCCATGCAATCCTGAGAGGTGAGAACAGCATGGATCCATCCTGGGGAACACAGAGGATGATGGACCAAATCAACGGCTACCGATGTGGAGCAAAAGGCTAGTAAGCACGAGGCAAAAACAGCCTGCCAACTGAAAATCAATCCATCACCCTCTCCAGTTTCAAGTTTCTCTGAACTCTGCTTGGCATGCAATATATTTAAACATTTACTTTTGGAACATTTTGGAATTCTTGTTTTACAGCTGTATATGTTTAAGACACAAAGGGTTTAGGAAAGGATTGTATTATTACACCAGAGGATATATCCTTCCATCTGGCAGCAGTGCAGCCAAACAGGTGTGCCAATGCTGTGCCGGTGGACCCTAAACATAATAAATGCTCTGTCATGGAGGGTGAACATGGAGCTGCTGTGCCCCCAGCAGAGAGGATGGTAGGCGCTCAAGAGATTATATGGATGGCTGAAACCAGATGGGGTTCTCTCTCAACCACTGCCCGTCTGCAGGTCGTCTACATACCAGCCTTCAATAGCCCAACACTGACCTTACTTACCAGGGGACCTTTGGCTTCCCGTGACAATTAAAGTGTCTGAAATGGTTTATGTTACAACATACATTACCGGTCAAAAGTTTTAGAACACCTTCAAGGGTTTTTCTTTATTTTTACTATTTTCTACATTGTAGAATAATAGTGAAGACATCAAAACTATGAAATAACACATATGGAATCATCTAGTAACCAAAAAATGTGTTATACAAATCTAAATATATTTTATATTTGAGATTCTTCAAATAGCCACCCTTTGCCTTGATCACAGCTTTGCACACTCTTGGCACAATCCCCCACTCTTAAAATTATTTTTAGCTGAACTGTTCTTTCAGTTACATTCATCTACAATGTCAGGAGATAGACTAATACAACAAATATATTTCTATGCACTTAGAAACACATTATTGTTCCCTGGGGAAAATTGTGAAAAAAATTGTGAAGCATCCTTACCTTGCAACACCCTGGAAAGCCCACCCAAATGCACATCGAGATTGGGAAAGGGAAAACCTAGTCAGTTGCATCCGCGGCATTTAACCCAACCCCTCTAAAATTGAAAGGTGCGGGGGGCTGCCTTAATCGACGTCCACATCGTCAGCACCCGGGGAGCAGTTGTTGGGGGTTAAATGCCTTGCTCAAGGGTAGAAAGACAGATTTTCCACATTGCCGGCTCGGGGATCCGAAACAGCAACCTTTCAGTTACTGGCTCAACGCTCTTAAGTGCTAGGCTACCTGCTGCCTCATGGCTACCTTATTTATGAGTGTCATTGATAAACAATGTCTTTACATGGGGATTAACATTGTTTGCATATTAAAGAATGCTGTTTGTGTCCGTTTATATATGGAGGGCCCGTGTGTGTGTACTGGAGGCCTGTGGGAGCGATTTGACAGGTTGGTGTAGAGGGACCATGAGCGTGACCCAATATAGACCAGGGCCGGGCAGCTCTCCCAGCAGGGAGCCACTCGTAATCTTAGTGTCTGCTAGCATCATCAGCCCAGAGAGCTTTCACACGCCCCAGCCCACCAACTGGGAAGCCATGCGGTTTCCATCTAGTGAAAAACACATACATACATACATACATACACACATACAAAATCATACACAGTGCCTTGCAAAAGTATTCATCCCCCTTAGCATTTTTCCTATTTTGTTGTTCCAAAAATATGGAAGAAGGAACTCTGGTCAGATGAGACTAAAATTGAGCTTTTTGGCCATCAAGGAAAAAGCTGTCTGTTGCAAACCCAACACCTCTCATCACCCTAAGAACACATCCCCACAGTGAAGCATGGTGTTGTCAGCATCATGCTATGGGGATGTTTTTCCATCGGCAGGGACTGGGAAACTGGTCAAAATTGAAGGAATGATGGAAGGTGCTAAATACAGGGAAATTCTTAAAGGAAACCTGTTTGTCTTCCAGAGATTTGAGACTGCGATGGAGGGTCACCTTCCAGCAGGACAATGAACTTAAGCATACTGCTAAAGCAACACTCGAGAGGTTTAAGGGGAAACATTTAAATGTCTTGGAATGGCCTAGTCAAAGCCCAGAACTCAATCTAATTGAGAATCGGTGGTATGACTTAAAGATTGCTGTACACCTGCAGAACCCATCCAACTTGAAGGAGCTGGAGAAGTTTTGCCTTGAATCATGGGCAAAAATTCCAGTGGCTAGATGTGCCAAGCCTATAGAGACATACCCCAAGAGACTTGCAGCTGTAATTGCTGTAAAAAGGTGGCTGTACAAAGTATTGCCTTTGGGGGGGTGAATAGTTATGCACGCTCAAGATCTGTTTTTTTTTGGTCTTATATCTTGCTTGTTTCACAAAAAAGTGGAAGGCATGTTGTGTAAATCAAAACGACAGAAACCCCCTAATAAAAAAATACATTTTAGTTCCAGGTTGTAAGGCAACAAAATAAGAAAAATACCAAGGGGGTGAATACTTTCGCAAGCCACTGTGTGTGTGTGTGTGTGTGTGTGTGTGTGTGTGTATGCATGTATGTATATAAATAAAGCATCACCTATTTGACTTGCCATATGATGTGGTGAGGACCATATGACGTGAGGAAGTTCTGTGAACCACAGTTGACGGAAGGAAGATGGCATGTGGTTCTGGTGTCCACGGTGACAAAGTGGTTCACTCAGGCCCTTCGGCGCTTAGTTGAAGACACAATCACATAGGCCTTCCTGTGAGACACCATCAAAGGCTAGCTGGCCCGCTCAGTGTCAAGTAGAAAAACAGCTCTACAGCTCATTATGGCTCTTGTGTTTTTTAATGCCCTGAAGCAGAACTTTGGAAATATAGTGCTGTATATGAGGCATTTTGAAACAGTAGAGAAATTTGAACACTTTGAACTCAGACAAGTTCCTTATAAAAAATTAACACATTTTGTCCTGAGGTGTGAACAGAGACAGTTGCAGAAACATAGTCTCTCCTCACCTGTGGGGATGAGGACGGTGGTTCCCTGCGGCACCACACACTTGTAGCACTGGTCCACCTTGTCCCCGAAGAACACCTCGCTCTGGTTGGGGGACGAACTCCACACCTCGTATAGTGTAAGATTATCCTGTGTCGGTTTGATCAAGTAGAAAATCTTCTCTCCCTTCAGGACAAATATTAAACATTTGAATTACTAACATAAATGTACAGTAGCGTATCTGAGGGGAATATTTGTGGTTAATCATGCTGGGCTGTCAGACAACATAGCCAAAGCAAACAGACTTGAACAACTCTGAAGCCTAACCGTAGCACATATTTCAAAAGGGATATGCTGCGGTCTGAAGATATACAATATGCTGAGCACAGCAATTCCACAGTTTACCCAGAGTACATGGTACCACACAGATGTGCCTCCGAAGTCTATGTGGAAGTCTGTGTAGCTGTCCTTCACCCCCATCAGGCAGTACTTCTGAACAAAGGGCTTGGGGAAGAAGGAGTCCTCTGGCCAGTAGTTCTCCACCCAGGACATATTCTGAGCGATATCAGGCACCACCACCAGCTCTGCCATCCTGAGAGAATACAAAATGAGAGTTTAGTGATGTTCTACCAGTAAGGCAGAGTCGTTTGTCACACAACTCATCTTTCAATACATCCATCATTGCGCACTAATAAGGCTAAATCGTTCCGTCATGCGGCACCTTCAGATCACTGTTCAGCCAGGCATTGACCAATGAGATTCATTTAAAATAATGCATTTCTCCCGACCTCTTTGCCGTTTTCACTTTCTGTTTTACAGATCGCCCACCAACAGTTGAGGCCTCGTCTTATCGTAGGGGGATTGGCTTCATCGTCCCCTGCCTGCTAATCAGGCAGAGCTGATGGTTCTAAATCAGTCGGCCCTAATAGGGTTCCTCCAGAGGACAACTTTTCAGATGACAATACACATTTTCTAAAAACAATACAGCCGTTCAAATGATCATTTCCACTGTGAAGCCTGGTAGAACATTGATGCTCAGTTATGAAGGATCAAAGCTCAGTCTCTTATTTTTTTCTAAACCTTTCCGTCTCTCTAAATAGGCTGTAAGCAAAGTGCCTGTTGGCAGTGGATCCCTTCTGCTTGTCTGTAGTAGACAGCATATCTTCAATAGTGCCGTCAACGCTGTACTTCTGAACTCAGCAAGAATTTGCATCCCTGCTGTTTGGAGTGCAATGCTCATCTCACTTCTATATTTGCAAGCATGGGGAATATACATTTAGACCCAATTATAGTCCTACAATTTCACTGAATCACAGGAGTATTCACTAAATTATAGCAGGTAATCTATAACAATTAAGTGCTTTTAGCTACAAATATTATAATTATAATGGTGAATATTTAGTGAAGCCAGAAAACATTAAAGTCAATCCAAATTATACATTGATCAAAGCAGCAACAGGACATGTGTTAACTGCGAAAAGTAACCAATACTTACTTGGTGTCTGAAAACTCCAGACTGATCACGTTCAGCACCTTTGGCCTATGAGGTTTGTAGTAATACTTGACAAACTCTCGAAGCTTCATTTTGCTGTCTGCCTGTCTGGCAACATCAATGACATCCACGATTTTGTCACCACCTGCAAGAGAATGTGTCAGATCAGATGATTTATGCCATGTGGGAGGGAGTTCAGCCTAAAGGGCAGTTTAGGAAAGGACATGCATTAACACTTGAATGTAGAATGTTAGGCAAGGACAGGTGACAGATGGATTTTAAATTATATTACAGCCATATTATTAGGTGTGACTCATGATGGAATATCACAGAACAGCAGACTGATAAATGCTAAGCTCTGCTTTAAAACAATTAATTAAAAAAAGAACATTTTGAATTATACCAGGTATAACATAATCAAACCAGTCCAATCCCTGCCCTCTCCCCCAGCCCAGCCACGGGGCCAGTCAGAGCCACTAGAGTTCTCAAGCGTAGTTGTCCTTGTCTCAGGATGGTAAGTTGGTGGTTGAAGATATCCCTCTACTGGTGTGGGGGCTGTGCTTTGGCAAAGCGGGTGGGGTTATTTCCTGCCTGTTTGGCCCCATCCGGGGGCATCATTGGATGGGGCCACAGTATCTCGGCTGACCCGTCCCATCTCAGCCTCCAGTATTTATGCTGCAGTAGTTTGTGTCGGGGGGCTAGGGTCAGTCTGTTATATCTGGAGTACTTTATCCGGTTTTAGGCTGGGTTTCTGTACAGCACTTTAAGATATCAGCTGATGTAAGAAGGGCTATATAAATACATTTGATTTGATGAAGGTTGCAAGGTGTTAAGCTTGCTGACACTTTCATAACCCCCCTACTACTTCTGATGGAAACCTCAGTGCTGCTGCAGTCTCCCCACTGGAGGAGGTGCATTGAAACATCCAAAGCAATCTCTCCAGATCCAATTACTGTACTCTCAGTGATGAAGGCAGCAACAGGAGGAGGGAAGGCTTGGAGGGGACCTAGTAAGAGTTGGTTAATGTCTTTCATGTGTGTAAATAACCTCACCTGTATACAACTGGCAAACGGCAAATAGAAAATGGCGGAGGGGTGAACAGACCTGCCATTAACATGGGGCAGTACCAGGACAGCTGGTGGTTGTGCAAGCCCATCCCCATTTGGACCCACTGGCCACCTCCTGATGTCAGGGAACAGCTAAAGGCAGAGCAGCCTCACATACAGAACAGCCAGGAGAACACTTGTGTACAAATGGGGAAGGGCGCTGCCTGGGCGTAGTATGACCAACGACAAGTGGGGGCAATAAATCTCTCCAGCCACAAATGTCCTAGGCAAATATTTATGGTCCTCATATAAGCAATTATAATCCCTTTCATCAATCTTTCCATCCAGTGACAGTCAGGGACCAGAAGCACAGGTTTCCTGGAGAATAGATGGGTCTTTCTTAGTTCCAGGTCTGAAGTGCGTGGATAGTGTGATGTAACAACCATGCTCCGAAAAGGGCAATAGCTGATTTACAACAGGTTTGCCATTACGCTAAAATGGAGAGATGGCATGCAAAACACATTTTTCAATACAATAACTTACAGGTTAGCAGTCAGAGTGCCCACTGAGCTAAATTGATTAGTGAATGCTTGGGTTGTTGTGAAGCATTTAAACATTCATGTGAATATAATAATACATGTATATAGCGCTTTTCATTAAACAGAATCTCAAAGTCTCTTTAAAAAAAGATATATATGTCAATATGAACAATGTCAGAATTTTTTTTGGGACTAATCTACCCCCAAAGAGACCCACACATGAATACGGCCATTCATTGACTGGAACATTTGGATTTGACTGTCAGGTTGACACCTTAACACCACAACCTTAGCTTAAAAGATGCACTATGCAGAAATCGCACCGCCATTTCCTGATTGCTAAAATTTTAATAGTTCACCTAAATGCAGTTTATGTGAAACAAAACAATCAAGTATAGTGTAGACAATCATTGTACCATTTAAACCGCTGTGAAATATATTTTCTTTAACCAAAAATATTGTATTTTCAGCTGGTGTACAAAACCAAAAGTAAAAGATGCAAAAACAAAACTTAAGAATGGGAAGCATAGAATAACGCACATAGAACAGATATACAGCTTCTTAGACTGACGTTCAATGAGAATGAAATGTGTGTTGGTCAGGGGGGGGAGCACGGGGGCCTCGATCAGTGCACGTTTGAGGGTGTTGAATGCCTCACACTCCACTGTCCAAGTGAAATCCTTGTCCTTCGGCAGCAGGCGGTTCAGGGGAGCAGCGACACTTGAGAAGCCCCGTACAAACCTCCTGTAGTACGAGGCCAGGCCCAGGATGCTCTTCAGCTGACGCTGGTCGGTGGGCCAGTCTCTGACAGCCCCCACCTTGTCCTCCATGGTGCTGATCTCCTCCTTCCCCACTCGGTGGCCTAAGGACGACACCTCTCTCCTCATGAAGTGGCACTTCTCGTGGTGGATCTTCAGACCTGCGGTAGCCACCCTCTCCAGCACACGCCGTAGCGCCCCCAGGGCTGACTGGAAGGAGCTGCCATGGGCCAGGATGTCATCGAGGTATACCAGACTGCTGTCAGGGGATGCCATCCAACACCCTGTCCATCAAACGCTCAAAAGTAGCTGGAGCGTTGCACAGGCCGAAGCACAGGACCTTGAACTGCCAGTGTCCTCTGTTAGTGGAGAATGCAGTTTTGGCTCTGGCCTCTGGGGAGAGGGGCACCTGCCAGTAGCCACGGCGGAGGTCTAGTGAGGAGAACCAGGAGGACCCCCTAACCAGGTCCAGCGACTCATCGATACGTGGTATGAGTCCTTCCTGGTTACCTCAATCAGACGCCTGTAGTCCGCACAGAACCTCAGCTTGCCCCCTTCTTAGGAACCATGACGACTGGCACCACCCAGGGACTGTCTGAGGGCTCGATGAAGTCTGACCGCTGCATCTCCAACACAGCCTTGTCTGCCGCCTCCTGGCGTGCCAGCGGGATACGGCGGGGACGCATCTTGATGGGTCGAGCATCACCTGTATCGATCTCATGCTGCACCAGATGAGTCTGACCCACCTCTTCCTCACTCAGTGCAAAGCTGTCTCTGAACTCAAACAGCAACTGCCACAACCGTTCCTGCTGCTCAGAGTCAAGGCCAACACAGTTCCTCCCCCATATCTCCCTCACTGCAGACAGTGTCCTCCTCTCCCGTCTGGGGTAGCTGGGCTTTGGGCGCGGCCCGGGCTCACAGAGGGCTGTGTCATGGAGGTAGCTGGGGGAATGTAACACACAGCCGTAGGTGACAGGGGGGCTGGGGAAAAGTCACACACACAGATGTGGGGGAGGGGGGGCAGCCATGAGTCTCTGCTGCTTCAACTGTTGGATTAAAGGGTTTGATGAGCTGAGGGAATGTGACATTAGGGGGGACCATGGTGACTGCCGGCCCTCCCTGGAAGCTCAGTGTGCCCCCATTTAGGTCTAACTGGCAGCCTGTGTTCCTAGAAAAGTCCAACCCCAGGATACAAGGGTCCTGCACAGCCGCCACCCACACAGGATGACGCACAGACCTGCCCCCTACTGTCAGTCATTATTCCCTTCCCTTTCATGGGTGCCAGCTCACCTGTGACTGCGTGGAGCTGCACAGTTGTGGGCTCACACTGAGTCCAACCTGGCACAATATCTGGCCTCACCAGGGTTACTGTGGACCCAGTGTCCACCAGGGCAGAGCAGGGCACCCCCTCCACAGTGACGTGACAAAAGTCCCCAACACAGGTCCGCCCCACCACAACAGGCTCAATCCGCTTGCCCTCGTCTGCTTCTGTGGGAAGTGGAGCCTTGCTTCACTTGTACCGGTGGGCTCGTCCTGAAGAAGATGGTGGTTGGGATAGAAAACCAGGGGTCCGCACTACCAGGTCTATGCGGACCCCGAGCCGTTTCCCTGAGCTCTGGGGGACATGGGCAATCCCGGCGCAGATGGCCTGGCTGGCCACAACCCCAGCAGATTCTGGGACCAGGGTGTGTGTTTTGTGCCGCCGGTAGCGACACAGCACGAATGAGTTTTGTCATTTCAGCCACCCATGCAGGCTTTTCCAGCTCTGGGCTGCTCTGCCCATCAGCCCACACAGAGGGTCTGTCACCCTGCACCCCCACCAAAGCCCCAGCTGAAGCCCCAGCACACACCAGCTCCCTCTCCAAAGCCATCTTCAAGGCTATCTGAAATGACTCAGGATGAGCCAGCTGGGTCTGTATGCGCAGCTCCGTAGGAGAGAGCGCCTGTATGAGCTGGTCCCGTGCTAGCTCGCTCTGCACAGAGGGGGGCATGTGAGCATATGCCCGCCGAGAGAGGCTCTCAATGTCATTAGCTAGCACCCGTAGAGGCTCCCCAGGCTGCCTGCGTCTATTACTCAGTTCGGAGCGCAGTAGCCCGGGCTGTACACACTGTCCATAGCGCCTCCTCAGCGCTCCCACTAAAGCACCATAATCACATCGGTCCTCGGGGCTAATCAATATCAAACAGTCCAGAGCATCATCCGTGAGGCATAAAGCCAACTGCAGTGCCCGATCTTCATTCAACCACCCCCTAAAATGTTCAGTTCAAACTGAGCATGAAAAGCGTCCCAATCCGCCTTACCGGAATACTTCAGGGTCTTAACAGATAAGGACGCAGCCGGGACTGGGCGCCGCCATGTTTGTTTACATCCTGAGCCCCAGATTCCTCGTCTTGCCGCGTTCGACGTCACCCCTTCGGTCCGCCCACAAAGAATCCGTGCGAAGCACAGTCGACGGGGCATACATGCCCGCTTCAGCTGCCATCACTCTAACGTCCTCCCTCAAGCGGCCTCTAGGCTCCGACGCCCTGGCGCTCTCCTCAGCCAGATCCTACGATGTCCATGCACACGCACCTCCTTGGCCATAATCGTCCCCTACCTCCACCTTCACTTTCGGATTCCCTCGACGCATTTTCAACCCCGTTCTCACCTATGGTAGCTAGCTGACTAACTTTTATCAATGGTTTTTACTTCTGACACCAATGTAATGACCTGACTAGATCATAAAGGAACAATTGTCCAGACTGAGGCTTGAGTTTACGAATTGACGGTTTATTAACCCAACTTTACACAGGCTACTGTTTGGCCGTAGCCCACACCAAATAAATGAAAGATACCCCACAAACCAACCGTGAGCTTCTCTTGTGAAGGCCAGACGTAAGAGAGAGAACAAAGGCTAAACATGGTCTTAACTTCCAATGCTCCATCCCCCTGCCCAACCCCCCTCCACACCACTCCGCCAAGATGCCCGGCATCAGAACATTCCAGGCATTCCCGTGATTGGCAGATAGCAGGTTGATTGGCATATCGGACCCCGCGAACACTGGGTACTGGTAAGTACAACAACCACCTACAAGCCTAACACACAACACACAGCTGTCTGTGCGGGTCGCTACAATATATTAGCACACTGACCCAATTCCTTTGAAAATGGGCCAGTTTTGAAATATGGTACAGTTAATGTACACAAAGCAAACAAAGGCACCAAAACAGCACACTGACCGAGTGATCTAAACAGCACATACTGATTGATTCTTAAAATGTTTTCTTACCAACATACTCCTCCACATCCCTGACAGAGAAGCTGGAGGGGGGCAGCTTGAGACCCAGTCCGCCTAGTTGGGGAACGGCGATGGGGTAGTTGAAGCCCTGCTTCTCCAGGTACTTCTGTGTTACCTGATGTCCCTGCATCTGCACCAGGATCTCAGCCGCACTGCAACAAAGGAAAGAGGGGTCATATATAAGAATACATCTGATCAAAAAACATTTTATTGGTCACATGCGCCAAATGCAACAGGTGTAGCCTTTACCGTGAAATGCTTACAACACGAGCCCTTAACCAACCAAAGTGAAAAATACTATTACATGAAAAAAAATGTTAACACAATAAAATAACAATAACCATGTCTGCAGGAAGTAGTTGGGGTGGGGGTGTTGCAATTTTTGCAGATGTTTTTTTGTGCCCGCGATGGAGATGTCTATAATCGGTCCGCTAATACAGTAAAGGCCCAATGTACAGTCGTGGCCAAAAGTTTTGAGAATGACACAAATATTAATTTCCACAAAGTTTGCTGATTCAGTGTCTTTAGATAATTTTGTCAGATGTTACTATGGAATACAGAAGTATAATTACAAGCATTTCATAAGTGTCAAAGGCTTTTATTGACAATTATATGAAGTTGATGCAAAGAGTCAATATTTGCAGTGTTGACCCTTCTTTTTCAAGACCTCTACAATCCGCCATGGCATGCTGTCAAATTAACTTCTGGGCCACATCCTGACTGATGGCAGCCCATTCTTGCATAAATCAATGCTTGGAGTTTGTCAGAATGTGTGGGTTTTTGTTTGTCCACCCGCCTCTTGAGGATTGACCACACGTTCTCAATAGGATTAAGGTCTGGGGAGTTTCCTGACCATGGACCCAAAATATTGATGTTTTGTTCCCCGAGCCACTTAGTTATCACTTTTACTGGAAAAGGCATTGTTCGTCACCAAACTGTTCCTGGATGGTTGGGAGAAGTTGCTCTCGGAGGATGTGTTGGTACCATTCTTTATTCATGGCTGTGTTCTTAGGCAAAATTGTGAGTGAGCCCACTCCCTTGGCTGAGAAGCAACCCCACACATGAATGGTCTCAGGATGCTTTACTGTTGGCATGACACAGGACTGATGGTAGCGCTCACCTTGTCTTCTCAGGACAAGCTTTTTTCCAGATGCCCCAAACAATCTGAAAGGGAATTCACCAGAGAAAATGACTTTACTCCAGTCCTCAGCAGTCCAATCCCTGTACCTTTTGCAGAATATTGTGCGTGCAGATGCACTCACACTTACCTGCTGCCATTTCTGAGCAAGCTCTGTACTGGTGGTAACCCGATTCCGCAGCTGAATCAACTTTAGGAGACGGTCCTGGTGCTTGCTGGACTTTCTTGTGCGCCCTGAAGCCTTCTTCACAACAATTGAACTGCTCTCCTTGAAGTTCTTGATGATCTGATAAAATGGTTGATTTAGGTGCAATCTTACTGACAGCAATATCCTTGCCTGTGAAGCCCTTTTTGTCCAAAGCAATGATGACGGCACATGTTTCCTTGCAGGTAACCATGGTTGACAGAGGAAGAGCAATGATTCCAAGCACCAGCCTCCTTTTGAAGCTTCCAGTCTGTTATTTGAACTCAACACACCTGTGTTAACGAGAGAATCACTGACATGATGTCAGCTGGTCCTTTTGTGGCAGGGCTGAAATGCAGTGGAAATTCAGTTCAGTTCAAGAGGGACTTTGCAATTAATTGCAATTCATCTGATCACTCTTCATAACATTCTGGAGTACGTGCAAATTGCCATCATACAAACTGAGGCAGCACTTTGTGAAAATTTATATTTGTGGCATTCTCAAAACTTTTGGCCACGACTAATATTTTTGTGAAAAAATGTAAGTTAAATATATTTCAGTGTTTACCAGCATTTGTAACTTGAGATAATTACAGTGTCTTTGGAAAGTATTCAGACTCCTTGACTTTTTCGACATTTTGTTAAGTTAGTCTTATTCTAAAATATAATAAATAAATAAATAAATACAAATCCTCAATCTACACACAATACCCCATAATGACAAAGCGAAAACAGGTTAAAAACAGAAATACATTATTTACATAAGTATTCCCTTTGAGGTCAGATGAATCCTGTTTCCATTGATCATCCTTGAGATGTTTCTACAACTTGATTGGAGACCACCTGTGGTAAATTCAAATGATTGTGTGCATTTCCAAATCATGTCCACATCTATGGAAGGTCCCACAGTTGACAGTACATGTCGGAGCAAAAACCAAGCCATGAGGTCGAATGAATTGTCTGTAGAGCTCAGAGACAGGATTGTGTCGAGGCACAGAACTGGGGAAGGGTACCAAAACATGTCTACAGCATTGAAGGTCCCCAAGAACACAGTGGCCTTCATCATTCTTAAAATGGAATAAGTTTGTAACCACCAAGACTTCCTAGAAGGACAACCATCGCTGCAACACTCCACCAATAAGGCCATTATTGTAGAGTGGCCATACGGAAGCCACTCCTCAGTAAAAGACAACAGCATGCTTGGAGTAGGCCAAAAGGCACCTAAAGACTCTCAGACCATGAGCAACAAGATTCTCTGGTCTGATGAAACCAAGATTGAACTCTTTAGCCTGAATGCCAAGCATCACATCTGGAGGAAACCTGGCACCCTCCCTACAGTGAAGTGTGGTAGCAGCATCATGCTGTGGGGATGTTTTTCAGCAGCAGGGACTGGGAGACTAGTCAGGATTGAGGGAAAGATGAACGGAGCAAAGTACAGAGAGATCCTTGATGAAAACCTGCTCCAGAGTGCTCAAGACCTCAGACCGGGGTGAACGTTTACCTTCCTACAGGACAACGACCCTAAGCACACAGCCAAGACAATGCAGGAGTGGCTTCGGGACAAGTCTCTGAATGTCCTTGAGTGGCCCAGCGATAGCTCGGTCTTGCACCCGATCGAACATCTCTGGAGAGACCTGAAAAAAGCTGTACAGCGACGCTCCCCATCCAACCGGACAGAGCTTAAGAGTATCTGCAGAGAGGAATGGGAGAAACTCCCCAAATACAGGTGTGCCAAGCTTGTAGCATCATACCCAAGAAGACTTGATGTTGTAATTGCTGCCAAAGGTGCTTCAACAAAATACTGAGTAAAGGATCTGAATACTTAGGTAAATGTGATCATTTTAAATGAGCAACAATTTCTAAAAAACTATTTTTGATTTGTCATGTGGTCTTGTGTGTAGATTGATGAGGGAAAAAAAAAACAATTTAATCCATTTTAAAATAAGGCTGTAACGTAACAAAATGTGGAAAAAGTTGAGGTCTGAATACTTTCCAAAGGCACTGTAAGTAGGGGTAAAAGTGACTAGGCAATCAGGATAGATAATAAACAGTAGCAGCATGTGAAGAGTGTGAAAGTGTGTGTGGGGGGGGGCCATCAATATGCATGTGTGTGTGTAAGAGTGTGTGGGTATATATTTACACACGTGTGTGTTGGAGTGTCAGTGTAGTATGTGTGAGTGTGTGGCTAAGTCCAGTGAGTGTGCATAAAGCCGGTGCAAGAGAGAGTCAGTGCAAATAAAAAGGGGGTAAATGCAAATAGTCCGGGTAGCCATTTGATTCACTGTCAGCAGTCTTATGGCTTGGGGGAAGAAGCTGTTCAGGTGCATTTTGTTCACAGACTTTGCGCTCCGGTACAGCCTGATTTGACTCTTTTTAAGTAGATGCATTCGTGGAGTGTGTTGACCAATCATCCTTCATGTATTCACATTCAAGGGTCACAGGCTGAATACATGAAGGTAGTCTCTGTTGATGGTTGGTCTGTTGTCATAGTTTTTTATGACCTATTACAGCTGTCAAAGTAGGCACCACTGCAGTGTTTATGCTGCGCTCATAACCAAGTGAGAAGTGGGAATTTACCACATACGACTGAAAAATCCACTTGAACAGCCCTCCAACAGGTAATTACTAGTGGAAAACTTGTCCATCATCCTGAGCTCCCACATGCTGACCTCTGACCTCACCTACTAAGGAAATTACCTCGATAATAGCATCTTCGGCAGTTAAATGCAACAAAACATTATTTATAAAAAGCAATCTATTAATATGTTGAACACTAATTTGTAAACAAGCATGATTGTTGTACTTTCAGTTCATGGTTTATGCAGCTTGAGGCATTTCTCAACGAGTTTAAAAATAACGTAAATGCATCCAACTGGTAAATTCCCACCTCCCACTTGGTTACGAACACAACATTAGATGCAGCTGAGGATCCAACTTTTCTGGAGCCCTCTTCCCTACAGCTAAAGGTCCCGAAGCTTCTGCGCATGTGCAGGATTCAGTCTCTGCTCTACTCATAGAGAACAGGCTACTCTGGTGAATGGTGCTTGCTTAATAAAGTTTGATCAAAGCTGAATCAATGTCTGCAAGATCACAATGATAGTATTCTACACAATAAAACCGAATATAATAGCATATAGTATGTTACTTGAAGACCAAAAAACACCACCTCATTCCTTTTGAGATTTTAGGATGATTGTTATAATGGTCACATTTCTCTCTCGTAGCCAAAACCCAACAGTGCGCACCACTAGCCAAAATATGTGCTTCGAAACTAAACACAGGTAGGCTATGCTACAGTTTGTTATCACCATCTGCCCTTAAATTCTCTCACTGTACATAATTCCAAACACCACTAAGACACAAGAAGATCTAAAATGCATATGAATATGATTGCATGGTTGGCATGCATACTGCATGGACGTTTCACTGGTAAAAAACGTAAAGAATTATCAATCACGATTGACAGTGAGAAACGTGAAGGGACCGTGACCACAAAAATGTGTGCGTAAAGTCGAGGTAAAGAAACACATGGGCAGAACGGGATTTGGATCTTTGGCTCTGGGGAAAAGGAATCCAGGGTGGTGGGACGGGGGTGTTTAACTTGAGTGTAGGGGGCAGGATTTTCGTTTTTGGCGAAAAAAAACTTACCCATTTGAAACGGCCTATTTCTCAGGCCCAGAAACTAGAATATGCATGCATAATTGTCAGATTAGGATAGAGAACACTCTAAAGTTTCCACAACTGTCCAAATATTGTCTGTGAGTATAACATAACTGATATTGCAGGCAAAAACCTAAGGAAAATCAAACTAGGAAGTGCTGTTTTTCCTGAAAGCTCTCTGTTCCATTGGATGCCTTGCCTCCATTTAAAGGGATATCAACCAGATTCCTTTTCCTATGGCGTCCTCAAGGTGTCAGTCTTTAGACATAGTTTCAGGCTTTTATTTTGAAAAATGAGCGAGAAAGATAACATTGCGTCAGTGGATAGCTGGGTGTTCGCAGAGTTTTGCTTGCGCAACAGTGGGGCAGCCATCGTCTCTCCCTCTCCCATTGAAAAAGCGACAGTCCCGGTTGAGATATCTATATATATATATATATATATAACAACCTGAGGATAGATTATAAAAAACGTTTGACATGTTTCTGTGGACATTACGGATACCATTTGGAATTTGTCTGCGATGTCGTGACCGCTCGAGCCTGTGGATTTCTCAACATAACGCGCCAAACAAATTGAGGTATTTTGGATATAAAAATAATCTTTATGGAACAAAAGGAACATTTATTGTGTAACTGGGAGTCTCGTGAGTGCAAACATCCGAAGATCATCAAAGGTAAGCGATTTAATCTATTGCTTTTCTGACTTTCGTGACCAATCTACTTGGTTGCTAGTGTTTGTAATATTTTGTCTACTGAGAGAGATGTTCTTACATAAACGCTTGTTATGCTTTCGCCGAAAAGCTGTATTGAAATCTGAAATGCCAGGTGGATTAACAAACAGCTAAGCTATGTTTTGCTATATTGCACTTGTGATTTCATGAAAATTAAATATTTTTAGTAATTTAATTTGACACGTAACCAATTCAGCAGGTGTTGATGAAAATGATTCTGCTAAGGGGTTGGGTGTGTCAAGAAGTTAACTACAGATCCGTAGCCTCTTGCATTTTTTGTAAGAGTTGAGTTTGTATTTGAAATGTGTCACTAAGGGGCAAGAGCCCAGTTCATGGTGGTTCAGTGCAATGCCCAGACCACCCCAGGAAAACACTGGTTTTCAACTCAGGGTGTGAACCTGGGACTCACTGCTATGTGGTGACTTGTGTGTGCATCTGTGGCTTGGTCACAGGGGTGTCAGGCCTGCTGGTGGCTGGTATCTTGGCTCCTTCAGTACCTGGGAAAGGGCCTGTTCTGCAGCTCTCGTACAAACACAGAGGTCCCCGCCTGCACCAGCCTGCTGCCATCGTCAGGCTCTGTGTAGTCGTGCCGGTGCCAGTTGATACGCTTTTTCACTGTAAAGATAAGGCAAACAAATAATTGGTAAACTCTTGAACATTCAGAGACTCCGTGATCACAGTAAATACTACACAGACCTAGCAGGGCTAGACCAGCTACTTAAGTGTCTGAGGAACATGAAAGCCGTGAGTTATGGATCGTCTCCATAAACCGTTTCACAAGCCCATAAAGCCCACGTCCTCCGCAGACGAACGAGGGCCATGTTCAATCTCAATTTGATGATTACCCCACCATTGAATTACCTTAATAATGCCCCCATCAGTATGCTCTGGGAGGTCAGACCCACTTTAGACCATAAAGAGAAAAAAGGGTAGACGTCTACTTGACAGCCAACTATTCCCCAAATAGCAATTAAAATCAACCGTGCTGGAGTAATACAGAGAGAGACAGAGTGCGTGGTGAGAGTGCGTGGTGATAGGGTGTAGAGGTCGACCGATTTTGATTTCTCAATGCCGATACTGATTATTGGAGGACCGAAAAAAGGCGATACCGATTATATCGGCCAATTTTTTTAATGTATTTGTAATAATGACAATTACAACAATACTGAATGAACACTTATTTTAACTTAATACATCAATAAAAATCAATTTAGCCTCAAATAAACAATGAAACATGTTCAAATTGGTTTAAATAATGCAAAAACAAAGTGTTGGAGAAGAAAGTAAAAGTGCAATATGTGCCATGTAAGAAAGCTAACGTTTCAGTTCCTTGCTCAGAACATGAGAACATATGAAAGCTGGTGGTTCCTTTTAACATGAGACTTCAATATTCCAAGGTAAGAGGTTTTAGGTTGTAGTTAATATAGTATTTATAGGACTATTTCTCTCTATACCATTTGTATTTCATATAACTTTGACTATTGGATGTTCTTATAGGCACTTTAGTATTGCCAGTGTAACAGTATAGCTTCCGTCCCTCTCCTCACCCCTACCTGGACTCGAACCAGGAACACATCGACAACAGCTACCCTCAAAGCATCGTTACCCATCACTCCACAAAAGCCACGGCCCTTGCAGAGCAAAAGGAACAACGACTCCAAGTCTCAGAGCGAGTGACGTTTGAAATGCTATTAGCGCGCACCCCGCTAACTAGCTAGCCATTTCACATCGGTTACACCAGCCTAATCTCGGGAGCTGATAGGCTTGAAGTCAAACAGCTCAATGCTTGAAGCACAGCGAAGAGCTGCTGGCAAAACACACCAAAGTGCTGTTTGAATGAATGCTTACGAGCCTGCTGCTGCTTACCACTGCTCAATCAAATATCAAATCATAGACTTAATTATAACACACAGAAATACGAGCGTTTGGTCATTAGTATGGTCGAATCCGGAAACTATCATTTCGAAAACAAAACGTTTATTATTTCAGTGAAATACGGAACCGTTCCGTATTTTATCAAATGGGTGGCATCCCTAAGTCTAAATATTGCTGTTACATTGTACAACCTTCAATGTTGTCATAGTTACGCAAAATTCTGGCAAACTAGTTTGCAACGAGCCAGGCGGCCCAAACGGTTGCATATACCCTGACTCTGCGTGCAATGAACGCAAGAGAAGTGACACAATTTCACCTGGTTAATATTGCCTGCTAACCTGGATTTCTTTTAGCTAAATATGCAGGTTTAAAAATATATAATTCTGTGTATTGATTTTAAGAAAGGCATTGGTGTTTATGGTTAGGTACAGTCGTGCAACGATTGTGCTTTTTTCGCAAATGCGCTTTTGTTAAATAATCCCCCGTTTGGCGAAGTTGGCTGTCTTTGTTAGGAAGAAATAGTCTTCACACAGTTCGCAACGATCCAGGCGGCCCAAACTGCTGCATATACCCGTACTCTGTTGCAAGAGAAGTGACACTATTTACCTAGTTAAAATAAATTAATGTTAGCAGGCATATTAACTAAATATGCAGGTTTAAAAATATATACTTGTGTATTGATTTTAAGAAAGGCATTGATGTTTATGGTCAGGTACACGTTGGAGCAACGACAGTCCTTTTTCGTGAATGCGCACCGCATTGATTATATGCAACGCAGGACACGCTAGATAAACTAGTAATATCATCAACCATGTGTAGTTAACTAGTGATTATGATTGATTGATTGTTTTTTATAAGATAAGTTTAATACTAGCTAGCAACTTACCTTGGCTTCTTACTGCATTTGCGTAACAGGCTGGCTCCTCGTGGAGTGCAATGTGAGGCAGGTGGTTAGAGCGTTGGACTAGTTAACTGTAAGGTTGCAAGATTGAATCCTCGAGCTGACAAGGTAAAAATCTGTTGTTCTGCCCCTGAACAAGGCAGTTAAGTCACTGTTCCTAGGCCGTCATTGAAAATAAGAATGTGTTCTTAACTGGCTTGCCTAGTTAAATAAAGGATAAATATAAGGTGTAAAAAAATAAATAAATAAATAGGCCAAATCGGTGTCCAAAAATACAGATTTCCGATTGTTATGAAAACTTGAAATCTGCCCCTCCGATTAAATCGGTCGACCTCTAGTGGGGTGGTACTTACTCAAGCAGGGTCCGTGTTGGACATCACAGTTGGGACAATGATAAACATCGATGTCGACGGCATGGTGCTCTTCCACTTGGACACAGCTGGGGCAAGAAGAGAAAAAGGAGACATTTTAGACTCAGTTAAAAGGAAATAAGCACATACTCAACACAAAATTCCACATCTCTAGAAAACATTTACTGAACAAAGATAAAACGCAACATGCAACAATTTATAAGATTTTACTGAGTTATTTTTAATTTATTTAACCAAGCAAGCCAGTTAAGAACAAATTCTTATTTACAATGACGGCCTGCAGCAGGCCAAACCCGAATGACGCCGGGCCAATTGTGCGCCGCCCTATGGGACACCCAATCACGGCCGGTTGTGATACAGCCTGGAAGCGAACCAGGGTGTCTGTAGTGAAGCCCCTAGCACTGAGATGCAGTGCCTTAGACCGCTGCGCAACTCAGGAGCCCTATCAGAAATCAGTAAATTGAAATAAAACCCTAATCTACAGATTTCACATCCATGGGCGGGCATAGGCCCGCCCACGGGTGACCTGGTCCAGCCAATCAGAATGGAGTCTCTCCCCACAGACAAAAATACTCCTCAGTTTCATCGGCTGGTCTCAGGCGATCCCGCAATTGAAGAAGCCGGATGTGGAGGTCCTGGGCTGGCGTGGTTACATGTGGTCTGCGGTTGTGAGGCCGGTTGGATATACTACCAAACTCTCCCAAAAAAACTTGAGGCGGCTTATGGTAGAGAAATGAACATTAAATTCTCTGCCAACAGCTCTGGTGAACATTCCTGCAGTCAGCATGCCAATTCCACGCTCCCTCAAAGCTTGAGACATCTGTGGCATTGTGTTGTGTGATAAAACTGCACATTTAGAGTGGCCTTTAATTGTCCCCAGCACAAAGTGCACCTGTGTAATCATAACGCTGTTTAAATCTGCTTCTTGATATGCCACAGCTGTCAGATGGATGGATTATCTTGGAAAATGAGAAATGCTCACTAACAGGGATGTAAACAAATATGTGCATAACATTTTAAAGAAATAAGGCTTTTGTGCATATGAAACATTTCTGGGATCTTTTATTTGAGCTCACGAAACATGGGACCAACACTTTCCATGTTGCGTTTATATTTATGTTAAGTATAGTTTAAAGTTAGGAAGGGATCCAACATCACCCTCAACACTCCTATTATTCTTTGTCATTAGCTGTCCCTTTGATATTGTAAATACATAACTGTTGCAAATTATGAATACTTCCCCTAAAAAAGGGATCCAGCCGAGTGGTCAACCAACTACGAAACACATCAACAGCCATCTGTAGTAGGCAGGGAGAGGGACGAAGGGGAAGTGTCAAAGTTGTCTTATTTGAACTTGTGAGCTGTGTTTTGCTTCAGGAATGCAGGGAATCCAAATCTAACAGGGCTTTCTCCAAATCACATAAAGAGAATCAATTAAAAAAAAAAGGTTTCAGCTCACTTCCTTTCATATGCATATACTGTCATCCCAATCCAATGTCACATAAGGACATCATATTCCTCAAGTCATTTTGACTAGGCTACCTTAGGCACCATTCAAAAGAAATGAGCCGTTTTAAGTGTTAAACCAGCTTGCCTCAGAGCCTCATAAGCCTGCAGAGTAATGATTTCCAGAGGGTTCCACTGGCTTCAGCTATGGAAACGGTTGCCAAGGGGAAGTTAAAGATAACTTCAACCCCCTCAGTGCAAAGTGAGACCTAGATCTATGCCACTCACTCAGCTGAAGAATTTCCATCACTTCCAGAGCAGCGCTATGCAATGCAGCAAGCATGAAACGAACAGAACGGAAGACTTTCATTCACAACGCTGAGGGCAACACAGGCAGGCCCCCTGAGCCCCGTCAACCTAAAATAGCAGGAATATATGGACATTGAAAAGTCACAAAACAAAAAAATTTGTTGAGCGGCGACTAGTGTGGGCGGACTGGAGCTCTGACGTCATAGCGACAATGTGTGTAATTACAGGCTATTCTTTGGGTGCTGAAATCAGTCATTTTTGATAAAATGAAGTTGTGACGTCCACTCTAGTCACCGCTCAACTCCATCGTGAATCGTTGAGTTTAGACGGGAGTTACCTTCCTATGCTCTGGGAATAACGGAGTGGTCCTCCACATGGTGTTGTGGTTTAACCTCAGACACGGGCTGAGTTGTGGCTCCAGATGTTTGAGGGCTGTGTTTGGCATAGCCTGGGGCAATGGTGGTAAGGGGGCATCCATGAAGCCACCGAGAGTGGAGCACAGGTTAGGGGGGAGAAGAGGACCGGCCGACAGGCTGAAAACAAACAGCTTCTGCTCAGCGCCCGAGAAGAGAGGGCATGGGAGCAGCACCCGAGAAGAGAGGGCCTTGGAGCAGCGCCCGAGAAGAGAGGGCCTGGGAGCAGCGCCCGAGAAGAGAGGGCCTGGGAGCAGCGCCCGAGAAGAGAGGGCCTGGGAGCAGCGCCCGAGAAGAGAGGGCCTGGGAGCAGCGCCCGAGAAGAGAGGGCCTGGGAGCAGCGCCCGAGAAGAGAGGGCCTGGGAGCAGCGCCCGAGAAGAGAGGGCCTGGGAGCAGCGCCCGAAAAGAGAGGGCCTGGGAGCAGCGCCCGAGAAGAGAGGGCCTGGGAGCAGCGCCCGAGAAGAGAGGGCCTGGGAGCAGCGCCCGAGAAGAGAGGGCCTGGGAGCAGCTCTAGCTGATATCTGCTTTGATCTGAGCATGATTGCAAGATTGCAGGAAACAAGGGAAGCTGTAAACAAATCAGAACCATTATGTCAGAAAAGCAGCCTGCCTCTGGGATGGCCATAGGATTTAGGCCTCACCCACGCTTTTTTTTAACCCACTTCACCTGTAATATCAATAAAGGTTACCAGTGCTGCCGCACATTGGCTAACCGGGCTACCTGCATTGTGTCCCATCCACCACCCGCCAACCCCTCTTTTACGCTACTGCTACTCTGTCAATCATATATGCATAGTCACTTAAACCATATCTAGATGTACATACTACCTCAAATCAGCCTGACTAACCGGTGTCTGTATGTAGCCTCGCTACTGTATATAGCCTGTCTTTTTACTGTTTACCTAACTGTTTACCTAACTCCTTTTTTGCACTATTGGTTATAGCCTGTAAGTAAGTATTTCACTGTAAGGTCTACTACACCTGTTGTATTCGGCGCACGTGACAAATAAACTTGATTTAGTGTGTTTTAACGATGCTATAAAAAGAGAGAGTGAGTGTCTTGACAACACCACTAATTTGTCATCTTATTTCAGCTAGTCCACATCTTGCCCCCTGAACACGGGTAACTAATCATACAGTGACAGTGTGTGTTGTTGACCCACACCCCTTCTCCTTACGTTATGACTGCAGTCATGCATCAGAACAGTGGGCCCTATATTTTTCATTCCACTACTTCCAATCACTCTATTGCGGAGCTCCCCAGGGGTGCGTGCTCAGTCCCCTCCGGTACTCCCTGTTCACCCATGACTGCATGGCCAGGCACGACTCAAATACCATCATTAAGTTTGCTGACGACAGAACAGTGGTAGGCCTGATCACCGACAACTTCGAGACAGCCTATAGGGAAGAGGTCAGAGACCTGGCCGGGTGGTGCCAGAATAACAACCTATCCCTTAACGTAACCAAGACTAAGGAGACGATTGTGGACTACAGGAAAAGGAGCACCGAGCACATACCCATTCTCATCGACAGGGCTGTAGTGGAGCAGGTTGAGAGCTTCAAATTCCTTGGTGTCCACATCAACAAACTAGAATGGTCCAAACACACCAAGACAGTTGTGAAGAGGGCACGACAAAGCCTATTCCCCCTCAGGAAACTAAAAAGATTTGGCATGGGTCCTGAGATCCTAAAAAGGTTCTACAGCTGCAACATTGAGAGCATCCTGACCGGTTGCGTCACTGCCTGGTACGGCAATTGCTCAGCCTCCGACCGCAAGGCACTTCAGAGAGTAGTGCATAAGGCCCAGTACATCACTGGGACAAAGCTGCCTGCCATCCAGGACCTCTAGGAGGTGTTAGAGGACCAACCAGTGCTCCTGCACATTGGCTAACCGGGCTATCTGCATTGTGTCCCACCACCCGCCAACCACTCTTTTTACGCTTCTCCTACTCTCTCATTATATATGCATAGTCACTTTAACGATACCTACATGTACATACTACCTCAATAAGCCTGACTAACAGGTGTCTGTATATAGCCTTTCTACTCTTTTTTCAAATGTCTTTTTACTGTCGTTTTATTTCTTTACTTCCCCCCCCACACACACACACACACACACACATATACCTTTTTTCCCACGTGACAAATACACTTTGATTGAGAAAGACACAGAGCTATTAACAATTCACAGCTCAGATTGTTTGCGGAGCAGGCTAATGATAACCACCACTCTCTCAGGAAACGCACAAGTCACCAGGCCACCAGTAGGTATGTATGTCACAGTGAAAGGAATTCCTGACTTAGTGTAGGACATTCAGGCTGGTTCAATGGAGGAAGTGGGGATCTTACTCCCAATGAGTAAGTATTAGGCTGGGCATAAGAGGAAAACTAACAATTTTACTGTACTATGAAAGGGGAGAAGACAAGGCAGTTTGGCTAAGCAACAGAGTAGAAAGAGTAGACCTATATCCTACAAGAAGAGCAACAGAACAAATCAAAATAGGATATATGGTTTCCCACCGTAAGGGGCGAATAAATAAACCGCAACCACAGACAATACTGTACTCAACACCCTGTCTGGCTCACCACCAACCAGAGCTAGTGAGGTGCTTCTGTTACTAGGCTATACCATTCCACCTTTGTTCTCATCTCCTCTTCGGATATGGAGTAACATTATGCAAACTTTCTCAGTGAGGACATGCAGATCACTCCTGTGGCTGGGATGCTCTAGCGGCAGGAAGCCAAACACACAGCTAGATCACTACCTCAGTCAGAGGGAGTAATCAGAGAGCTTACATAGGCAGACAAAGCATGGAGCATGATGGGAGCAATGAGCATGTGATGGGGATCCAGTGGTGAGCTCTGCTCTTTTCTGGCGCCATGGTTACCCCCAGTCTCTCCCGTTCATTAAACCCTCAATATATGATCATTCCTGGGAGTCTAGCCTGCTCATCATCATCATCTTCATCATCATCGTGAGAGACGCACCAGGTACAAAACAGGATTTGAATATCCTTTATAAACACAGATACTTCTTACTCCCACTTACAGTCTGTTGGATTTGCACCTTGCATGGTGGTTGCAGTTGTATTGCACCATTGTGGTTGTGGGAGGGAGAGATCATCTTTGGCAAAAACAAAGACTAGAGATGACACAAAAACAGTCCTGGCTGCGCATCAGTATTATTTTGAATTGAATGAGAAGCAGGGGTGTTCTAGTGGATGATCACATTAAAATAAAATTAAAATACTGATGAAATACCAAGGATAAAGATTACATTTCAAGAAACACTCATGTATAGCAATCTTAGCCAGAGAGAAAACAGAAACAAGTGCATTACTGTTGACCCCTGGCTACACGAGTCATGCCTTAAAATGCCTAAATCCCTCCAGAGTGTGATGGTCGGTGCATGAAAAGGAGATAATGGGGGACTGCCTGCCAAGAGAGGGTGGATTCAAGCAGCCCTAGCAAGGTACATAACTAAGCAGCACTCCAGAGATAGATAGGGAGCCAATGAGGGTGAAATCCTCTTCTTCTGCACAAGAGCCCACTGATAGAATGACAATCCGTCGCCTCATTGCCTCCACACTAAAGAGACCTGCCGTTGTGTGAGTGGTGTAGTTCATTAGTCAGATGTGCAGCCAGAGGTTCATTGTGTCTGTCTTTATTAGTAGTAACCATGAGGAAATGGTTCCAAAATTCAGCTCGAAGAAACGGGTTTGTGTCAGATGGTGCACAAGAGAGTCTTGGAGAGCAGGGTTAGTGGGGGTCATCAGGTTAGCATTGTGAATGTGCACACACCTGGGTGGGTTCACTTATGAAGCACCAATGGCCACCCTAATCCAGCCCCCGCTGGCCTGATGTCAAAACATTTTCACTGCATATTTCCCCCTGGCTTCCGCATTGAGAAGCGAGTCTAAACAAATAAATCAGTCAGAGGCAGAAGGCTGCCCTGTGCATCACCTAGCCTTATGGTGGCACAACAAAGATGTCTCCATGGTGACAGCAGACACACTGGCAGCGTTCAGAGTCTTACTGTACAACACCTCTGCTCACACACCTATACAGGCTGACTGAAGCTGCAGCCCCATTCCGCTGCACCATACCAGTATTCTAGAGAAAGCTGAATGTTGGTGGATAAAGCTAGTGGACAATTCAAAAATGTTCAAATTCAATTATGTCAAAAACAATTTAAATCAAATGTGATTTGTCAAATGCGTTGTAAAAAACAAAAGAATGAGAAAAATAATAATACAGGTGTCCCTCTATTATGGTACCTTCAGGCGTTTGGAAATTGCTCCCAAGGATGAGCCAGAGGTAAGAGGTTAAATCGGCCATTCCGATTAACCTCTTAAGCGCACCCGACACGCAGGCGTGCCATCTAGCCATCTGGAAATGCAAATGCGCTACGCTAAATGCTAATAGCACTCGTTAAAACTCAAACGTTCATTAAAACACACACTCATTAAAACACACACACATTAAAGCTACACTCGTTGTGAATCCAGCCAAGTCAGATTTTTAAAATGCTTTTCGGCGAAAGCATGAGAAGCTATTATCTGATAGCATGCAACACCCCGAAATACCTGAAGGGGATGTAAACAAAATCATTAGCATAGCCGGCGCTACACAAAACGCAGAAATAAAATATAAAACATTCATTACCTTCGACAAGCTTCTTTGTTGGCACTCCTAGATGTCCCATAAACATCACTATTGGGTCTTTTTTCGGATTAAATCGGTCCATATATACCCTAAATATCGATCTATGAAAAGTGTGTGATCCAGGAATAAAACAGCGTTAAAAAACGCAACGTCATTTTTTTTTATTAAAAAAAGTCTACGATAAACTTTCACAAAACACTTCGAAATACTTTTGTAATCCAACTTTAGGTAGTAGTAAACGTTAATAATCTATCAAATTGATCACGGGGTGATGTGTATTGAATAGCTCCACGTCTTCAAATCATGTTCGTAAATTTCTCCTCCAAAACATCCTGTCGGAGACCGGAAGGAATGGGCTCTCTCTTACTCGTTTGACCAAGAAACAAAGCCCAGGCAATTGACAAGACTGGCGACATCGTGTGGAAGCTGTAGGACTTGCAATCTCAGCCCCATGTAATTTGCTTTCCCAAAGACAATACATGCAAGTGGCGGATTGATATTTTTTCCAGATTTTGGTGATCAGTTTTTCTTCCGCTTTTCGATGAAACACACGTTCTGTTATAGTCACAGCCGTGATTTAACCAGTTTTAGAATCATCCGAGTGTTTTCTATCCACACATACTAATCATATGCATATACTATATTCCTGGCACGAGTAGCAGGACGCTGAAATGTTGCACGATTTTTAAACAGAATGTTCGAAAAAGTAGGGGGTAGGCTTAACAGGTTTTAATCGGTTGACCTCTAGTATATACACAGCTGTGACGATATCTGACGAGAATTCTCTTGGGAGATAATATGGTCGGCATTTGATTGTAAGGAATGCTAAGTCGAGTGAACAGAGGACTTGAGTTCTTGTATGTTGTTATGGTTACACCATGAGTCATTAATCATGAAGCATACACCCCCGCCCTTCTTCCCAGAGAGAGGTTTATTTCTGTCAGCGCGAAGCATGAAGAATATTACATTCTCTGATGTCTTTCTGGAAGGCAACCCTTGCCCTAATTTCATCCACCCTGTTGTCTAGATACTGGACATTGGCGAGTAGTATACTCGGAAGCGGTGGGAGGTGTGCACGCCTTCGAAGCCTGACCAGGTGGCTGCTTCGTCTGCGGCGACGTTGTTTTGGGTCGGCCTCTGGATTTAGATCCAATGTCCTGGTTGGTGGACCGAACAAAGGATCCACTTCTGGAAAAACGTATTCCTGGTCGTAATGTTGGTAAGTTGACGTCGCTCTTATATCCAATAGTTCTTCCCAGCTGTATGTAATAAGACTTAAGATTTTCTGGGCTAACAATGTAAGAAATAACAATTTATTTATTTATAATAGTGCATAGTTTCCTAAGGACTCGAAGCGAGGCGACCATATCTGTCGGCACCATCACCAATGAGACGGGTGGTGATCACTTGATTGACAGTGTCGTGGTCCAATGACCACCTATCGTTTTGAAACACAGTTAGCTAGATACTCATGAAAAGCCAAGCTCATTGGCTATGTGATCGCCATTTGTATGACAAACGGCTGTTATGCTGGATCTCTGCGTAACACGGTTCATTCCCAATTTGGAGGATTTAAAAAACATATTTTTTTTTAAAAATAAATTAAAAAAATCGGCAGGACGTTTACGTTACACAGCGGTTCACTGCCTAATATAAACTTCTCAAAACTGAAAAAGTACAACATGGCTAAATCGAAGTCTTGGATGAAATTGCAGAAATTGACCGGGAGAGTGACACAGAACAAATACATTAGGCGTTTGGATTCCAGCGCTCAACAAAGATTTTTGGAAGGAAAACATAATTATATTAAAGTAAGTCAAACATGTTTTTGCTCTTCATGCTAATGCAGTTACAGTATGTTGGCTATGACATTTTTATTTTTGTGGTCCTTCTGTAGCTCAGTTGGTAGAGCATGGCGCTTGTAACGCCAGGGTAGTGGGTTCGATTCCCGGGACCACCCATACGTAGAATGTATGCACACATGACTGTAAGTCGCTTTGGATAAAAGCGTCTGCTAAATGGCATATATTATTATTATATTATTATTTATTTAATTAGGCAAGTCAGTTAAGAACAAATTCTTATTTACAATGACGGCCTACCAAAAGGCCTCTTCCGGGGGTGGGGGCCTGGGATTAAAATAAATAAATATAAGACAAAACACATATCACAATAAGAGAGACAACACTACATAAAGAGAAACCTAAGACAACAACATAGCAAGGCAGGAACACATGACATCAGAACATGGTAGCAGCACAAAACATGGTACAAACATTATTGGGTACAGTCAACAGCACAAAGGTCAAGAAGGTAGACAACACAATACATCACGCAAAGCAGCCACAACTGTCAATAAGAATGTCCATGTTTGAGTCTTTGAATGAAGAGATTGAGATAAAACTGTCCAGTTTGAGTGTTTGTTGCAGCTCATTCCAGCGAACTGAAGAGACAAGCGACCCAGGGATGTGTGTGCTTTGGGAACCTTCATCAGAATGTGACTGGCAGAACAGGTGTTGCATGTGAAGAATAAGGGCTGCAGTAGATATCTCAGATAGGGGGGAGTGAGGTTTAAGAGGGTTTTATAAATAAGCATCAACCAGTGGATCTTGCGATGGGAATACAGAGATGACCAGTTTACAGAGGAGTATAGAGTGCAGTGATGTGTCCTATAAGGAGCATTGGTGGCAAATCTGATGGCCGAATGGTAAAGGACATCTAGCTGCTCGAGAGCACCCTTAACTGCCAATCTATAAATTATGTCTCCATAATCTAGCGTGGGTAGGATGGTCATTGGAATCAGGGTTAGCTTGGAAGCTGGGGTGAAAGGGGAGCTATTACGATAGAGGAAAGCAAGTCTATATTTAACTTTAGACTGAAGCTTTGATATGTGCTGAGAGAAGGACAGTGTATCGTCTAGCCATACTCCCAAGTACTTGTACGAGGTGACTACCGCAAGCTCTAAACCCTCAGAGGTAGTAATAACACCTGTGGGAAGAGGGGCATTCTTCTTACCAAACCACATGACCTTTGTTTTGTAGGTGTTCAGAACAAGGTTAAGGGTAGAGAAAGATTGTTGGACACTAAGAAAGCTTTGTTGTAGAGCATTTAACCTTTTGCGTGTAGGGTGCAGGATTTTAGTTTGTGTCTAAAAAAACATACCCATTTGAAACGGCCTATTTCTCAGCCCCAGAAACTAGAACATGCATATAATTGTCAGATTAGGATAAAAAAAACACTTCCAAAACTGTAAAAATATTGTCTGCGAGTATAACAGAACTGATATTGCAGGCGAAAGCCTGAGGAAAATCCAATCAGGAAGTGCCTCTTATTTTGAAACCTCTGTTCCTATGCATGCCTATCCTCCATTTAAAGGGATATCAACCAGATTCCTTTTTCTATGGCTTCCCTAAGGTGTCAGCCTTTAGACATAGTTTCAGGCTTTTACTTTGAAAAAGATGAGCGTGAAGGATCACATTGCGTAAGTGGATAGGTGGGGGCTCTCGGAGTGAGTTTTGCGCAACTGAGTAAAGCGGCCATTGATTCTCCCGCTGTTATTGAAAAAGCTACACACTCGGTTGATATATTATTGAATATATTTTTTAAAAAACTTGAGGATTAATTATAAAAAAACTTTTGACATGTTTCTGTGGACATTATGGATATTATTTGGAATATATGTCTGCGTTGTCGTGACCACTCTTTCCTGTGGATTTCTGAACATAACGCGACAAACAAACTTCGGTATTTTGGGTATAAAAATCATCTTTATGTAACAAAGGGAACATTTGTTGTGTAACTGGGAGTCTCATGAGTGAAAACATCCAAAGAACAAAAGGTAAACGATTTTATTGATTGCTTTTCTGATTTTCGTGACCTAGCTACTTAATGGTTAGTGTACATAATGTTATGCTATCGATAAACTTACACAAACGCTTGGATTGCTTTCGCTGTAAAACATAATTTCAAAATCTGAGACAGGTGGATTAACAAAAGGCTAAGCTGTGTTTTGCAATATTGCACTTGTAATTTCATGAATATGAATCTTTTTTAGTAATATTATTTGACTGTGGCGCTATGCTATTCAGCGGTTGCTGATGACAATTATCCCGGTACCGGGATGGGTGGCGTCAAGCACAAAATCTGGGGAGGGCCAGCTGAGTATAAGACTGTATCATCTGCATATAAATGGATGAGAGAACTTCCTACTGCCTGAGCTATATTGTTGATGTAAATTGAGAAGAGCGTGGAGCATAGGATTGAGCCTTGGGGTACTCCCTTGGTGACAGGCAGTGGCTGAGACAGCAGATTGTCTTACTTTATACACTGCACTCAGAGGGGTAGTTAGCAAACCAGGCCAAAGACCCCTCAAAGACACCAATACTCCTTAGCCGGCCCACAAGAATGTAATGGTCTACCGTATCAAAAGCTTTGGCCAAGTCAATAAAAATAGCAGCACAATATTGCTTAGAATCAAGGGCAATGATGACATCATTCAGGACCACATGATGTGGCTTTTGAGTGTCTTATTGCCTATTGGTCCACATATTATAGTGATTGTGTTCCTCATACTCTATATACTATAAAATGTGTATAGATAGTACCCATAAAAAGTCTGGACACACCAACTCATTCAAGGGTTTTTCTTTTTTTGTACTATTTTCTACATTGTAGAATAAGACATCACATCTATGAAATGATTCCATATATGGAATGACACTCATAGGACATCATGTTACACAATACATGCATGTTTTGTTTGATGAAGTTCATATTTATATAAAGAAATCGGAGTTTACATTGGCGTATTAGATTCACTAGTTCCAAAAATATCAAGTGATTTTCCACTGTCGTTCTGCCCCTGAACAGGCAGTTAACCCACTGTTCCTAGGCAGTCATTGAAAATAAGAATTTGTAATTAACTGACTTACCTAGTTAAATAAAGATAAAATAAAAATAAAATAAATAACGTGATGAAATGTCCAAAAGTTCCATAACAGTCAAACAATGTACTGAATCAATGTGTTTACATACATCAATGTATGAATCAACGTTGTTTACATACATCTTGAATAACGTTCCAACCGGAGAATTAGAATGACTTCAGATGACCGGTGGGACGCAGGTCCTTCCCCTGTGAACGCGCATGGTGAAAGAATGGTCAACTTGTGGCACTGGTGACTATTTCCTGTCTCATTCGACTCCCCTTCACATTAGTCATCAGACAACGTTCTATTGACATCTAGTGGAAGGCGTAGGAAATGAAAACTCATCCATATCTCGCTGTAATTTCAATGAGAGCTTGGTTGAAAATCTTCCATCCCCAGAAAAAATACAAACAGGAAGTGGAATTTCTCAGGTTTTTACCTGCAATATGAGTTCTGTTATACTCAGACAGACATAATTCAAACAGCTTTAGAAACATCGGAGTATTTTCTATCCAATACTAATAATAATAATATGCATATATTAGCGACTGAGGAGCTGGCCATTTACAATGGGCACCTTTTCATCCAAGCTACTCAATACTGTCCCTGCAGCCATAAAAAAATAAGACATTAAGGTCAGTCAATACGGAACACTTCAAGAACTTTGATAGTTTCTTCAAGTGCAGTCGCAAAAGCCATCAAGTGCTACGATGAAACTGGCTCTCATGAGGACCGACACAGGAAAGGTAACAGACATCTCAAAATTAACTATTCAGAGGAGACTGCGTGAAGACCTTCATGGTCAAATTGCTCCAAAGAAGCCACTACTAAAGGACACCAATAAGAAAAAGAGACTTGCTTGGGACAAGATACACGAGCAATGGACATTAGACCGGAGTAAATATGTCCTTTGGTTTGATGAGTCCAAATTTGAGATTTTTGGTTCCAACATTGTCTTTGTGAGATGCAGAGTAGGCGAACGGATGATCTCTGCATGTGCGGTTCCCACCGTGAAGCATGGAGAAGGAGCGATGGTGTGGGGGTGCTTTGCTGGTGACACTATCAGTGAATTATTTTGAATTCAAGGCACACTTAATTAACTTGGAACTACCCATCCCGGATCCGGGAGAATCGTCATCAACTACACTAATTAGCATAGCGCAACGGTCAAAAAATATTACTAGAAATTATTCATATTCATGAAATCACAAGTGAAATATAGTGAAACACAGCTGCTTCACAGCCTTTTGTTAATCACCCTGTCATCTCAGATTTTGAAATGATGCTTTACAGCCAAAGCAAGATAAGCGTTTGTGTAAGTTTATCGACAGCCTAGCATAGCATTATGTCCAGCTAGCAGCAGGAAGCTTGGTCACGAAAATCAGAAAAGCAATCAAATTAACCGTTTACCTTTGATGATCTTCGGATGTTTTCACTGACGAGACTCCCAGTTAGACAGCAAATATTCCTTTTGTTCCATAAAGATTATTTTTATACCCAAAATACCTCCTTTTGTTGGTCACGTTATGTTGCGAAATCCACCGGAAATTGCGGTCACGACAACGCCGGAAAAAAAATCCTAATTATGTCCATAATATCGACAGAAATATGGCAAATGTTTTTTTTATAATCAATCCTCAAGGTGTTTTTCAAATATCTATTCGATAATATATCAACCACTGCACTGAGGCTAGGAAATACTGTCACTATGGATAAATCCACAATAATTGGAGAATTTCGAGAAGCTTTTTTCTATGGCTGGCCTTACTTTCCACCTGGCTACCCCTACCCTGGTCAACAGCCCTTCGCTCCCCACAGCAACTCGCCTAAACCTCCCCCACTTCTCCTTCACCCAAATCCAGATAGCTGATGTTCTGAAAGATCTGCAAAATCTGGACCCCTACAAATCAGTTGGGCTAGACAACCTGGACCCTCTCGTTCTAAAATGATCTGCCGAAATTGTTGCAACCCCTATTACTAGCCTGTTCAACCTCTTTCGTACCGTCTGAGATTCCCATAGATTGGAAGGCTGAAGCAGTCATCCGCCTCTTCAAAAGGGGGATACACTCTAGACTCATAATGCTACAGACCTATATCTATTCTACCCTGCCTTTCCAAGGTCTTTGAAAGCCAAGTTAACAAACAGATTATCGACCATTTCGAATCTCACCGTACCTTCTCCGCTGGTTTCAGAGCTGGTCATGGGTGCACCTCAGCCACGCTCAAGGTCCTAAACGATATCATAACCACCATCGATAAGAGACATTACTGTGCAACCGTATTCATCGACCTGGCTAAGGCTTCGACTTTGTCAATCATCACATTCTTATTGGCAGACTCAACAGCCTTGGTTTCTCAAATGATTGCCTCGCTTGGTTCACCAACTACTTCTCCGGTAGAGTTCAGTGTGTCAAATCGGAGGGCCTGTTGTCCAGACCTCTGGCAGTCTCTATGGGGGTGCCACAGGGTCTTCACTATTATTCTACAATGTAGAAAATAGTACAAATAAATAAAAAGCCTTGAATGAGTAGCTGTGTCCAAACTCTTGACTGGTACTGTATGTGTATTTGATGTATTGATGCAGGGTTCACCCCATGCTAAAGTAAAGGTTAAATAATGTAAGTAATAGTAAACTTGAGTTCTGAATTTTTTTTAAATCCTCAAAAGTGGTAGAGAGTCAGGTGACCTTTGGAGCAAACTCCATAGAGACAACATTCAAGTCATCCATCCCCCACGCATTCAAATATAGGAACTGGTTACTCCAGTCTGACCCCTCTGCCATCTCTGGCTCCACCCCCACCCGGTCATCTAGAGGTGTGAAGGTTAGTACCTTTTATGGGTGTGTAAACTTACACAAAAGCTATGGTAATAAAAAATGTATGTTCTCTATAGTTACGTACTTGAAAATGTATCAATTGACCAAGTCGGCCACTTGGGTACATTTGGACAAACTCGTAAGCGACACCCGGGAGACGTCATACATAATATTTAGTATCTCTCTCATTCTTGAATGTATCAGTCTGAAACTTTTCACACACACTGTTTCCATGTTGTGGACAACTTCTAAATGATCACCAGCTTCCTATCTCAATGTTTGGCCTTTCTTTTGCATTTCAAAAGGTGATGCAACAAAAATAAGAAACGCATGTTTCAAAAAATATTTTACCAGATCTAATGTGTTATTCTCCTACATTAATTTCACATCTCCAAACTTCAAAGTGTTTCCTTTCAAATAGTATCAAGAATATGCATATCCTTGGATAAGGTCCTGAGCTACAGGCAGTTAGAGTTGGGTGTCATTTTAGGCAGAAATTGAGATGAAGAGTCCAATCCTTATGAGGTTTTTAACTGCATTTCACGGTAAAGTCTACACATTCAACCCATGTGACAAATGCAATTTGATGGATTTTATTTGAATTTGAGCTGGGAGTCAAGATAGGCACCTGGCTATGAACTCAGAGTTCACCAGTCACCAACTTTAACGTTATTCAGAAACAAAGACTTGCCGCGGGACAGGAGTCTGGGAGAACAACCTCTCACAAAAGACTTCACTCAACACATAGCCGGGAGGCAGGAAACGTAGCGAAGAGAAGGACAGGAAAAATAAAGTAAGTCTTCCCCCTCATCCCCGGTTTGTGTCACTCTTTGTTTGAACCATGCCAGGCTGCAGCCTTTCTCAGCAGAGAGACTACTTAAGGGCCATGAAGAATAATTATTGTAGGAAGTGTAGTCCCCACGTCAGAGGAAGCAGCCCCCTCTGGCCACCTATGCTGACAAGGCCACTGTCCTGCCTGCCTCTCAGGGCCAACTTCCTGTGACAGGATGCAAGTCGAGAACATAGGCTACACACAACAAACCCCTTGTATGATTAGCCTATTGGGCCCTGAGTTTTTATAGGTCAGTGCCCATTGGTCAGAAATCCTGGACCCAACTACAGCCTAAACATGATTGATGGCAGGTGTTATTCCTCACCCTGTGACCTGAGCAGGATAAACTCCAGAACCACATGTATAAAGTATTTCATAGATGGTGTGTCCCATCATTTACAAGTTATGCTTCAACAAGGCTTCTTCAATGTCCTATTTTCATAAACAACCCAAGGCAGACACCAAGTGGGCTACAATGCATTTAGTGAGAAGGAAAAAAATACAGTTCTCATGAGTGTCACTGAATGAAGGCCATCAAGTCTTTTAAAATGTGTATTATCCAAGCCCATACTGAAATTGACTACAGCCAGTGACAATCTACTCCCAGTGCTTCATTCATAAAATGTAATGGGCAGTAAGCCTAATTCAGATTGATTTATATTCCCTATTTAATAACCATTGATATGGTCTTGATTAATATAATTTGACTAACACTGAAACCATTCCAATAGCTACTATAAAACATGGACTCACAAAACCAATTACTGGAGTTGAAAGGCTGCGCAACACTGGATGATTAGAGGTAAAGCAATAACATCTACATGATATGTCAGCCTCTCGCACATGTGGACAGACACACACCATTAAAATAATATCACTCATCCCAGAGCTATCATAATGACATAGTAGTGGCCTACATAGAGTAAACCACCAGACCAATCATACTAAAACACTTAAGGATTTAATCACATGGGCCATACATCTCTCCCTGGTGTTTTCATCCTGGAGGGACATTGATAAATGGAACACTGAACTTGCCTAAGGCCAATGGAGGTGCTATCAGTCTTCGTCAGTCAGTCAGTCACACACACACTTTTGAGAGTCAGAATTCTAGGAAGCCATCTAAATACTTGTATCTTCGATGGCACTGACTGAAGGAAGCAGGAAAGCAACATTCTCCAGGAGAGAGAAACTCTGAAGAAAGATCCAGGAATGGGTAAAGCATGGTACAAATCAGTAAGAGTTTAAGATT
The DNA here is from genome assembly GCF_023373465.1 of Oncorhynchus keta. Taxonomy (NCBI): domain Eukaryota; kingdom Metazoa; phylum Chordata; class Actinopteri; order Salmoniformes; family Salmonidae; genus Oncorhynchus; species Oncorhynchus keta. Next base: position 41,803,273 of record NC_068437.1, on the reverse strand, counting down.
AATGTCTGGCATGAATATAAAAAACACACCCCTGAGCACTCGCCCCTGCAGCTCCCCAACTGGCGTGTGCTCAGTGCCTGATAATAACACAGCCTACCGGCTAGACAGAATAATCCTATTGGGACAGGCAACACTACAGAGGAAGAGAGGGCTCCCAACAATAGAGACAACACACAGGCTCAGGCAAGGTAACCCCACCAAAAAGGGATGCGGCTGGGCCCACATAATCTACCATGCTGGGGAGCCATCCAGACCTGGGGGCACAGAGGAATGGAGGGCGTAACAGACAAGCCCCTGACTACGATCCCTTTGTTGAGAGAGCCTTCAGTAAACACATTTTCATACACACACACAAACACTCTAGTTGTAGTGCAGCATTCATGCCTTGATCCATTTTAGGGAGCAGACAGACACCTTGAATTCCTTGCTCAGTTTCTGGCACCACACTTCATAGTTGCATAAGCCCAAAATGTTATGTTGTTTTCTGTAAAGCTAAACATCACAGAATGCACACTGATATGGGTGTACTGTGGACCACCTCTGATATGCATGATGAGTGGCCTCATTGGCATGAACCAAGCAGTTTGGCTGAAATAATTTATTGCAATGTCTTATCCTTGCCCCATTGGGAACTATGAGTTTGAGGATGTCAACTTTCCTATTTAGAAAAAAATGTGATGTTTGAGGGATGTCAAACATGTGCATTTTCCTTTAAAATGTGTTTCTTCTTTCTAACCCTAGATGGCTCTCACCATGTGCACGTATTTGTTCATTTGGGTCATTTAAATTTCCTGTCCTCGACTTTAACATTACACTCCTTTTTGGTCCATTTCTCACTGATGAGACGAACATTGCCCAACAGCAAAATAATGTCACTATAATTCAGGCTACTTCCTCTACTGGCAAAGAGTAGACAGCAAAACTCATTATTTCGCCAATTGTTTATTGCCCCCCCCCCCCCCCCAAACCACCGAAAGTCAACCTTCTCTGAAAAAGGGTAATCAGGATAATCTGACATCGTCGCGCCAGAACTACAGCTGGTGAAGGTTCAGGGTGGCTGCCAACTCGACAAGCACTAGTTACTGACAACAGAGCAACTAACAGTAGTTATGCTTGATTGAAAGTTTCTGACAAAGCTTCATCTATGGCTAATAAAGTACAATTGGCTAACAAACCAACTGTCCAACTCTTAATCAAAGACTATGAAATAGCTAGCAATCTCATTACTCCGATGTCAACTACCGAATCGTCGTTTGTAGGCATACAAGAAACTGGCTGGGGTTAAGGGTAAGAGTAACCGAGTTGGACCTCCGCGGAGATCCGTTCGCTCACACTGGGTGCTCGCGCTGCGCTGTCTTGATTGAACCACAGACTGACATCGCAATACAACTTCACGTACTTATGTAATTTTCGTACATGTAATTAAGGAATATGTCGGCTCCTTACCTGCCATGAAACCAGTCCTTACAAATGTCGCATTCAATCATAAACCGGCTAACATCATACGACTGCTGGCAGACACAATACAGCGAGGCTGCCGCCATCTTCATAGTGTCCCCAAACAACGCAGGCAGAAAGTTGGGCGGGGACTATGTCCACCACACACGGAAAAAGCCGAATGCGAAACGATAAATTACGAAAACGTTTCAGAAGACAAAAAAATAACCACTCAGTCTAAAACGTCATGTGTTTATGACAATCAGTCATCTATAATAATACTATTAAACCCAAATTACGAATGCAACACCATAATGTCGGATGTATACACGTGCATGCACTTTATATGTTGTCCTAAACTTTAAGAAAGTATTTTGTTTGCTTCATAGTGTAACATGCCAGAGCTATTGGCCCCAGGTGCTCCAAATTGTAAATTAAAGGTAGACTCATCGATAAGACATAGATGCAGGACGTAAACAGCATAATGGGTCAATTTCGGTCTTGGTCCCCTGGCTACCACTCGTTAACAGGGTGAAGCGAACCCATACACATGTACAGATACTGTGTAAGGGCGAAGTCTTGTATGGCGCGCATGAATGGGCACGTTCCTATGCCCAGGCGTTGCTGACGCCTGACAGATCTTACAAAGCCTGGATAGGTATTTTACATATCAGCTAACCACGTAATATGCTATAGCAACATGTCAGTCGATTACACAGTTTATGATGTGGCACGCAACCATTGGTTGATGCACGCAAAGTCTGAGCAGGGGAACACAACCAATATCTGTGGTGTTGCTTGTAGCAACATCATTTCGCTGAGTATACCTTTAATGGCATGGTAGACCTATTCAGATCTATTCAGTCTTGAGATCACCTCAGCAACGGGATGATATGGGGGCCATGACAAGATTCACTACATATACAAAAGTATGTGGACACCTATTCAAATGAGTGATTCAGCTATTTCAGCCACACCCATTGCTGACAGGTGTATAAAATCGAGCACACAGCCATGTACTCTCCATAGACGAACATTAGCAGTAGAATGGCCTTACTGAAGAGCTCAGTGACTTTCAACGTGGCACCGTCATAGGATTCCAACAAGTCAGTTCGTCAAATTTCTGCCCTACTCGAGCTGCCGCAGTCAACTGTAAGTGCTGTTATTGTGAAGTGGAAACGTATAGGAGCAACAATGGCTCAGTCACAAAATCGTTGGCCACACAAGCTCACAGAATGGAACCACTGAGTGCTGAAGCCCCGTAGCAAGTCCATTTTGTTTTGTCTGCCCTCGGTTGCAACACTCACTATCAAGTTCCAAACTGCCTCTGGAAGCAGTGTCAGCACAAGAACTGTTTGTCAGGAGCTTCATGAAATGGGTTTACATGGCAGAGCATGTAGTTGCTCTGTTGTGTCACATTAGATCACCATGTGCAATGACAAACATCAGCTGGAGTGGTGTAAAGCTTTCCACCATTGGACTCTAAGTAGTGGAAATAGTGATGATTCACTCTTCACCATCTGTCACTCTGACAGTACAGTAAAAAAAAAAACAATTTTTTAAAAATGCCTTATAACATTAACAATAACGAGGCTATATACAGGGGGTACAGGTACAGATTCAATGTGCGAGTGCACCAGTTAGTCGATATAATTGAGGTAATATGTACATGTAGGTAGAGTTATTAAAGTGACTATGCATAGAGAATAACATAATTTGCCAGTCTGACGGACAAAAAGTTTGGTGGGGGGGGAATAATGGTTTGGGGCTGTTTTTCATGGTTTGTCGAGATCGGTGTGGAAGAACTTAACTGGCGTACACAGAGCCCTGACCTCTACCCCATCTAACACCTTTGGGATGAACTGGAACACTGACTGTGAGCCAGGCCTAATCGCCTAACAGCAGTGCCCGACCTCAGTAATGCTCTTGTGGCTGAATGGAAGCATATCCTTGCAGCAATGTTCCAACATCTAGTGGAAAGCCTTCCCGGAAACAACTCCATATTAATGCCCATGATTTTGGAATGAGATGTTTGACAAGCAAGTGTCCACATACATTTGGTAATGTAGTTTATGTGATGTAATACCAATTTTCAGGGACCTGGCTCATGAGCACTGGCTCAGGAGCACTACTTCTGAACTACTGGCTAAAAAGTATACAAAAGTACCAGAGAATCTCTTTAATCAAATGTTCTGCCAAATGGCAGCCCCACCAACTGCTGAGGATGGGGCTAGAGAAATGTAATAGAGGGGTTCAGGGGTGCAATGAATGATCCATGGCTTTTCACTTTGAAGTTACAATATACAATGTTTTACATTGTTTGTAAAAACACATCTTAGTCTAGGTTATGAGGGTAAAATATGTATTATTTTATTTAAATAACCATTGAGCAACAGCTAATATATTTGCACATACATATATTTTACCTTTATTTAACTAGGCAAATCAGTTAAGGACAACTTCCTATCTTCAATGACGGCCTAGGAACAGTGGGTTAACTGCCTTGTTCGTTCGGGATGAAATTTTGCAACCTTTCGGTTACCAGTCCAACGCTCTAACCACTAGGCTAACTGCCGCCCCAAATTAGGCCACAATATTGCAGATTGCTTTAAAGATATGGCTATGGCAGGATACAACTAATGTACATATAAAGCAGGTCGTTATATTAGCATTCCTTTATTATGTTTGATTTATTTAAACTTTATTTAACTACGCATGTAATTTAAGAACACATTCTTACCTACAATGACACCTAGCAAAAGGCCTCCTGCGAGACGGTGTCTGGGTTTAAAAATAAAAATACATGATTCAAAATATAGGACAAAACACACATTACTACAAGCGAGACAACACAACACTACATATAAGGAGATACCTAAAGACAACAACATAGCATGGTAGGAGCACAAAAAAACAGGGTACAAACATTATTGGGCACAGACAACAGCACAAGGGGCAAGAAGGTAAAGACAACAGTACATCACGCAAAAGCATCCACAACTGTCAGTAAGAGTGTACATGATTGCGTCTTTGAATGAAGAGACTGAGCTGAAACTGTCCAGTGTGAGTGTTTGTTGCAGCTCGTTCCAGTCGCTAGCTGCAGCGAACTGAAAAGATGAGCGACCCAGGAATGTGTTTGCTTTCGGGACCTTTAACAGAATGTGACTGTCAGAACACGTGTTGCATGTGGAGGATAAGGGCTGCAGTAGATATCTCAGATAGGGGGCGTTAGGTTGCAATATTGGGATGCACAACTATTTGTAAGTGGATTTAGGCTATATTTATAAACCATTAACGGTATCCCACTATACTGTTCTTCAATTTTGGGTAAAGACCACCACCTAGCGTAATTTTGATGAAACAGTTTAGGCTATAGTAATTCTCCGACAGTGACGGAGTTGGGGCGTTGCCTTTATATTACGGGGACCAATCGGAGATCTGGCAGAAACTTTGTAAACAAGTCTTGCACGTTGTGTGAAAAACAATTTATTTTATCATTACAAAAGAGATTTATCGTTGGAAACAACGCAGGACTTGAAGACTTCACTAAGGTAAGACTAAGGGAAAACGAGGGTATATTTTGTCACAAAACATTTTTCTACAAAATATATATCTTTCTACATCAATCGTAGGCTGATAGTAATAACGTTTGGCTGTTGATGGATTGAGCTCGAGCGCAAGTACAATTTTTGGCAGACATCCGGTGAGAGTTAACAAATTCCGTGAACAGCATAAATTACTCAATTAATGTCCCCTTTTTCACTATTGTAACACAAAAAAAAACATGTTTTCAGTAGCTTTGGGATACAACATCGGGAGCACAGACTCTCGATGTTGTGTCCCAAAGCTACATTTTCAGCTGTGATTGTTCTTCAATAACAACCAACCACAAAACTGTCGCGATAATCGCCAGCCCATTGTTGCGCAAATCTGTAGTTCTCCCGCTGCTGGAGGGAAGAGGCTACGCAAGATTCTGCATCTCGCTGCTTTGTTACGACTGTCAAATGTGTGGCTGTACAGTAGGTGTCCGCTACAGCTGTGGCTCACACAAGTCCATTGCTGCTCATCAGCCACGGCGCTTTTTGTAACAATATAAAAGTTACTTTACCATTAATCCAATGCAGCGTTAAATGCTTTTCGAAATTGAGAAAGTTTGTGGGTCTGTTCCAGATGTGTTCAGATTGTGTGAACCAGCCTGCATAGTCCAAATGATGCGCGTGACAATAGAGCTGGTGTAATGCTCCTGAACAAGGCAGTTAACCTACTGCCGTCATTGTAAATAACAATTTATTCTTAACTTACTTTATTAAATAAATAAAAAAGATGGACTTGAACATCTGAGTCTTACTTGAATGGAGTCTTACTTGAATGGAGTCTTGCTTGAATGGAGACTGACTTAGGCTACTTGGATGTGTCTATTTCCCTAATATATTTCTTGATGGAATTCATAGTTAACAAATGGAAGGAACAATAGGGAGGCTATTAGTAGTGCTTCAGGTTTGGTTCAATTATTAAAAAATAATCATGATTTTCAATTATTTTTTTCAACAATAAATGCACTATGTTGAATGTTGTAATGACAGAATAAAACAATTAATAAAAGGCCCATTATGGTAGTGACTGCCCATGACAGCTTATCATTTATTAATGATCAGTTATTCATATTACTTTAAGAAAATATTTCAGTTGATATGTATATTACATTTGTTTTATTTGATGACTTTATTATGCTGTCTGACAAAATCACTATTTTAGTAGTTTTTCAAAGTAAATAAGGCATACTTTTATGACTGCTGAATACCAGCTATCACTCACTTAGGTCATGTATTTTCAGGTAGAGATACCTTGCGAAGAAACTGCTATATGTATGTCTCCCCTCCTGATCAAGCATTCTTCTCTCTTACATAGCAGGCTTAAAAGAAACACAGACCAGACAAGTTACCATGCAATAGATTATGGTAATTCTAGTTAATTACCAAGTTTTCTGCTCAAACTATGTAGAACATTTGCAAGTTAGAAACCTCAACTGACAAGTTGAATCAGGCGTGCTAGATGTGGAATAGTCAAAACACATGGAACAGCTGGGGGTCCCAGAGGAGAGATTTGTACAACAACTCCACAGTTCAAAGATGTAAAATACCAAAGGAAAACTTGGTGTGATTTTCTACTTCAAGTTATTAGTTCAGAACAGAAAAGCTCTAGTAGGTAATTGTTCTTCCTGTCGTTACTCTGCTACAGACACCAGTGGGGAGTTGGGAAGATGTAGAAGCCATCTTAGGTCTGGGGCTAGAACAAAGGATGTGGGCACAGCCTTCATTGTACAACGTGACGTCTGTAGGCACTGTACATATTCGGTACGCCACATCTAGTGAAGGACGGGGGATTTTGGGGGGAGGGCTAAAGCTTCCTGTCAGAAGGGCTCAGGATTGGAACACTTTGTCTTCTGGCAGGGAGGGAGAGGTCTGTGTGTAGGCCTAGTTATTTATAGTTATATAGTAGTGTCTATCTTGCAGGAGACTTATTTTTACTATTTTCTACACTGTAGAATAATAGTGAACAAATAAAAACTATGAAATAACACATATGAAATCCTGTAGTAACCAAAAAATCAAAATATATTTTATATTTGAGATTCTTCAAAGTAGCCACCCTTTGCCATGATGACAGCTTTGCACACTCTTGGCAATCTCTCAACCAGCTTCATGAAGAATGCTTTTCCAAAAGTCCTGAAGGAGTTTGCACATACAGTTGAAGTCGGAAGTTTATATGCACTTAGATTGGAGTCATTAAAACTAGTTTTTCAACCACTCCACAAATGTCTTGTTAACAAACTATAGTTTTGGCAAGTGAGTTAGGATATCTACCTTGTGCATGACACAAGTGATTTTTCCAACAGTTGTTTATAGGCAATTGTTTCAAATATAATTCACTCTATCACAATTCCAGTGGGTCAGAAGTTTACATACACTAAGTTGACTGTGCCTTTAAACAGCTTGGAAAATTCCAGAAAATTATGTCATGGCTTTTGAAGCTTCTGATGGGCAAATTGACATCGTTTGAGTCAATTGGAGGTGTACCTGTGGATGTATTTCAAGGCCTACCTTCATACTCAGTGCCTCTTTGCTTGACATCATGGGAAAATCTAAAGAAATCAGCCTGGACTTCAGAAAAATAATAGTAGACCTCCACAAGTCTGGCTCATCCTTGGGAACAATTTCCAAACACCTGAAGGTACCACGTTCATCTGTACAAAGAATATTACGCAAGCATAAACACCATGGGACCACGCAGCTGTTATACCGCTCAGGAAGGAGACGCGTTCTGTCTCCTAGAGATGAACGTACTTTGGTGTGAAAAGTGCAAATCAATCCCAGAACAACAGCAGAGGGCCTTGTGAAGATGCTGGAGGAAGCCACTGTTCCAAAACCGACATAAAAAAGCCAGACTACGGTTTGCAACTGCACATGGGGACAAAGATTGTACTTTTTGGAGAAATTTTCCTCTGATGAAACAAATGATGAAACAAAAATAGAACTGTTTGGCTATAATGACCATCGTTATGTTTGGATGAAAAAGGGGGAGGCTTGCAAGCCGAAGAACACCATCCCAACCGTGAAACACGGGGTGGCAGCATCATGTTGTGTGGGTACTTTGCTGCAGGAGAGACTGGTGCACGTCACAAAATCGATGGCTTCATGAGGATGGGAAATTATGTCGATATATTGAAGCAACATCTCAAGACATCAGTCAGGAAGTTAAAGATTGGTCGCAAATGGTTCTTCCAAATGGACAATGACCCCAAGCGTACTTCCAAAGTTGTGGCAAAATTGCTTACGAACAACACAGTCAAGGTATTGGAGCGGGCATCACAAAGCCCTGACCTCAATCCCATAGAACATTTGTGAGCAGAACTGAGAAAGCGTGTGCGAGCAAGGAGGCCTACAAACCTGACTCTGTTACACCAGCTCTGTCAGGAGGAATGGGACAGAACTCACCCAACTTATTGTGGGAAGCTTGTGGAAGGCTACCCGAAACGTTTGACCCAAGTTAAACAATTTAAAGGCAATGCTACCAAATACTAATTGAGTGTATGTAAACTTCTGATCCACTGGGAATGTGACGAAAGCAATAAAAGCTGAAAGAAATTATTCTCTCTACTATTATTCTGACATTTCACATCCTAAAAATAAATTGGTGATCCTAACTGACTTAAGACAGGGAATTTTTACTAGGATTAAATGTCAGGAATTGTGAAAAACTGAGTTTAAATATATTTGGCTACGGTACACTTCGGACTTCAACTGTATATCTGAGTACTTGTTGGCTGCTTTTCCTTCACTCTGCAGTCCAACTTATCCCAAACCATCTCAATTTGGTCAAGGTCGGGTGATTTTGGAGGCCAAGTCATCTGATCGACTACATCACTATGCTTCTTGGTCAATTATCCCTGAAACAGCCTGGAGGTGTGTTGGGTCATTGTCCTGTTGAAAAACAGATGATTGTCCCACTAAGCGCAAACCAGATGGGATGGCGTATCGCTGCAGAATGCTGTGGTAGCCATGCTGGTTAAGTGTGCCTTGAATTCTAAATAAATCACTGACAGTGTCACCAGCAAAGCACCATCACGCCGCCTCCTCCATGCTTCACGGAAGGAACCTCACATGCAGAGATAATCCGTTCACCTTCTCTGCATCTCACAAAGACACGGAGGTTGGAACCAAAAACTCAAATTTGGACCCATCAGACCAAAGGACAGATCTAAAGTCAATTGTTCATGTTTCCTGGCCCAAGCAAGTCTCTTCTTCTTATTGGTGTCCTTAAGTAATGGTTTCTTTGCAGCAATTCAACCATGAAGGCCTGATTCACGCAGTCTCCTCTGAACAGTTAATGTTGTTATGTGTCTGTTTCTTTAACTCTGTGAAGCATTTATTTGGGCTGCGTTTCTGAGGCTGGTAACTCTAAAAGTTATCCTTTGCAGCAGAGGTAACTCTGGGTCTTCCATTCCTGTGGTGGTCCTCATGAGAGCCAGTTTCATCATAGCGCTTGACGGTTTTGTGACTGCACTTGAAGAAACATTCATAGTTTTTAAAATGTTCCGCATTGACTGACCATGTCTGAAAATAATGATGGACTGTCATTTCTCTTATTTGAGCCGTGGACTTGGTATTTTACCATAATATGGACTTGACATTTTACCAAATAGGACTATCTTCTGTATATCACCCCTACCCTGTCACAACAGAACTGATTGTCTCAAACACATTAAGAAGGAAATAAATTCTACAAATTAACTTTTTAACTCTGCCTTGTTGGCCTCTGTATTTAGCGACTGCAAGAGCAGAAAGAGTCTCTTAACAACAAGGAACTTTGGTCCCAATGAGGACCCAGCCGAGAAGAGATCAACATCCGACGAGCTTCTCCTTCACGTCTCTATGGATTAAAATGACAATTTTTTACAAGGCACACCTGTTAATTGAAATATATTCCAGGTGACAACCTCATGAAGCTGTTTGAGAGAATGCTAAGAGTGTGCAAAGCTGTCATCAAGGCAAAGGGTGGCTACTTGTAAGAATCTCTAATATAAAATATATTTGAATTTGTTTAACACTTTTTTTGGTAACTACGTGATTCCATATGTATGATTTAATAGTTTTGATTAAATACCCTTGAATAAGTAGTTTTAAGTACTTTTGACGGGTACTTTTGACTGGTGTCCCCTGTAGAATTACAGTTGAGGTTGGGAGTTTACATACACCTTAGCCAAATATATTTAAACTCAGTTTTTCACAATTCCTGACATTTAATCCTAGTAAAAAGTCCCTGTCTTAGGTCAGTTAGGATCACCACTTTATTTTTAGAATGTGAAATGTCAGAATAATAGTAGAGAGAATGATTTGTTTCAGCTTTTATTTCTTTCATCACATTCCCAGTGGATCAGAAGTTTACATACACTCAATTAGTATTTGGTAGCATTGCCTTTAAATTGTTTAACTTGGGTCAAACTTTTCAGGTAGCCTTCCACAAGCTTCCCACAATAAGTTGGGTGAATTTTCACCCATTCCTCCTGACAGAGCTGGTGTCACTAAGTCAGGTTTGTAGGCCTCCTTGCTCGCACACGCTTTTTCAGTTCTGCCCACAAATTTTCTATGGGATTGAGGTCAGGGCTTTGTGATGGGCACTCCAATACCTTGACTTTGTTGTCCTTTAGCTATTTTGCCACAACTTTGGACATTGTTCTTCTGGAAGACCCAATTTTGATCAAGCTTTAACTTCCCGACTGATGTCTTGAGATGTTGCTTCATTATATTCACGTAATTTTCCTCCCTCATGATGCCGTCTATTTTATGAAGTGCACCAGTCCCTCCTGCAGCAAAACACCCCCACAACATGATGCTGCCACACCCGTGCTTCACGGTTGGGATAGGTGTTCTTCAGCTTGCAAGCCTCCCCCTTTTTCCTCCAAAAATACTGATGGTCGTTATGGCCAAACAGTTCTATATTTGTATCATCAGACCAGAGTACAGTTCTCCATAAAGTACAATCTTTGTCCCCATGTGCAGTTGCAAACCGTAGTCTGGCTTTCTTATGGCGGTTTTGGAGCAGTAGCTTCTTCCTTGCTGAGCGGCCTTTCAGGTTATGTCGATATAGTACTCATTTCACTGTGGATATAGACACTTTTGTACCCATTTCCTCCAGCATCTTCACAAGGTCCTTTGCTGTTGTTCTGGGATTGATTTGCACTTTTCACACCAAAGAACGTTCATCTCTAGGAGACAGAACGCGTCTCCGTCCTGAGCAGTATGCCGGCTGCGTGTTGCCATGGTGTTTATACTTGCTTACTATTGTTTGTACAGTTGAATGTGGTACCTTCTGACATTTGGCAATTGCTCCCAAGGATGAGCCATACTTGTGGAGGTCTACAATGTTTTTTCTGAGGTCTTGGCTGATTTCTTTTGATTTTCCCATGATGTCAAGCAATGAGGCACTGAGTTTGAATGTAGGCCTTGAAAAACATCAACAAGTACACCTCCAATTGACTCAAATGATGTCAATTAGCCTATCCAAAGCTTCTAAAGCCATGACATCATTTTCTGGAATTTTCCAAGCTGTTTAAAGGCACAGTCAAATTAGTGTATGTAAACTTCTGACCCAATGGAATTGTGATACAGTGAAATAATCTGTCTGTAAACAATTGTTGGAAAAATTACTTGTGTCATGCACAAAGTAGATGTCCTAACCGACTTGCCAAAACTATAGTTTGTTAACAAGAAATTTGTGAAATTGTTGAAAAACAAGTTTACAAACAAGTGTTTGTAAACTTCCGACTTCAACTATATATTAGAGCCAGAATACAGTGAGAGGTGTGTCTGAGATTCTAGTATATACAGTAGATTATATCAAATTTGAATGGATGCGAACACATATTTTGCAGATGTATTTGAAGATGCAGTGATATACTTATGTTTCTAGCAGTGCGGTATTCTGAGGACCAGCGGGGGCTGGGGACATGACGTGTCCCTGCCTGGCCCTTTTCACAACTGTCTTGGTGTGTTTGGACAATAATAGTTTGTTGGTGATGTGGACACCAAGGAAGTTGAAGCTCTCAACCTGCTCCACTACAGCCCATCGATGAGAATACACTAACAATACAAAACAATACCCACAAATCCCCAAAATAATAAAAAATCATCTGAACAAGCAATGTCAGTCTGGAATATATATACACTACCATTCAAAAGTTTGAGGTAACTTAGAAATGTCCTTGTTTTTGAAAGAAAAGCACATTTTATTTGTCCATTAAAATAACATCAAATTGATCAGAAATACAGTGTAGACATTGTTAATGTTGTAAATGACTACTGTAGCTGGAAACTGCATATTTTCTATGGAATATCTACATAGGCGTACAGAGGCCCATTAACAGCAACCATCACTCCTGTGTTCCAATGGTACATTGTGTTAGCTAATCCAAGTTTATCAGTTCAAAAAGGTTAATTGATCATTAGAAAATCATTTTGCAATTATGTTAGCACAGCTGAAAACTGTTGTGATTGAAGAAGCAATAAAACTGGTCTTCTTTAGACTAGTTGAGTATCTGGAGCATCAGCATTGGTTGGTTCGATTACCGGCTCAAAATGGCCAGAAACAAATAACCTTCTTCTGAAATTCGTCAGTCTATTCTTGTTCTGAGAAATGAAGGCTATTGCCAAGAAACTGAAGATCTCATACAACGCTATGTGGAGAATATATTTTTCTATTTTACAATCACCAAAATAATTTCCCTTAGAATGCCTTTGTTATACTTGTTCAGCAGCTCGAACCCAAAAATTATCATTCACAGGAATGTTTTTTCTTTGTGTGAAATCACAACTTTGCAGTGATGCAAACAGAAATGGCATTATCTGGAATCTTTTTTTCAAGAAGGAAATGACACATTTTTTCACTTTCATAAGTCAATGTTGGGCAATTCCATGGTAACAGAATGATGCTGAGACTCAGATCTTCCATTTAAAATGTTTGTCAAACAAAAACCAATGATTACAAAACCAAAGACTACTTTTAACAATCTAAAACCTTTCAAAAACAAATTTACTTGAACAACAGTGCAGATTCAAAGTTTGGTAACAGAGTGACGGTTTGTGCTGTCATTCTGTTACCAAACTCTGCATCTACACAGTTCTTCAAGTAAATGTGTATACATTTTGAAGTGAATAATCTGAGTCTCGTCTGTTATTGTGTAATTGCCCTTCAGATATCAAACTGCTTTAGTAGAAACAGATTGACGTCACCATTTCCTGTCGTATCTCAAATCCCAACAAAGAGATATCACCGCAGTGACACAGAAATAAGTATTCAAACATTAAAGGGTCTTTTATTTTTTTTATACATGTTGTACTTGTGACAGCTTCAAGTTATAATTTGTAACATAGCCTAAAATACTCATATTTTCATTTGTTCAGAGCAATACGCCAGAAAGCTTTTTGACAGGGTACAGTAAGTTGTGAAGTGATCAGTAAATGTTTGTGTGTGTGTGTGGCAGTCATCGCAGCTGCTTTAAGGAGTGGCTCATAGTTTTTTTTCTCTTTCTTGTAAATGCTACTGATGCGTATGTGGTAGTGCTGAGAATTCCCCAATATATATTTGCAAAACTTTCTAAACCTGTTTTTGCTTTGTCATTATGGGGTATTGTGTGTAGATGAGGGGAAAAAATAATTTAATCCAATCTGATTCACGCAGTGTCCTCTGAACAGATGTTGAGATGTGTCTACTTGAACTCTGAAGCATTTATTTGGGCTGCAATTTCTGAGGCTGGTAACTCTATTGAACTTATCCTCTGCAGTAGTGGTAACTCTGGGTCTTCCTTTCCTGTGGCGGTCCAAATAAGAAAAACCTTGGTGTAGGTGTGTCCAAACTTGACCGGTACTGTGTGTGTGTGTGTGTGTGTGTGTGTGTGTGTGTGTGTGTGTGTGTGTGTGTGTGTGTGTGTGTGTGTGTGTGTGTGTGTGTGTGTGTGTGTGTGTGTGTGTGTGTGTGTGTGTGTGTGTGTGTGTGTGTGTGTGTGTGTGTGCACGCACAAGTGTGCCTGTGCATATTGCTGCAGCTCCGTCCAGGCTGTACGTGTGCTATAGGTGGCTGGGGAGCAGATGCTCCTTGGTCTGAATGTGTTTCTTGTGCTCGGCGGTGTGGAGGTGACTGGGTATCAGGACACACTCCTCCTGCTGCTCGCTACATAGCGCAGACATTTTCCATTCTGTCAGAGCGAGCACACTGGCTTCTTCCAAACTGAGCACCACTTCATTGAATGACTTCAGATGTTTAGATGTGTCTACTTGAACTCAGAAGCATTTATTTGGGCTGCAATTTCTGAGGCTGGTAACTCTATTGAACTTATACTCTGCAGTAGTGGTAACTCTGGGTCTTCCTTTCCTGTGGCGGTCCAAATAAGAAAAACCTTGGTGTAGGTGTGTCCAAACTTGACCGGTACTGTGTGTGTGTGTGTGTGTGTGTGTGTGTGTGTGTGTGTGTGTGTGTGTGTGTGTGTGTGTGTGTGTGTGTGTGTGTGTGTGTGTGTGTGTGTGTGTGTGTGTGCGCGTGTGCATGTATATATACATACGACTTCAACTCTCGTATATATATTCTACCAATATATATATATATATATATATATCTCAGTTGAAGTCGGAAGTTTATATGCACTTAGGTTGGAGTCATTAAAACTCGTTTTTCAACCACTCAGCAAATTTCTTGTTAACAAACTATAGTTTTAGCAAGTCGGTTAGGCCATCTACTGTGTGCATGACACAAGTGATTTTTCCAACAATTATTTACAGACAGATTATTTCACTTTTAACTCACTGTATCACAATTCCAGTGGGTCAGAAGTTTACATACACTAAGTTGACTGTGCCTTTAAACAGCTTGGAAAATTCCAGAAAATGATGTCATGGCTTTAGAAGCTTTGGATAGGCTAATTGACATCATTTGAGTCAATTGGAGGTGTGCCTGTGGATGTATTTCAAAGCCTACCTTCAAATTCAGTGCCTCTTTGCTTGACATCATGAGAAAATCTAAAGAAATAAGCCAAGACCTCAGAAAAAACAATTGTAGACCTCCACAAGTCTGATTCATCCGTGGGAGCAATTTCCAAACGCCTGAAGGTACCATGTTCATCTGTACAAAGAATAGTACGCAAGTATAAACACAATGGGACCACGCAGACGTCATACCGCTCAGGAAGGAGACGCAGTCTGTCTTCTAGAGATGAACGTTCTTTGGTGTGAAAAGTGCAAATCAATCCCAGAACAACAGCAAAGGACCTTGTGAAGATGCTGGAGGAAACAGGTACAAACGTATCTATATTCACAGTGAAAAGAGTCCTATATCGACATAACCCGAAAGGCCGCTGAGCAAGGAAGAAGCCACTGCTCCAAAACCGCCATAAGAAAGCCAGACTACGGTTTGCAACTGCACATGGGGACAAAGATCGTACTTTTTGGAGATCTGTACTCTGGTCTGATGAAACAAAATAGACCTGTTTGGCCATAATAACCAGTATGTTTGGAGGAAAAAGGTTTGCAACCCGAAGAACACCATTACAACTATGAAGCTCGGGGGTGGCAGCATCATGTTGTGGGGGTGTTTTGCTGCAGGAGGGACTGGTGCACTTCACAAAAGAGGGCATCATGAGGGAGGACAATTATGTGGATAAATTCAAACAACATCTCAAGACATAAGTCAGGAAGTTAATGCTTGATTGCAAATGGGTCTTCCAAATGGACAATGACCCCGATCATACTTACAAAGTTGTAAGAAAAATAGCTTAACGACAACAAAGTCAAGGTATTGGAGTTACCATCACAAAGCCCTGACCTCAATCCCATAGAATATTTGTGGGCAGAACTGAAAAAGCGTGTGTGAGCAAGGGGGCCTACAAACCTGACTCAGTTATACCAGCTCTGTCAGGAGGAATGGGCCAAAATTCACCCAACTTATTGTGGAAGGTGATTTTCTACCATAATTTGCAAATAAATTCATAAAAAATCCTACAATGTGATTTTCTGGATTTTTTTTCTTCTCATTTTGTCTGTCATAGTTGAAGTGTACCTATGATGAAAATTACAGGCCTCTCTCATATTTTTAAGTGGGAGAACTTCCACAACTGGTGGCTGACTAAATACTTTTTTGCCCGTCTGTATGTATGTGGTGTAAGCCCAGCCAATTCCCCTAACCTCTTGTCATGTCATTTTTCAGATGGTTGTGGTTTACTCAGAGATAGTCTTTGGTAATTCTATCAAAACTCAAAACCATCCTGTGCTGATTTTTTTGTAAACTTGTAACAGTAGTCTTGTTTATTTTGTTTCCTTAGCTGATATTTTGACCAATGCCTTCAACTGTCTATTTAGTATTTCTCTTGTGTGTTGAAGCAGTGCTAAAACATAGCCCAGATGGGATTTAATTCAAGATAAATTATTAATGGGACTTGCGAGGCAAACGTTTGTCATACGTCCCATTCTAAATAGTATTATTATTATTTGTAACGCTACTCCTCCTTCAACATTTAAGCTAGAAAAGTCATAAATGGTCTGGAATAATGTGCTCGAATACAACTTTTTCATCTTTTTTACTTTTTAAAATATTAAACTTTGTCATTTTTTAAATCCATCTTCATTCACTTTCATGGCATTTCCTCAAGATTATAAATGCCCCATTGTGATAGCATCACTTCCGACATTCCATTCACTGCAAATGCAACATTGTAACTTTTGACACAAATCAGCTTCTCTGCTATTCAAATCTTTCATTTGAACAAAAATATCTCATTCTGATACAAAATTACAGCTGTTTTAATAACTGCATCAACATTTTCTGTAACTTTATTTATAAACAATGGACATTTGTACCACTTTCCCAGCAAGACAGAACCTTAGAGCGTATGAAACCTTCCTCTATTTCTCTGCTTTTCAAATAAAAAATTGGAACAGATATCTTCTACCAATAAAAGTTTACAGCTGTTTCTCAGAATTTAGATTGATAAAAAGTTAGCTAAGTGTCTCATCATTGAGCAGCCCAAATGGAGCCGTTGTTATGGATGCTCACAGATGACAAGGTACAAATCTGTCGTTCTGCCCCTGAACAAGGCAGTTAACGCACTGTTCCTAGGCCGTCATTGAAAATAAGAATTTGTTTTTAACTGTCTTGCCTAGTTAAATAAAGGTAAAATATTGTATATATTTTTTAAATGCAGAGGAGCACATGTGGCAGTGTAGGCAAAAATGATGATGAGGATTAAGTGACCACAACCACTGACCACAACCACATAACTCAACATAACTACTGAACTACACAACTGCTGAACCACACAACTAATGGCCACAACTTCTGACCACAACTACTGAACTACACAACTAATGACCTGAACTATAAAACTACTGACCACTACTACTAACCACAACCACACAACTACTGATCACAGTTACTGAACCACAAACCTTCTGACCACAACCACACAACTACTGACAAAAACTAATGTCCACAACCACAAAACTACTTGCCACAGGACGACGACACCGATCCCGTAGAGGTTAATTGCTTAATTAACTTAGGAAGCACCTGATTTCAATACACTTTGTATCCCTCATTTACTCAAGTGTTTGCATTATTTTGGCAGTTACATGTATATCTTTATGTAAGGTAATTAATGGTGTTTAATGTCCATGTGAAAGTGATTATTATTGGTAATGCATGTTACACAGCAGACAGTGTCATTGTATGTTTGCACTTCTCTTTCCTCAGCTGTTTGTTAGCCTTCTTGAAAGGATAGGACATCACTTAAACTGTATTCAGTTCTCTTTCAAACATGCATACTCATTACCACTGGGTGGCAGCAAAGTTCTACCAATACACAACATAATGCAGTCTAAATATATTGATGGCTGTGAAAAGATATGAACCTCAAGCATGTTTACTTAACACTGAGTAAAGTATAATCTCTTTATCTATTACCAACCACACTATGTAATTTCACCGCTTTGCAACTTTATCAACGATTATTGCGGACTTTGATAGGCACTGATGCAACAATTTATGTTTTCAAATTCTGAAGAAGTGTGGCGAGCACCATTTGACACTTAATAAGTAATGATTGTGAGTCAGTCATTTGCCACTGCTTCATTATTTTCTCCCATGCGACATATTGAAATAATTTGCGAAAACTATACTGTGAGAAGAACTGTGCTCTTGTTGTTGTGTTATCCTTCATTATTTGCTCTTAATCCTTCTGTGTGACTCCAGGTAGGGAGTTTGGTTAGTTCTCTGCCCGCTTGTCTTCCTGGCCGAAACAACCCCAGAGTGTGGAGCTCAGGTCTGTAAGCTCGTGATGTACACATTCCCTGTGAAAATAAATCCCAGCAAAATACTGCATGGCTCAGGGCTTGAAATTAGTCCACAATGTCTACATAAACAGACGCTGGAGCTGGCTGGAGCTTGTCTGGGCTGAACCAGCTCATTGAAAGGGCTTCTCCGCCAGCCTGGAAAAAGAGGGCAAGGAACTCTGATTATTTCTCCTCCGTAATCCCACACCCTGGCCCTCTGTGTGCGTGTCTCCCTCTCTCTCTCGCTCTGTGTGTGTGTGCTCTCTGTTAACCCTCACTGAGATACCCCTCACCTTCCTGCATTGAGGGGACCAGAAACCTTCCTGTGGATAAGTTGCCTTGCCTTTTTGCCTTGACACAGGAAGATGAATAGCATAATTAGTGAAGGAATTTGGGCCCAACCTAGGTTAATTAGAACAAATAAATTGACTCGATTGGGGAAAGGTCACGGCACAGGACAGCTGTCACATGGAGCCTTCAAAAACTCACACAACATGACGGCTGCTAGAGGGGAACACCTCTCTCTGTCCAACATTTTTGTGTCTCTCTCGTTTTTCTCTCTTCACCCCTTCTCTCAACACTTGGGCTGTGACGCTGAGCTGTGTAGTGCATTAGGAGAGGCTGCATCTCTTCTTAACGCCAATGTTTCCATTCTGGTGTGTGTGTGTGTGTGTGTTTATGTTCAGAGAGTGCCTGCTCAGTGTGAGATGCCAGGTAGTGGGGGGAGGAGGAGGGGTGTGGGAACCACAGGGCAGACTGGGAACCTGTGGAAAGTGATGGATACCTGACCCAGGAGAGCTCTATCTCTCACTGCTGCCCCCGGCCTGTCTGCGGCCTGGCTGCCTTGACCGCCTTGCACCGCAACACTCCTCATTTCACTTTTACAGTACCTCTTCCAAACAAGCAGTAAATCATGACACCACAGTTGCTTTTCTGCATTGAAAAATAAAATGTAAATGCCCTTGATGTCGACTTTGCAATAGAAGGTTACCATTGTATAACTAGGATTTGTTGAAGTAGCTTAGTCTAGCCCCCAATCCATGATATATGGCCGAGAGTAGAGGTTGACCAATTAATCGAATGGCCGATTAATTAGGGCCGATTTCAAGTTTTCATAACATTCGGAAATCGGTATTTTCGGATGCCGATTTTGCCCCCCAATTATTATTTTTTTACACCTTTATTTAAGTATTGCTGTTACATTGCACAACCTTCAATGTTATGTCAAAATTAGCGGGCTGCGCGCTAATAGCGTTTCAAACGTTACTCACTCTGAGACTTGGAGTAGTTGTTCCCCTTGCTCTGCATGGTATATGAAATACAAATGGTATAGAGAGAAATAGTTGTATAAATACTATATTAACTACAACCTAAAACTTCTTACCTGGGAATATTGAAGACTCATGTTAAAATGAACCACCAGCTTTCATATATTCTCATGTTCTGAGCAAGGATCTTAAACGTTAACTTTCTTACATGGCACATATTGCACTTTTACTTTCTTCTCCAACACTTTGTCTTTGCATTATTTAAAACAAATTGAACATGTTTCATTATTTATTTGAGTATTATATTAAGTTAAAATAAGTGTCCATTCAGTATTGTTGTAATTGTCATTATTACAAATACATTTTTTTTTTTAATTGGCTGATTAATCAGTATCGGCTTTTTTTTGTCCTCCAATAATCGGTAGCAGCGTTGAAAAATCATAATCGGTCGACCTCCAGCCGAGAGAGGGTTAAAAGTATGCCCTCGAAGAATAAGAATGACTAAATTTCTTTACATTTTGCAATGGGACTCAGGTGTGTAAGGTTTCAGGTGTGTAAGGCTCATAGATCCATCATCATCAAGTGTACACTTCTTACATCAGCATGCTAATACACTTACATGTATGGGCTGAGCTGGTTAATAATGGGCATTAATGTCATTTATGATCCAGACTGGAATTAATACACTGATAATCTGAGTAATGCAGTAATATAAAATATTTATGTAGTCTTTTATTTAAGGGAAAACAATGTGGTTGCAGATGTATATGAATTGGCTATAGAAACACGTATAGAGCAGCTGATGCTGACTTACCCGTGCGGCCCATTCTGTACCTACAGCATGTTTTCTGCAGACCTCTTTTTAATGCCCCAATCGTCTAAATGAGCTGAGTAAATGGTGCAATTAATCGGCAAGATTCTCAACACAGCCATTGCGCCCCCCAATACATAGCTGGACCAGGTGTTGCACAGAATCACTTTACTAGGTCACAGCTCTGACCATGCTTCCGGCGAGATAGGACAGGGGTGTGGGGAAGCAGAGTCGCCCGTGGTGCAAGGCCCAGGTTTACCCTGCGCTAGTCCCAGAAATCCCCCCTCAGCAGCACCCAGTGCAGGGGAACAACTATGGCCTTTGTTGGCCGCCCAGTGGATCTCACACACAGTTAACATAGACTTTTCCCACTGCCTCTGCCAAGAGTCTGAAGTCATTTAATGAAGTGGCGCTGAGTTTGGAAGAAGCCAGTGTGCTCGCTCTGACAGAATGGAAAATGTCTGCGCTATGTAGCGAGCAGCAGGAGGAGTGTGTCCTGATACCCAGTCACCTCCACACCGCCGAGCACAAGAAACACATTCAGACCAAGGAGCATCTGCTCCCCAGCCACCTATAGCACACGTACAGCCTGGACGGAGCTGCAGCAATATGCACAGGCACACTTGTGCGTGCACACACACACACACACACACACACACACACACACACACACACACACACACACACACACAGTACCGGTCAAGTTTGGACACACCTACACCAAGGTTTTTCTTATGGACCGCCACAGGAAAGGAAGACCCAGAGTTACCACTACTGCAGAGGATAAGTTCAATAGAGTTACCAGCCTCAGAAATTGCAGCCCAAATAAATGCTTCAGAGTTCAAGTAGACACATCTCAACATCTGTTCAGAGGACACTGCGTGAATCAGATTGGATTAAATTACTTTTTCCCCTCATCTGTGTCTCTACGGACAATTCCTTCGACCTCATGGCTTGGTTATTGTTCTGACATGCACTGTCAACTGTGGGACCTTATATGGACAGGGGAGTGCCATTCCAAATCATGTCCAATCAATTGAATTTGCCACAGGTGGACTCCAATCAAGTTGTAGAAACATCTCAAGGATGATCAATGGTGATCAATGGTATAGGATGCACCTGAGCTCAATTTCGAGTCTCATAGCAAAAGGTCTGAGTACTTATGTAAATAAGCTATTTCAGTTTTACATTTTTTATAAATTTGCAAAAATGTCTTTAACCTGTTTTCACTTTGTTATTATGGGGTATTGTATGTAGACCTGAGGCTGCGTGGTTATCGGTTACTGTACTGTGGAATGCTCCCGACTGTCACCGTAAGCCCTACATCAGTGGCTGAAAATTGGCTCAGCAGCTGCTGAAGCATCATGCTCCAAACCTGAGCGTACAACCTGAACACTGAATAATAACACAATGTTTCTACTCAACTCAACAGCTACAACATTCCCTTCATGGTGAAGTTTCAAAGAATGCCTTGTGTTGATTTTGTTTGGCATTGTTGGCAGTTATGTCCCTAGTCAATCATAGTAGGCCTGCTCATAGGCAAGTATATGGCTCCAGTGATCTCTTTGTTAGATTGTTTATCTGTGCACAGCTTTATCTTTTCATGTCATTTGTGTGTGTGTGTGTGTGTGTGTGTGTGTGTGTGTGTGTGTGTGTGTGTGTGTGTGTGTGTGTGTGTGTGTGTGTGTGTGTGTGTGTATACACTGCTCAAAAAAATAAAGGGACCACTTAAACAACACAATGTAACTCCAAGTCAATCACACTTCTGTGAAATCAAACTGTCCACTTCGGAAGCAACACTGATTGACAATACATTTCACATGCTGGTGTGCAAATGGAATAGACAACAGGTGGAAAATATAGGCAATTAGCAAGACACCCCCAATAAAGGAGTGGTTCTGCAGGTGGTGACCACAGACCACTTCTCAGTTCCTATGCTTCCTGGCTGATGTTTTGGTCACTTTTGAATGCTGGCGGTGCTTTCACTCTAGTGGTAGCATGAGACGGAGTCTACAACCCACACAAGTGGCTCAGGTAGTGCAGCTCATCCAGGATGGCACATCAATACGAGCTGTGACAAGAAGGTTTGCTGTGTCTGTCAGCGTAGTGTCCAGAGCATGGAGGCGCTACCAGGAGACAGGCCAGTACATCAGGAGACGTGGAGGAGTCCGTAGGAGGGCAACAACCCAGCAGCAGGACAGCTACCTCTGCCTTTGTGCAAGGAGGAGCAGGAGGAGCACTGCCAGAGCCCTGCAAAATGACCTCCAGCAGGCCACAAATGTGCATGTGTCTGCTCAAACAGTCAGAAACAGACTCCATGAGGGTGGTATGAGGGCCCGACGTCCACAGGTGGGGGTTGTGCTTACAGCCCAACACCGTGCAGGACGTTTGGCATTTGCCAGAGAACACCAAGTTTGGAAAACTAGCCACTGTTGCCCTGTGCTC
Source organism: Oncorhynchus keta (assembly GCF_023373465.1). Taxonomy (NCBI): domain Eukaryota; kingdom Metazoa; phylum Chordata; class Actinopteri; order Salmoniformes; family Salmonidae; genus Oncorhynchus; species Oncorhynchus keta. The sequence goes on along the minus strand of NC_068437.1, from coordinate 41,780,441 downwards.
TTCACAGATGAAAGCAGGTTCACACTGAGCACATGTGACAGACGTGACAGAGTCTGGAGACGCCGTGGAGAACGTTCTGCTGCCTGCAACATCCTCCAGCATGACCGGTTTGGCGGTGGGTCAGTCATGGTGTGGGGTGGCATTTCTTTTGGGGGCCGCACAGCCATGTGCTCGCCAGAGGTAGCCTGACTGCCATCAGGTACCAAGATGAGATCCTCAGACCCCTTGTGAGACCATGTGCTGGTGCGGTTGGCCCTGGGTTCCTCCTAATGCAAGACAATGCTAGACCTCATGTGGCTGGAGTGTGTCAGCAGTTCCTGCAAGAGGAAGGCATTGATGCTATGGACTGGCCCGCCCATTCCCCAGACCTGAATCCAATTGAGCACATCTGGGACATCATGTCTCGCTCCATCCACCAACGCCACGTTGCACCACAGACTGTCCAGGAGTTGGCGGATGCTTTCGTCCAGGTCTGGGAGGAGATCCCTCAGGTGACCATCCGCCACCTCATCAGGAGCATGCCCAGGCGTTGTGGGGAGTTCATACAGGCACGTGGAGGACACACACACTCCTGAGCCTCATTTTGACTTGTTTTAAGGACATTACATCAAAGTTGGATCAGCCTGTCGTGTGGTTTTCCACTTTAACTTTGAGTGTGACTCCAAATCCAGACCTCCATGGGTTGATAAATTTGATTTCCATTGATAATTTTTGTGTGATTTTGTTGTCAGCACATTCAACTATGTAAAGAAAAAAGTATTTAATAAGAATATTTCATTCATTCAGATCTAGGATGTGTTATTTTAGTGTTCCCTTTATTTTTTGAGCAGTGTATATATATATATATTTTTTTTTTACTGACTGTATCCGTGTGTATGTATTTAGTCCTTTTCAACCGTCTATTCACTCAGTTATCCGCGTGCAGATTGTAGTCGCTTTTGCTATTCTATTGTGCAGCTGTCCGTTATTTCAAACACTCAAGTGTCATTTGCCTCTGATTTCATCCCTTTCTTCCTCTCCTCTTTCTATTGGTGCGCTGGCGTACAGTGCTCTTCTTGATCTCATTGAGGGTGTATCAGCAGGCGGATTCATTATTTTCTTCCCCAAAAGCGCGATTTTTTTCTTCCATAGCAGCTGTAAGCCCCTTTTTAAAGCCACGCACAATGTGTTTTTGTCCCTCATCCTGCTTTTCAGTGAAGAGTGCGGGAGCCGGGGTCTCTCTCTCTCTCTGCATCTGCGGGTGTGAGGCGGTCCCGGACCCCTGGGGCATAATGAAGCATGCCCACGATATTAGAATGAAATGTAATAATTAATGGCGGCCTCTGCGAGGTGCACGTGGCTAGCGGTTCGCCTCGTGCCCAGCAGCTCCAGATAGCCTCCTGCTGCCCACCTCTAAAATAATGCACCGTCCCGGTCCACTTACCCAGCTCCACTCCAACACACTTGTTGTTGTCCCATCTTGTCCTATTCTCCCTACCGCAGACTTTTCAAAGTAAATTTGCAGTGGCTCGTCGCCTGTATCATCTGAAAGGGATACAAGGCAAACAGCTCTTACTGATTGTCTACTTGGCATTCCTTCATACCTCCTGTATCAATATCTTTCAGCTTCTTTAAGGGGAATTATATTTACAGCTGGAGATGTTACCTTCCATAGTTTGGCTGTTATGACTGATTAATTATGTGCATTTCATGCCGGGTTCCTCGTGATCATTAAATGGTATGGTCATCCCTAATAAATAAATCAGGGGAGAGTTGAGAGTGACCAGTTACTCTGCAGCTTCTCCATGCTGTTCACTTTTACTGAGATCCTGAGAAAACACTAGCACAGAGCATGAATTAATGCTACTGTACATGTCCACTCCAGCCTGGGAGTTGGATACATTAACTTTATAAAGAGTCACAAAGAGCATATGAAATGCCCTCTCTGTGCCTACTGGCTCCCTGAGAGTGAGAGAAGTATGCTTGCTTGGTTGGTTGGTTGGTGATGGAAATGCTAATTTTAATGCCTGGTTCTTTGAAGAGCTCTGGTCTGAATTCTGTTCTTGTATGACATTATGTGGTGTGAATGCTGGTAGTTAAGGATGGAAGGCAGCAGGGATGGGGTGAGTGAACAGAGCCTTGATTGATCCCACAGACCTCAGAGCTTCCATGTAAGGGTTAGTGTGTGTCTTGTGGTTTGTGCATGCAGGAGACACTGGTCGGCATGGGACAATGCGTAATGGAAAAGACCAACTCCATCACTCTTCTTCCTCCCCAGTCTTTCCACCTCTCAGATGTCCCCTTTGGTAGTGGCTGCATGGCGCCCTGGCCAATTAGACAAAATAATTATGCTAATGAATATGTACGTGTTCTGGAACGTGTCACCATGGAGACCAGGGGTCTGTTGGACGAGCCCCCGTGTCTCCCGTCTGTATGGCTGTTTTTCTGGGATGATGGATGATGCAGGGAGATGGACGTGTCCTGCAGGGACACATGTGTCTGACTGGGATAGACATGGAAAAGGTGATGGATCCATTCAGAGGGGGCACCCTATAGGGCCTCACATGTCATCGATGTGAAAAGAAGCTGATTGTCAACGGCCTGAGAAATTGAGATGGATTATTTTAATGAGCAACACGTTGTCCATGGATGCATTATGTCCCTGGTCCAAGTTCATTCCCACAGTCGCCTTATGCTCTTCTCTCAGGTGACCTCGGACTGGGACTCCATTTAAGTTCACAGACCTAATGGCTCGTCAGGAGAGATGCTATCTAGCTCAACCTTACACAATGAGCACTCCTGATTGGCTGACACACACTGGGTACTTCTGATGTGAGCTGGCTCACCTCTCTGACGTCCGTGGCTTTTCCACCCAGCTTTAAGAGTTAGCAGCGGTGTGGTGACTCTAGAAAGCACAGAGAGCTGTGTGTGTGGGGATTTAGTGTATGTGGAGTTCCGTCTCCTCTGAGGCTGTCCAGTCTGTCTGATATACACTTTATAAGGGGCTTGGAAGAAGGGGGAGGGATGGAGAAAGAAATCTAAGTGTGCTTAGAGTGTGCCAGTTCACCAGTTTGGTGGTCTTCTTCTGAAGGTTGTTAATTAGTGCAGAATGCAGACTACAGTTCTACTGCCAGCTCTGATGAAAAGAGAGAAGGGAGAGGGAGAGCTGGAGAAAGAGAGAGAGCGCAGGGTAAAACTGAATGGCTGCCAAGACTGAGGAATTTGTGATAGGTTCAGAGTGGTTCCAAATGCCGGAGTGGAGCGTGGAGACTTCCAGCGCTTAATGCCTCCTGACCCGTGTGTTTGCTTCAGGCCCACTAGCCACACAGAGCAGAGCAGGCACAGCACAGCGGCTTTGTTTACATCAAGGGAGGCGAGACAGGGAGGCCCACACGGACTCCTGCATTGACCACACATCAATCTCCATCTGCCGGCCTCAGGGACGTATTCTCTCACTGAAAGCATCAGCCTTGAATTTGTTTAGGGCTTTTGTTTCCTTCCACATGGAAATGCATGTTTATGCATCTTTCAAATTTGTGAGCAGAACATGATGATGAGTTTTACTGTACTCCTGACACTTTGTGAAGTTGGAACCAAATGGATGATGCCACCACAACCATGTGACTGTGTAGCTAACAGATTACTGTACAACTGACCACACAGTATCACCATGTGAAATCCACTACCCCTATCCACTACCCCAGTTTGAAGTGCAGGACCACTTCAAACTGACTAGAACTCCTGTTTTGGTCCCTGCTGAACATGGCACGTCTTTACATACTTCAACAGCTATTAGATGAGGATAGCTCTGCTAGATGCAGGATTGTTTTAGCAGAAATGTGTTTGGAATAATCCAGGGTTTGCACATGTACTCTAATTTCTGTAATCCCTGACATATTAACAATTTCTAGCACGCTTAAAGGCCACATAATCATTTTATCAAAGGCCTTCACCCAAAACCTGCCTGGCAACTTCTCCGAGGGAGAACAACACAAAATGAAAAATGTCACAATCCAAAGTGGGCCCATTTCTCTCTAGCCTGGCTGATGTGACTCACAGGGAGAGATAGCTGTGACACACTGGTCTGGACAGGATATCGTTGAAAATGCAGTATTTGCACAGAAATGTGCTCCTGAATGTACTGAGCTTTGATTGGTTCTCTCAAATGTTTTTTTTTCTTTCTGAGGGGGGTTGAGTCCTCACGTTGTTTGGAAGGGGGTGGCGCTCAGGAGCTGTGTGGGGTTGTCCAGGTGGGTGTTTGGTTCTCCTCTGTGTCTTTCTCACTCAATCAGTAAAAAAAGCATATCCCCTTAATTATCAAAATAGCCTTTCCAGACTCTGAAGTCAGGAGGACTTCGAGTTCAGTGTCAGCCAGACTAATTTCTCTCTGCCAGACCTTATAAAAGCAACAACAACACCCTGCAGGGCCCCACGCCACCACACTCAGGCAGGCAGGCCGGGCCCAGTGGCTAGAATGGAAAAGGGCATTGTGTCATTCTAGTTGCGAAGAAGAGGATGCAGGAGAAGTTACTGTAGCAGGCCGGCTCAGGCTGCCTGATGTGTTCCTGTAGCATGTTGTTTGTTTATTGATCATCATTGTTTTCTCTCTCGGCTCTCCATGACAGTCCCAGCCACCTGCTTGTCTTCTCGTGCGGTATCATCATATCTTCTAGACTCGTTCATCATTCTTCTTCTCATCGAAAATATATTTATTTGTGTACAATGGGAACTTTGGCTGTCCTATCAGAAATTAGCACACACACACTCTTTCTCACTGAAACACATCCACACTCCTGTATAGACAGTACAAAAGCTCTCTATCCCTGGCCTATTTCATTTGCAATGTTTTGTGTGAAAGACTGCAGACAGTGCTGGAGGGGGGTCTTGTGAGTGCAGCAGCGGGGCCCCTGCCCTGCATATGGCTAGCGCTGGTTTCCCGGGACACAAGTGCTGCGTGTGGCTGGAGGGTGGAGGGGCGGCCGGCGATGGAGGGGCAGCCGAGGGGCAATCGATGCTGGGCGGCCGGTCTATGGGCCTCGTGTCCCCATCACCACCTCCAGCCATGGACAGCATCTGCGCCCTGCTTTGCATGCTAAACACACCCCGCAGAGAGGGCGTCTACAGTACTGTGGGGCTACGGGCTGAAGAAAAGCATTCCTGAGGCTGTTCCGTGTTGGGAGGTGGAACTCTTCAAGTGTCTCTCTCTCCCTGTAATGAATGCGCAACTGCAGACAATACTAGCTGTAGTAATGTCCTCCCTCAACATTTAATTTCTATTTTTGTTTATATGACGTTCCTAAGCCTATTCCTCAGGTGAAGCAGCCCAGGAAGTTGTCAGAGTTGTCCTTAGCTGGTGTTAGAGGTCGTTCCATTGTGTTGAAAGGAAAAACACAGAACACACACGCCTAATGTTATGGTATTGTTTTTCCATGGTTTTCTCTTTTGTCCCTTTTCCTTCCATTATTGTAACTGTTAGGTCACCCCTGCTCAGTAACAATGTGGCAAACACCAAGCACATGTCACGTCATGTGAGTCATCTGACCAGGAATGGCTGGCGTGTGCCACAGGTTACAGTCAGGCTGACTAGCCAAAGGAAACACACACACACACACACACACACACACACACACACACACACACACACACACACACACACACACACACACACACACACACACACACACACACACACACACACACACACACACACACACACACACACACACACACAGAGGCATGGGGTATTTAGTTAATTTTTAGAATTCCATGCATTAAGCTTGTGTTTACTTGTCCTGTGATGAACAACTGTCTGCTGGGAAGACATAAGGCCAAAAGATTCAGAAATGTTGGGTTGTTGAGAGAATATCAAGGAGAACTTTTAAGGATAATGTTTAACAGACATTGCACTTAGGCTTGGATTGTCATGTTATTCCTGTTTTCTCTGGAGATGATTTTGGGGTTACCAAATGTCTCTGTTACTCCAGTCACTAGGTAAATGTAGGCCTATATGACTCTTGGATGAAACTGTAGATCTATTGAAAGCAGTTTGCAATCATTCGGTGCGTTCTCTGAGACCTCACTCTTATACTCTTATACTGTTTCTGTAAGCATCAGCAGATGGGGGAGGGGGGGTCATTGGAGTTGTTGGATGCTCTCACCTTCATTATAATCTTCATGTAATTGCTTACAATCACATGAATCATTAAGACCTTTTATTTCAATACCTATGAAGACATGGTTCTTAGTTTCCTCCATCCATTGATATGTTGAGTACTGCTTGGCACATTTGGTTCCCATAACCCCCAATAGGATCCCGACAGAATGACTCTTCCTTCCCTGTCTCATTCCCGTTTCATGCCCATAGCTCCTTCAGTCTCCAAGCTGGAAACCTAAACTGTGTAGAGTCTTTATTTTTCATCTTGACGTTCCAGCTAGAAATCTAATGAAAAGGGACAGCTGTTATTACAGAGATGGCTTCCATTAGCAACCACTGCACTACTCCTGTGATTCTCTAAATGTCCTTTTCCATTCCGAGGGCCTTTTTTCTCCCACATAACTAAATTGTGGAAGATTACTCTCTTTTTGTAAGTTTGTGTGTAATAATAAACGTAGGAAATGAATACTTTTGTCCCACTTAATGTTCACATTATACATATCAGGAGTAAGTACATTACTTGCGTCTTGAGTTTTAAAGGGACCATTTTGAACGTATCCACAGGAGAGATGATTGAGGTATTTCCATACCATTATGCCAATCACGACAACACAAAATATATGTATTTTCATTCCCCTAATGAAAATGTCATTTTTATCTTGCTGCTTGACTTTGAATACACACTTATTTGCATTTTTAAAAAAATACTAGCAGCCTATATGTACAAATTTACTTTACCTTTATTTAACTAGGCACAGTTAAGAACAAAGTCTTATTTTAAATGACAGCCTAGGATTAGGTTAACTACCTTGTTCAGGGGCAGAACGACAGATTTTTTTTCCTTGTCAGCTCGGGGATTTGATCTTGCAACCTTTCGGTTACAAGTCCTATGCTCTAACCACTAGGCTACCTGCCACCCCACATGAGGTTTTAACAAAGAATTACAAAAAGTGGGTGATCTACAGTAGACCAATGTGTGATCTCAATGTAGAATTTGACCTGTAAGTGTATTTTTGATCATACATTTAACTGTAACATGATGTATGAAATTGGAATGTTCAAGTACTGTATGTATAATGGAAATGTGTTACATTAGTACTGTAGCCTATATTCCGGTTTGATTAGAATTACGACATGTACAGTGCACATGTTGTGGTCAGTGCTATCAGGGATCCTTGGGATCTCACTACCCTTAAACATAACCATAACCCTTACCTAGCCCTAACCTTAACCCTTTCCTTAACCATTTAAAGGTCAACTTCAATAGGGCGACTTCAGACTTGGGACATCCCAAGGATAGCAAGGACCATAAAATGTAACCACCATGGTTATCCCATATGGGACTTCAGTTTCACATTTTACCCTAATCTGACACACCTGATTTTCAGGGGGGGGGACCTTGTCATAGAGTACAGCCATGTGAATAATGACACCATAGTCACCCTTTACCCCAGGTGGCAAATGTGAAGGATATGATAACAATACAGACTGCTACACTTTCCTCATCAACATACCTATGTTGTATGTCATATTTAATTGCGGCTTTGACGAGCAGATGCCTAGTATAAGAGAAGAGGGCCATTCAGCCTTTGTATAATTACAACTCGACACAATTATGATCCCATTTTGAGACCCCCTCTAATCTTAGTCGGGTGCCTTTTTAGACCGGCCAAAGAATGAGCTTTATGATGTTTTAAAAGCACACAGACTGGGTCAGTGCTCCAGACGGCAGTCGTTGGAAACTCCTGTAAAACAGTCTCTCCTTAAATGCTTTTCCTTGACTGGGGATGCTTTTCCTTGACTGGGGATGCTTTTCCTTGACTGGGGATGCTTTTCCTTGACTGGGGATGCTTTTCTTTGACTTTGCTGTTTGAGAGTTGACTTGGTGTTTTCAAACAGGAATGATGCCTGTGCGTGTCTGCAAAGGGTGCTGCAGTTCATATGTGTCCGATTAATGCTGATGAAAATACCCTGAAAGCGTGGAACAAAACAAACACCAATAAAAGGGTAACAATACAATTTACATTGAGATTCTCGAGCATTGCCCAATGAACAACAGAACCCTCCATGGAATCCTCTGCGTCATTTGGTTACATTTACTGTATGGTGGTTTACATTGAATGTTAGCCTTGATTTTGCTCTTTGAATTCTGTTAGATTTCCATTGCAGCTAGTAATTTGGGTTCTTCTATATCCATATGTAGCTGTTTAATGTCCCTTTCAATCGCCTGTATGATGCCAGGGTACTGCATGGCATTGGAAAGGAGAACCAAGCACTCATTTCCATCCCTGTGTGTGTGTGGCTCTTCTAGTGAATAGATTCACAGACAAGGGAATACTGCTCATATCTATAAAATATTTTCTCATATTACTCCTGTTTCTTCCTAGATGCCTGTTGAATGTTGTTGGGAAAACTCAGTGTCATATTTGTGCATATGACCAGGAAACAGTTAGATCCAATAGATACATTTGGGATTCACATAGGCATCCTTCATTGTTATATTTTTCTTCTCTTTTTCAGGGCTGTTCTGAGTGTTTTCAAAAATAGTTTTGTGCCTTTTCCCCCTTCCTTTAAAGTCACGGTTCTTTGAAACCAAAGTCTGGATAGAAGCCAACTTTATTTTTGCTCTGTAATTTTCCATTTCTCCAAGGGCACAACTCAAGCAGATAGAGATATGACTGTTCTGTTATATAATCCATAGCATTATGAATTTTGTCTTCACTTCCTATTTCCCGGAAGGGCTCGGACCTGCTCCATTCCCTATTGGAGATGTTGTGTAACGCTCCGCCATCATCCAAGAAACCAGAAACTTTGAAACTATGTCATCAAGGCAAAGTGGAGCTGCTGCTTCCCAGAGCTGAGAACTTCCAGCCAGCCAGCCCCAGCACACACTCCTCCCCCCACCCATTTCCCTGCAGCCAGACATATCTGTCTTGTCCCTACTAGCTCTTCAGAGCAAGGGAACAGGAGGCCCCATCACCAGGCCAGCTGTTCCAGAGTCCCTTGCAGCCCCTGGGCCTCACATTCCCTCTTTTCAAGGGAGCTTTGTAGTTCAGACATATTGGAACAGTTGAGTTGAAACCTCTAAAGCTCCTGTCATGGTGAAAAAATAGACAAGCTTGTTGTGCTGTGCTCAGTATCTCTCCCCTGTTGAATCCTGTTACTGTACACACGATGGCCCAGTGTCTGTGTGGAGAGGTGGCTGTTTGCTGGCAGTGGTGTCCCAGGCATCCTCCATTAACTGGTGCGGAAGGCTGTTTTACATACTGTGCATTGTGAACTGTAAAGCTGTCAGCTGTTGGAACATTGGGATGTACTGTACTGCACCTCTCCCTCCCCAACTACACTCTCCTGCTCCCAATTTCAACTGGAAGAAATGCATGTGGATTGCACAGCAAACTCTCTCTCAGAATGCCTCACGGTTTGTACAGAATGACCCAAGCCCAGTTTAGCTAATCCCTACCATCGTGAAGCAGAGTTGTTATAATGCTTCAGCAAATACACATTACTCCAGGGGCGTTGGTAGATGTAAGTAACCTAATTTATGTCCCTCTATGTCACACCCTGACCATAGAGAGCCTTTTCTATTCACTATTTTGGTTAGGTCGGGGTGTGACTAGGGAGGGGGGGTGGTGTTCCTATCTAGGTGTTTTTTGTTTTCTATGTTGCCCTGTATGGTTCCCAATCAGAGGCAGCTGTTTATCGTTGTCTCTGATTGGGGATCATATTTAGGCAGCTTTTTCCCACGGGGGGTTTGTGGGATCTTGTTTTTGTGTAGTGCCTGTGAACACTGCATTTACTTCACGTTTCGTTTGTTCTGTATTGTTTTTGGTGAGTTTCATTTATTAAAACATGTGGAACTCTACGCACGCTGCGCCTTGGTCCATTTATTCCAATGATCGTGACACTCTAACTGTCCTCTGCTGATCCAACAGCTATTGTATGCAGTAATAATGTGCCTATGAACCAGATTTGTACTGTTAGCACTGAGCACTGAAGTCCACTGTGTGCAGCTCACCTGGCAATAACATAAATTATATGAGCATATCTACTTCTCTTAAACCTCCCAGTTATTATGCAATGAAAACAAGTAAGCATCCCAGAATAAAAGTGCTCAAAATAGCCCACATTAACATATGTAGCTTAAGAAACAAGGTTAATGAAATCTAGTAATGGATGACAATCATATTCTGACTATCTCTGAAACTCACTTAGATAATATATTTGATGATACAGTGGTGGCAATACAAGGTTATAACATTTACAGAAAATATGTCTGAAGGAGATGTGGGTGATTGTCATAGTTTTCCATGGAGCTGGGTTTGACTTGCTGAACCCCAGGACACATGCCAGCCTTGCATGTTATTCTGCCCCATTTCTGTAGAATGGCATGGCATTCAAGAAAGACCTGTTTTCAGCTCTTATCAACATGCTTTATCTGGGGTTATGGTATTGAAGACCTCCAGTCTGTTGTAATTGCTCTCTTTTCCTTGTTACAGTGAAACGGCTATTTGCTTAGGCTACTTATCACCCGACAATCAATTCAAGTCACTTTACCTCACAATTGGCTTCATGGGAAAATCAGTCTGAATCAATCTGATCAGGTGCCAGGCACTTTGAACATCCACCCCAACTGGTGCCGCATGTGTGTGCATGTGAAAGACGTGTCCGCCAACAACAAAGCTGCTTCTCAAACCAAAAATTCTATTCACAACAAACAAACTGGATTCATAGCACGGAGGACCTCTGGTCAATGACATGCAGCCCTTTTTAAATTCCTCTGAGGACAAGTCTCTGAATGGTCAGTCATTGATGGGGATTTTCTAAGTATAACGACATACTTCTCTATCATTCCACTGAGGATACAGTGCAACATTTAATGAATGTCCTCTTGTTGGAACAAAGGAGTATGTCCACACAATGACGAAGAGAGAAGCCTGTGCAAAATGTCTGTTGGATATGCAGTACCCTGCATGACCTTCAGATGGAACTGATGCATTTTTTAGACAGCTCTTTCTGGTTTGCCGCATCTCTCTGTGGTCGTATACACACAGCGTGGTGGGCACATACACTGTCTACCAGAATTAGAGTGGAGAAGCCATACTAATAATACAAGATAGAAAAATAAATTCCAGTCACCTGAAGGCACGAACACTAATGAGACATGCATGATCTGGTGTTACATTAGTAACATGGTCTAAAGGTTATCATTTGTACCATGCTACAATGACAGCACTCGGGTTGAATGGCGGGAACCCAGTTACTGAGATTTACTGGAATTTACAGCGCAAAAACACTCCCGGGATAATTAACTGTGAGAAACCGGTAAATTATAATACATTATACTGAACAAAATGGGGACACAGGCCCAGCCAATCAGAGTGAGTTTTTCCCCACAAAAGGGTTTTATTACAGACAGAAATACTCCTCATGATAAGCTGTAGTCCACACCATCTACCAATAAAGTTTTCATCGATATTTTTTGTTGCCGTCTACTTACCACCACAAAGTTAGCACTAAGACCGCACTCTTCGAGCTGTATATCACCATAAGCAAACAAGAAAATGCTCATCCAGAAGCGGCGCTCCTAGTGGCCAGGGACTTTAATGTAGGCAAACTTAAATATGTTTCACCTCATTTGTACCAGCATGTGTAACCAGAGGAAAAAAAACTTTAGACCACCTTTATTTCACACACAGAGACACATACAAAGCTCTCCCTCACCCTCAATTTGGCAAATCTGAGCATAATTCTATCGTCCTGATTCCGGCTTACAAGCAAAAATTAAAGCAGGAAGTACCAGTGACTCGCTCAATACGGAAGTGGTCCGATGACGCGGATGCTACACTACAGGACTGTTTCACCAGCACAGACTGGAATATGTTCAGGATTCATCCCATGGAAATGAGGTGTACCACCTCTGTCACCGGCTTCATCAATAAGTGCATCGACGACGCCGTCCCCACAGTGACCATACGTACACGTCTCCTGATGCACTGGCCTATCTCCTGGTAGCGCCTCCATGCTCTAGACACTACGCTGACAGACACAGCAAACCTTCTTGCCACAGCTCGCATTGATGTGCCATCCTGGATGAGCTGCACTACCTGAGCCACTTGTGTGGGTTGTAGACTCCGTCTCATGCTACCACTAGAGAGAAAGCACCGCCAGCATTCAAAAGTGACCAACACATCAGCCAGGAAACATAGGAACTGAGAAGTGGTCTGTGGTCACCACCTGCAGAACCACTCCTTTATTGGGGGTGTCTTGCTAATTGCCTATAATGTCCACCTGTTGTCTATTCCATTTGCACAACAGCATGTGAAATTTATTGTCAATTTGCTTCCTAAGTGGACAGTTTGATTTCACAGAAGTGTGATTGACTTGGAGTTACATTGTGTTGTTTAAGCGTTCCCTTTATTTTTTTGAGCAGTGTATATACTTGACGGTGTCAGAAGAAGGCCCAAAAATATTGTCAAGGCTCCAGTCACCCAAATCATAGACTCTTCTCTCTGCTACCGCATGGCAAGCGGTACCGGAGCGCCAAGTCTAGGACCAAAAGGCTCCTTAACAACTTCTACCCCCAAGCCATAAAACTACTGAACAACTAATCAAATGGCCACCTGGACTATTTACCTTGACCCCCAACTCTACGCAGAGTTGCTTTACAAATTACCTTTACTAACTTGTGCCCCCGCACATTGACTCGTTACCGGTACCCCCTGTACATTAATTATTTTTTTATTCCATTTTTTTACTTTAGGTTATTTAGTAAATATTTTCTTAACTCTATTTCTTGAACTTCATTGTTGGTTAAGGGCTTGTAAATAAGTATTTCATGGTCAGGTTACCTGTTGTACCTGTTGTATTCGTCAGATGTAACAAATACAATTTGAATAGATTTTGATTTCTCTCTCTCCATCAACTCCATTCAAATTGCATCCAAAATAGATCAGCCTATTCTAGATTTATTTATATAAATATATTTATATATTTATATATATATGTAAACTTACGACTTCAACTATATATAGTTGAAGTCGGAAGTTTACATACACTTAGGTTGGCGTCATTATAACTAGTTTTTGAATCACTCCACACATTTCTTGTTAACAAACTATAGTTTTGCCAAGTCGGTCAGGACATCTACTTTGCGCATGACACAAATCATTTTTCCAATAATTGTTGACAGACAGATTATTTCACTTATAATTCACTGTATCACAATTCCAGTGGGTCAGAAGTTTACATACACTAAGTTGACTGTGCCTTTAAACAGCTTAGAAAATTCCAGAAAATAATGTCATGGCTTTAGAAGCTTCTGATAGGCTAATTGTGGATGTATGTGGATGTGTGGATGTCCTGTGGATGTATCCCAGTGCCTCTTTGCTTGACATGATGGGAAAATCAAAAGAAATCAGCCAAGACCTCAGAAAAAAATTGTGGACCTCCACAAGTCTGGTTCATCCTTGGGAGCAATTTCCAAACGCCTGAAGGTACCACGTACATATGTACAAACAATAGTACGCAAGTATAAACACCATGGGACCACGCAGCCGTCATACCGCTCAGGAAGGAGAGACGTTCTGTCTCCTAGAGATGAACATACTTTGGTGCGAAAAGTGCAAATCAAACCCAGAACAACAGCAAAGGACCTTGTGAAGATGCTGGAGGAAACAGGTAGAAAAGTATCTATATCCACAGTAAAATGAGTCCTATATCGACATAACTTGAAAGGCCCCTCAGCAAGGAAGAAGCCACTGCTCCAAAACCGTCATAAAAAAGCCAGACTACGGTTTGCAACTGCACATGGGGACAAAGATCGTACTTTTTGGAGAAATGTCCCAGAACCGGGCTCTGATGAAACAAAAATAGAACTGTTTGGCCATAATGACCATCATTATGTTTGGAGGAAAAAGGGGGAAGCTTGCAAGCCAAAGAACACCATCCCAACCGTGAAGCATGGGGGTGGCAGCATCATGTTGTGGGGATGCTTTGCTGCAGGAGGGACTGGTGCACTTCACAAAATAGATGGCATCATGAGGAAATAAAATTATGAGGATATATTGAAGCAACATCTCAAGACTACAGTCAGGAAGTTAAAGCTTGGTCACAAATGGGTCTTCCAAATGGACAATGACCCCAAGCATACTTCCAAAGTTGTGGCAAAAAAGACAACAAAGTCAAGGTATTGGAGTGGCCATCACAAAGCCCTGACCTCAATCCTATAGAAAATGGTTGGGCAGAACTGAAAAAGCATGTGCGAGCAAGAAGGCCTACCAACCTGATTTAGTTACACCAGCTCTGGCAGAAGGAATGGGCCAAAAATCACCCGACTTATTGTGGAAAGCTTGTGGAAGGCTACCCGAAACGTTTGACCCAAGTTAAACAATTTAAAGGCAATGCTACCAAATACGAATTGAGTGTATGTAAAATTCTGACCCACTGGGAATGAGATGAAAGAAATAAAAGCTTAAATAAATCATTCTCTCTGTTATTATTCTGACATTTCACATTCTTAAAATAAAGTGGTGATCCTAACTGACCTAAGAAAAGGAATTTTTACTAGGATTAAATGTCAGGAATTGTGAAAAACTGAGTTTAAATGTATTTGGCCAAAGTGTATGTAAACTTCCTTCTGCTCCGCTGGCCGCTCTCCTCAAGAAATGCCCCTTAGCTCTTGGAGTCCCATGCAGGAAAAGCTAGACTATAATATACCAATATACTATTTGAAGAGAGACGCAAGCTCTTGTTTGCTCAATGTTAAATACAGCAGCCAATAGAGGTCCTGGGTAGTTTGAAAGAAGAGTGAATGCGTGATGGCAGTAGGCTGTATCAGTTATTTATTCAGACCCGTAACTATTCAATATTCGTAAAGAGAAGTGAAAGCCATCTGTATCTAATTCTAGTCGTATATAATTCAAGGATGACATTAGAATGATGATGATAAGGACAATGAAACTTTTTTTATTTAACTGTTGAAAGCGAAGAAGGAATGAAGCAACAGAGAGGAAGAGGAGGTAGGCTGATAACACTAGGGGAAATATTCTGGAAAGTATATATGTGTAAGCCTACTAATTATACAAATAGGCTCTATTATATTTCAGAAACAAAGTGATTTATTCTCGGGATGCAACATTTGTAAAATACCGGGAAAATAATTAACCCTACATTTCACCATGACAATCTCCGGGGCTGGCTGGCAGACTATCACATGCCACAAAATCTGAGTGGAGGCCTCTGCACTCAGCAAATAGACAATAGATGGCTATCACTAGAACACTATGACACTTTACTGTACACTCATGCCTCATGAGTAAAGCACTGAGTGACTGCTCTTGCTGCTGGGAGATAAATGCTTTAAATTACTTTCTCTTTCCGTGTTTCTTCCATTCAATAAATGGTTGGAAATACTAGGAAGTTATTAGTATTACCCAGAGGGAGAGTGTCACGTTCTGACCTTTATTTCCTGTGTTTTGTATTTAGTTAGTATGGTCAGGGCGTGAGTTGGGTGGGCAGTCTATGTTTGTTTTTCTATGTTTTGGTTATTTCTATGTTTCGGCCTAGTATGGTTCTCAATCAGAGGCAGGTGTCATTAGTTGTCTCTGATTGAGAATCATACTTAGGTGGCCTGGGTTTCACTGTGTGTTTGTGGGTGATTGTTCCTGTCTCTGTGTGTGCACCAGATAGGACTGTTTTGAGTTTTCACAGTTCTTGTTTTTTTTTTGGTTAGTTTGTTCATGTGTACCTTTACGCATTAAAAAAGAACCATGGACAATTACCACGCCGCGTATTGGTCCTCTGATCCGTTTCGCCTCTCCTCTTCGGAAGAAGAGGAGGAAATTCATTACAGAATCACCCACCAAAATCGGACCAAGCGGCGTGGTAAAGGACAGCGACGACAGCAGCAGCAGCATCAACAACAGAGGCCACCATCACAGGACTCCTGGACATGGGAGGAGATACTGAACGGAGAGGGACCCTGGGCACGGGCTGGGGAAAATCGCAGCCCCAAAGCAGAGCTGGAGGCAGCGAAAGCTGAGCGGCGGCAATATGAGGAGCCAGCACGGCAGTGCGACAGGTACGAGAGGCAGCCCCAAATTTTTTTTTTGGGGGGGGGCACACAAGGTGTGGTACTAAGCCAGGTAGCAGACCTGAGCTCACTCCTCGTGCTTATGATAAGCAGTGCATTACTGGTCAGGCACCGTGTTATGCGGTTAAGCGCACGGTGTCGCCAGTGCGTGTCCATAGCCCGGTGCGCTATAGGGCAGCCCCTCGAAAGTGCCATGCGAGTGTGGGCATTGAGCCAGGGCGTATGGTGCCTGCTCAGCGGGTCTGGTCGCCGGTACGCAGTCTTGGTCCAGGTTATCCTGCGCCGGCTCTGCGTGCTGTGTCTCCGGGGCGCTGGGAGGGTGCAGTGCGTCCTCTGCCTGCGCTCCGCTCGTACCGGGCAACTGTGGGAGTGGAGCCAAGGGGAGAGGTGCGTGTAGTAAGCACTAGATCTCCCGTGCTTACCCACAGCCCGGTTCAACCTGTGCCTGCACTCTGGAGGGTCCGGGCTAGAGTAGTTGTCCAGCCTGGGGAAGTGGTGCCAAGGTTGCGCACCAGAGCTCCAGTGCTCCCCACAGCCCGGTCTTTCAGGCTCCTCCTAACACCAAGCCTCCTGAAGGTCTCCCCAGCCTGGTGGTTCCTGTGGCAGCCCCACGCACCAGGCTGTCTCTCAGTCTCCTCCCTGCAGGTGCTCCCGCCTGTCCGGCGCCGCTGCCGGAGCGTCCCACCTGTCCGGCGCCGCTGCCGGAGCGTCCCGCCTGTCCGGCGCCACTGCCGGAGCCTCCCGCCTGTCCGGCGCCGCTGCCGGAGCCTCCCGCCTGTCCGGCGCCGCTGCCGGAGCGTCCCCGCCTGTCCGGCGCCGCTGCCTCCTGTGGCAGCTCCACGCACCAGGCTGTCTCTCTGTCTCCTCCCTGCAGGTGCTCCCGCCTGTCCTGCGCCGCTGCCGGAGCCTCCCGCCTGTCCGGCGCCGCTGCCGGAGCGTCACGCCTGTCCGGTGCCGGAGCCCCTCAGCCCAGAGGCGCCGGAGCCCCTCAGCCCAGAGGCGCCGGAGCCCCTCAGCCCAGAGGCGCCAGAGCCCCTCAGCCCAGAGGCGCCAGAGCCCCTGCCCCTCTGTCCAGAGCTTCTGCCCCTCTGTCCCGAGCTGCCCCTCTGTCCAGTGGGGTCATTGAGAGGGGTTGCCATGGTGAGAAAGCCACGGAGGCGGACAATAAAGCGGACTAAGACAATGGTGAAGTGGGGTCCGCGTCCCGCGCCAGAACCGCCACCGCGGACAGACGCCCACCCAGACCCTCCCCTATAGGTCAAGGTTTTGCGGCCGGAGTCCGCACCTTTGGGGGGGGGTACTGTCACGTTCTGACCTTTATTTCCTGTGTTTTGTATTTAGTTAGTATGGTCAGGGCGTGAGTTGGGTGGGCAGTCTATGTTTGTTTTTCTATGTTTTGGTTATTTCTATGTTTCGGCCTAGTATGGTTCTCAATCAGAGGCAGGTGTCATTAGTTGTCTCTGATTGAGAATCATACTTAGGTGGCCTGGGTTTCACTGTGTGTTTGTGGGTGATTGTTCCTGTCTCTGTGTGTGCACCAGATAGGACTGTTTTGAGTTTTCACATTTCTTGTTTTTTTGTTAGTTTGTTCATGTGTACCTTTACGCATTAAAAAAGAACCATGGACAATTACCACGCCGCGTATTGGTCCTCTGATCCGTTTCGCCTCTCCTCTTCGGAAGAAGAGGAGGAAATTCATTACAGAGAGGTCATGAGCAGATGAGCTCCCACATTTTTCAGCATCTTTAAAAAAAATAGATAGATTTAGAGTTAGACAAACTAAGATTTGTTTTTACAGGATGCTACCCAAAACAACATAACATAACCTTCACTCCTAATCAAAACTGCAAACCTGCTACCTGATTTTGGACGGAATTACTTGGAATTACCTAGAATGCTTCCTACACCCAAGGATTATTATTCCCAAACTATACAGCAAATGCTCTGGCAAACAAACAGAAACCTGAAAACACCATCCAACCTGGAACTGAGTGAGTAATGCTTAGTCTGAAGAGAAGAAAAATACATTTCAATGATACATTAGACTTTTTTAAGGACTGATTGCTAAGGCTACCAAGCTTGCTGGGACAAAGAGATACAACTTCAATTAGCACTGACGTGTCGAAGCCTTTGAGCCCAACAATTGACAGGCTACCCCACCCAAATCCACAGGTCTTGAAGCCGGCGCCTGCTGTTCAGAGACCAGCCACTGGCATTTTCTACAAGAAATCTGCCTCCAGAAATAAAAGCTTCTCCCAAGTGGGTGTGACACCTACTCCATCGCTTGCCTCCGCCGCACAGGCACTGTTGGGGCGAGTGACTCTGATCTTACAATGGCTAACCCCAAGTCGTTATATATTTTATTTTTTTCTTGTGCATTTTGCTATTTGCCTCATGACTCCTGCATGTTGACTACAAACTTTCTTTACCCAACCGTGGGACAGACTTTTTGTACCCACACTCGGGACTCTGACTCTCTATTGGTTACACAGACTTTTGGCCTCCCATTCCATTCTAATCACCTCTTGCCGGCTTTGTATTCATGTTACCTGATGAAATTGCTGTACAATAGGATCTTGTTGCCATTTGATGCACATTCAGATGTCATAAATCAGCACTGCAGAGCTCTCCTTGTCCTATGCCGTGCCTTGATTGTATTACTGTTGATGATATCTGGAAATGTGCATGTACACCCTGGCACATCTACTATAGCTAGCCCCAATTCTGACTTGTGCTTTGATATCTGCTTCACTGATTTTTGCTTTCGTAAAAGCCTGGGTTTTTCTGCACATTAGAAGCTTATTAGCTCAAATGGATCAATTGAAAGTGTGGTTAAGGAAGAGTGTTTTGAATACTGATGCTGCTATTTTTATTGACTTGGCCAAAGCTTTTGATACTGTAGACCATTCCATTATTGTGGGCCGGCTAAGGAGTATTGGTGTCTTTGGCCTGGTTTGCTAACTAGCTCTCTCAAAGAGTGCAGTTTATAAAATCAGAAAATCTGCTGTCTCAGCCACTGCCTGTCACCAAGGGAGTACCCCAAGGCTCAGTCCTATGCCCCACACTCTTCTCAATTTATATCAACAACATAGCTCAGGCAGTAGGACGTGCTCTCATCCATTTATATGCAGGTGATACAGTCTTATACTCAGCTGGCCCCTCCCTGTATTTTGTGTTAAATGCTCTACAACATTTCTTAGTGTCCAACAAGCTTTCTCTACCCTTAACCATGTTCTGAACACCTCCAAAACAAAGGTCATGTGGTTTGGTAAGAAGAATGCCCCTCTCCCCACAGGTGTGATTACTACCTCTGAGGGTTTAGAGCTTGAGGTAGTCACCTCATACAAGTATTTAGGAGTATGGCTAGACATTACAGTATCCTTCTCTCAGCACACATATCAAAACAAATATCAAAGCTTCAGGCTAAATTTAAATTTAGACTTGGTTTCCTCTATCGTAATCGCTCCTCTTTCACCCCCAGCTGCCAAACTAACCCTGATTCAGATGACCATCCTACCCATGCTAGATAATGGAGACATCATTTATAGATTGGTACGGGTGCTCTCGAGCGGCTAACTGTTTTTTTACCATTCAGATTTGCCTTATAGGACTTCTTAGGGATCGGCGTTCTGTCAATGAGACAGTTGTAATTCATACAGCCCCTTGTGTCACGATCGCAGATTTTAGAGAAACAACCAATGTCGGTACATATACAGTGGGGGAAAAAAGTATTTAGTCAGCCACCAATTGTGCAAATTCTCCCACTGAAAAAGATGAGAGAGGCCTGTAATTTTCATCATAGGTACACTTCAACTATGACAGACAAAATGAGAAAAAAAATCCAGAAAATCACATTGTAGGATTTTTTATGAATTTATTTGCAAATTATGGTGGAAAATAAGTATTTGGTCACCTACAAACAAGCAAGATTTCTGGCTCTCACAGACCTGTAACTTCTTCTTTAAGAGGCTCCTCTGTCCTCCACTCGTTACCTGTATTAATGGCACCTGCTTGAACTTGTTATCAGTATAAAAGACACCTGTCCACAACCTCAAACAGTCACACTCCAAACTCCACTATGGCCAAGACCAAAGAGCTGTCAAAGGACACCAGAAACAAAATTGTAGACCTGCACCAGGCTGGGAATACTGAATCCGCAATAGGAAACCAGCTTGGTTTGAATAAATCAACTGTGGGAGCAATTATTAGGAAATGGAAGACATACAAGACCACTGATAATCTCCCTCGATCTGGGGCTCCACGCAAGATCTCACCCCGTGGGGTCAAAATGATCACAATAACGGTGAGCAAAAATCCCAGAACCACACGGGGGGACCTAGTGAATGACCTGCAGAGAGCTGGGACCAAAGTAACAAAGCCTACCATCAGTAACACACTACGCCGCCAGGGACTCAAATCCTGCAGTGTCCCCCTGCTTAAGCCAGTACATGTCCAGGCCCGTCTGAAGTTTGCTAGAGAGCATTTGGATGATCCAGAAGCAGATTGGGAGAATGTCATATGGTCAGATGAAACCAAAATATAACTTTTTGGTAAAAACTCAACTCGTCGTGTTTGGAGGACAAAGAATGCTGAGTTGCATCCAAAGAACACCATACCTACTGTGAAGTATGGGGGTGGAAACATCATGCTTTGGGGCTGTTTTTCTGCAAAGGGACCAGGACGACTGATCCGTGTAAAGGAAAGAATGAATGGGGCCATGTATCATGAGATTTTGAGTGAAAACCTCCTTCCATCAGCAAGGGCATTGAAGATGAAACGTGGCTGAGTCTTGTTGTTTTGCTACCATGATGTGTTGTCATGTGTTGCTGCCTTGCTATGTTGTTGTCTTAGGTCTCTTTATGTAGTGTTGTCTCTCTTGTCGTGATGTGTGTTTTGTCCTATATTTATATTTTATATTATATTTCATCAACTTGAACACCTGCGTTATTGCCAATTTTTTTAATTAACTTTTTGAAATGAATCCCAATTTATAATAGCTACAAAAAAACTTGGACTACATTTTTATAGTAGGCCTAACTAATAATTAAGAACACATTGAAGTTGGTAGTGGCACATCTGTCTGTCAGAGGAAGTGGTCTGAACAGTTGGAGACATTGTTAGAGGGGACGCCATTCAGGGAGAGAGGCAAGGAAATGTGGATGCTTGTAGAGGCCTGGAGGGTTGTCTGTCTGAGCTGAGCCCTACAGGTGTGCTGCCATCTGGAGTCCCAACCGTTGAACCAACTTCCTAGATAACAGGCTGTCAGCAAACCAATCACACACTTTGATCTGGTGGCATCCCTCTCTATCTCTCTCTTTCACTTTGTTTGAAAGTGGAGACAGTTGGCAGTGTCTGTGAGACTTAGTGTTGCTGTGTACCACAGGTATGGTGATGCGGGTATAGAATTGTGTGTGTGTTTGTGTGTTTGTGTGTGTGTGTGTGTGTGTGTGTGTGTGTGTGTGTGTGTGTGTGTGTACGCACGTGCGCATGTGCTTGTTTACAGAGGCGTCATGCCCATAGGGGGCACAAGGGCACGTGCCTCCTCAGATATGTTCTGTTATTAAATGAATTACTGAACTTAATTTTTAAACCCTTTTTATAAATCATATATCATAATTATTTAAAAAATAATATAAGTATTTTGCAGAGGGATTTACATTTGAGTAATTTAGCAAACACTCTTATCCAGAGCAATTAGGGTTAAGGGCTTTGCTCAAGGGCATATTGACAGATTTTTCACCTAGTCTGCTGGGTGATTCAAACTGCCGACCATTCAGTTACTGGCCCAACGTTCTTAAGTGCTAGGCTACCTGCCACTCTTTGCCTGGCACCCCGACTGCCTTTTATAAACATTTGATGCAGTTCTATGTCATTTTACATACCAGATTTGTTTTTTTATACCACACAAATGACTGATATTATAGGCTAAGAATGAATGGAGAAATAGGCATATGTGTTCATCTTATCATATTTCTCTAATGCCAAATCAGTGTGTACTGTTTGCAATGAAACTAACCCTGTTTGCAAATAATTAAATCTGAGAAGTCATTAGGAATCTGAGCATGGTACTTTGAAAAGTTAGGCCTACCAAAAGAGCAGGCCTACCGACGCAGAAAAATGTAAGCTTTATCTCCTGGCTATTCTTCTTCTTGTTGCTTAATCAAACGAGAGGAGGTCACAAGTGTTTCCCTAAAAACTGTCTAGGTTTTAACATCTTGTATTGTACAGAAAGTGAATAGCATAATCAGTTGATAGTGACAGAATTCAATTACTGCCCAAGCAAAGTAAGCCTCTGAATGTCAAAGAAACTAAATAATGATATCCCCATATGCATGTGTCATGTCTTTCCCGGATATTTTACAGCTTGTTTCTAGCATTAAGCTTTGCGGACCAAAGCGCTGTTATAGATCACTTTATATAATCAGATCCGTTTTATTTTCTTTCAAATATGTTTTCCCATTTTATTTACTAAAATCTATTGATATAGCAGCCTATGACCTAATTTAATCTGTCAAACAGGTAGACCTACCTCTTATTTCTTAAATAGGAAGAAATAGGCTCCAACACAATGTCCTCTTGTTTTTAGTAAAGTCTAATTAAAATGATGGTTGAAATTAATTATGCCTACTCAAATGTTCCTACTTTCAGAACCATGAGCTGTCCTTTTCCGATTGATTTCGCAGCGGCTGTTGCTTCAAGTTTCAGGACCACAATGTAAATTACTAAAAATCTGGGTTATTGTGAGGTCAAAAACTACATTATGGGCAAGGAACATCTTGTTTTGAATAAAATCAATTATAATGGTCGCAAGCGATCAGTTGACCTCCGGTCCTCCTTCTTCGCTTGCTCCTTCTCAAATTGAACAAAACATAGGCTAGGTCACACGCAAGATCGTGAATGTTTTTGGACTAGGCCTAATAAATTAAATACATCTGAAGAAAGCATTTGATCTCCTCCTTAACTGCCACCTTAGCACTACACAGCAGGGGCAGCATCAGGCACACATCAATATATAGCAAGTATATAGCAACTAATAAGCAAGTAATTCTAAACAACATTGACATTTCATCAACTACATATCACATGAGACTCCCCTGGACTAGATTTAAATTCTACTCAACACTCCCTTTGACTGAAATTGAAAAGCATGACCCTCCCCCATTTTCCTCCAGGTAACCATTCTGTGAATTTCAATCCATCCCTAAGTGGTTCCTTGCAAGATGACCACGATGTAAAGATATGCTAGGCAAGACGCTAAATACTCTAGTGTGTGCAGACAGTATCGTCAATGGAGGAGCAGAGAGAGTGTTGAGTTGATTGTAGCAGGACAAGCAGGAGGTATGTTTGTAAATTAATTTGATCAAGCTATGTAGCCTATTGATTCCTTCTTGTTTCTCTGTAAATCTTATGAAGTTGGCTTTAGCTGGTCATCCCCAAAGCCAACACCTACTTTGGTCGCCTTTCCTTCCAGTTCTCTACTGCCAATGACTGGAACGAATTACAAAAATCACTGAAGTTGGAGACTTATATCTCCCTCACGAAATTTAAGCATCAATTGTCAGAGCAGCTTACCAATCGCTGCAGCTGTACACAGCCCATTTGTAAATAGCCCATCCAACCAACTTCCTACCTCATCCCCATATTTGTTTTTGTTTTTCTACTCTTTTGCACACCAGTATTTCTACTTGCACATCCTCATCTGCACATCTATCACTCCAGTGTAAATGGCTAAATTGTAATTACTTAACCACTATTGGCCTATTTATTGCCTTACCTCCTTACTCCATTTGCTCACACTGTATACAGATGTTTCTATTGTGTTATTGACTGTACGTTTGTTTATTCCATGTGTAACTGTGTTGTTGTTTTTGTCACACTGCTTTGCTTTATCTTGGCCAGGTGGCAGTTGTAAATGAGAACTTGTGCTCAACTGGCCTACCTGGTTCAATAAATGTGAAATAAAAATAAAAAGCTAGCCAGCTAGATAGGTTTTCAATCTCCCAAACTCATAACTAGCTACCAAGCCTTTTCAGGCTGTCAATCAAGTTAGAGTAGCTTGTCTATTTTAGCTGGCATGCCTGTTGGCAAGGTTGCTAAAATACTTTATGATACTATATACCAGTAGTGTTTTCATGATACCAGAAGTTTGACTTCGATACCAGATTTAGTATCACTATACTTGATACCATCACTATACTCGATACCATGGCAAAAAAATAAGGTATGCTAGCCAAAGTCACAGAATGGCACTTGATTCAGACAGATAAACACAGTTACTGCTTTGTTCAATCGTTGGGCATCTTTTGAGTTCAATATCATTACATTTGAATTGCTTTTACATTAAACATTTATCATAGACAGCCATGAATGCATTAATTAATTAATTATACAATCAATTTGACTTTGTTTTTACCATTCTAACTACATAACATAATGCAAAAAATGTATCCACAATACAGGTGAATGCATATTCAATAGGAGTTTGTGCATGCATTGATTTATTGAGCTTGTTTTGGCTGATTTCATGGTGCTACAGATCACAAACAATCTGTCTCCCTTTTTGAATTATGGTTTGCCTTCCACAACAAAGTACTAGGGTAGTGCATTGATGTTAGCTTCAGCTGTAATCTAGCAGAGCAGCCTACAAAGCTGGAAGCTACCTGTATCTTCTTCGATAGAATTGTGTTATAGCCTGTATGGACATTGTTTTGAGAACAGGAATTAAGTTTCAACATTTCTACATTTAGTGTCTTATTATTCAAGTGTTTTATCTTCACTGAAGCATGAGTAAGGAACTAACATGATGCAGCCCAGACTCCCAGTGTAGGATGGCAGTGAGTAAGTGGAGCAGTCACGGTGCCCACTATAATAAAGGGTCGGCTGTGCTGCAAGACAGGCTTGATCCATGAGACACATATGATAGAAGTACCAAAAGTTACAAAAATTCTAGTACCGAAACGTTTTTCATGTTCTAGTATCGAAAAGTACTGAAGTTTCGGTATACTGTGCAACACTGTATACCAGTGTGGAAGTTGTACTAAATTCATAAGGGATAACAGTTTTTAACGAATATGTGCATCATTAATTAAAATGGCAGTTGAACAGGTAAAGATGTATGCTTAGATAATCTATGCATAATGATTATGGCTCTAGATTGCAGGAAAAAGCTGCTTCAGGTGTTTGAAAAATT
The DNA here is from genome assembly GCF_023373465.1 of Oncorhynchus keta. Taxonomy (NCBI): domain Eukaryota; kingdom Metazoa; phylum Chordata; class Actinopteri; order Salmoniformes; family Salmonidae; genus Oncorhynchus; species Oncorhynchus keta. The sequence goes on along the minus strand of NC_068437.1, from coordinate 41,755,025 downwards.
CACAATTCTCAGACTTCTGGAGGAGGGGCAACTCCTGCTATTAAACACAGACTTTTTCTAAACTGCATTTGTTTGGATGTACAATCATCCATACTGCAGGGCTAGGTGCAGAGCAAGCTAGTTTCCTTTTTATAAACCACACATTTCATTAGAACGCACATTGTCAAGTGCTAACATGATTTGTGCCACGGCTACAGATCCTTTGAAGGCTCGAGAGTAACACTAATGATGATTGTACCGTATGTCTTCACCAACCAGCTAATGGGATACTACTCATTGTTGACAGTTCTCCATCTTATTAATGTTGCAGCTAAACAGGTCACATAAATGTATTCAGACCAGACACAGCTGCCACAGCATTCTCAGGGCATAATCAATCATTTACCATTTTTTGACCTCCACAGGTAGCCTACCCACAATCATTTGCACCTCAGCTCTATAGTGCGATACCTGAGTGGCATTTACATTCCTATTTAGAATTGGCTGACACAGTGATTGAACCAAATGTTGCATGCTCGTCTGGTTCTTGGTATTCTATGTTTCTTTCTTGAGAAGAGTTTTAGGAATGGGAGGCAATCTATGTTTAGACAGTTCTTTTTTGTGTTTTTTTAAAAGTTCCTGCTTAACATTCTCTTTTTTTGTTCTCTTTATTCGGTGAACAACTAAGTACCACCATACTACACACTCTGTCATTATCGCACTTTGTCCTGCACAGAGCATGTCACAATAAACCTGTTAAGCAACAGTGTGTCCCTAACTGGCTTTTGTTAACAGAACATTTTACAGGACAGGAGTTAGCTAGCCCACTACTTCCGGCAGAGAGCAGATGTTAAATCTGAGTAGCAGAGCAGGTGTGGGATCCTATGTTTATCTCTATTGAAGGATGAGATCTTTATCCCTAATCTGGAAGGATGAATTTATGTGAATTTCATGACTCAGATTTCAGGCTGTTTGTATTGGAACTGTCAGTCACTAAAACAGGTCAATATTAACATGCTAATCTAGTAGCCAGAATGGAAAACAGCGAATCAATGTCTGTTGACTGTTGGAGGTAATTGTTTGACAGGATAGAATTTGCTTTTATTATAATCTGAAATATTCAGAACAGAGGACACAAAAATAGGTTACACAGGAAATTGTTTGCAAACAAAATTATTTCAATTATAGTTCCTATTCATGACAAAGTTGTTGACAATAGTGATATTGTCTTGTGTTACTTTCTGATAATTTTGTTAGTCCTTTACATCTTAAAGGACTTTTGAAAGAAGAAAATTAATTATAATTACATATAAATTAGCCTGTTTTGTGATTGTCCTGCATTTATATTTTTTCTTACTTAGAAACTAAAACCTGGAGGTCAGAAACACAGGAATTGTTGAATTGTTTCATTCTTGTTAATCAACCGCAATCCCAAAGTAATCTAACTAGGGAAAACCTGTCCTAGTGTCCTTATTGCTCATCTTCTTCTGTCCATTTTACACCAATTTTCCTTGAATCAGATAGGAAGTTGTGATACAAGCACGTATATATCAAGTTATTTTGGGCATCAGACCAATCTTATTTTGTTATAAATCTTTGGTCTTAATTAGCTCAAACATATTGAGGGTTTATGCAGTCCAATCAAAACTATGGTATTCAGTATGTGATGAAAGGGTTTGGCTGATGTATACAGTGTGTGTGTGTGTGTGTGTGTGTGTGTGTGTGTGTGTGTGTGTGTGTGTGTGTGTGTGTGTGTGTGTGTGTGTGTGTGTGTGTGTGTGTGTGTGTTCATGTCTGCCTCTGCACTTTGCCAGTTAGAGCACCTACAGTACTGTCTATCCATTCCTTTCCCTTTACATTTCTAAGAGCCTTTGTCCAAAAATGCAGTGAAACAACTTCGGTATAAGCAAACTTATTACCGTTTTGTGATTTAATATTAGTGTTTATTTCTATTAATTTGTAGATTTGTATTTGAAATTCAGTTTAGTTTTTGTTATTTTTCAGACATGATTTACTAAAAACCTTTAAATTTTTATATTAGTTAGTTTCAATTTTAGTTTTAGTGTTAGGGACAGAAAGTAGCCTATGCGTGGGAGGCTAGGAGCGATTTATGTGTTGTCAAAATGGCGAAAGTCCTCAATGGCGCTGCCCATGCAAACACAGGCTTTTGGCCACTAGAGGACTCCATATAACTCCATGCCCATGATATAGGTTTGGTTAGGTTTCAATTATTAATCGAGCCTAATGTGACTTGGATTTAAAGGATATGCGCCTAGACTGGTGCAAGAAATAAGGAGGAAACTCTTGCCCATTTTTACACCAATCCAATGTTTTTTAACTTTAGTAATAGTTGTAAGAAGAATCAAGTACCTTTACCTTTATTTGACAGAAAGAGAGAGGGAAAAACAACAGATGAAGTCATGGCACATTTGACCTGTTATGTTTATGTCATATTAAACATGTATCATTGACTAACCCCTTCAAATACAGTTAATAAAAACAGCTGCAACAACAGAAAAAAATATAAGCAATACATCAGTTCTTCACAAATCTATCAGTTCACAGCCAGCTTGTGTGTGTGTTTCTGTTCAACCAAACAAGATTTTCTGGTTTATCTTCAAGAAGACTCAATGTTCCAGAGAGGTGTTAGTTCGGTTTCTCAAGCCTGATGACAGTTGTGCACAGACAGAGAATATTCTCCCCACGAGCGCTTGGGATGCAGGGGCAGAAACCAGATCCAGTGACACAGGAAACAGCTTTGGATAAACAGTCATCCTTGCCTGCCAGAACTGGAGAGGTGACTCGGTAAACATGCCCCTCTTTACCTCTTCCAGGTATTTCAGCAGAGCACACAGGGCACTTAAAGGGGAAGTTCACCCAAAAACACTTCGGGGCCCTTTTTGACCACCTGTCTGGCTGTTTGTCAGCCCGTTTTTAGGTCTATTGTTTGTATATTTAGATTTCTGTACTTTTATATCAAAAGGCAAAATGTCCGATATTACCTAAAATGTATTAAACAATGTGTATTTATTGTTACATAAACAACACTTGGTGTCTCTGCATTGAATTGCCAAACAAATGTGTTGTTTAATGTAAAAAATAAAAATAATAAAAAATACTTTGTGCTAGCGCAATGGTCTTCCATATAGTCTGTAATCCAGTAGATACTCTTCTTCGTGCCTCTAAAATTAATAATTATAATTACAGGATGCGAGACGAATGATCACTCTTACTATTGGTCTTCAAGAAAGGAAGTAAACAAAGTAGGGATGCACCGATATGCCATTTTTGCTCGATATCCATATCCGATATTTTCCTTGACAAAAAACACGATACAGATAACCGATATTTACATTTTTTGCGGCCTTTTAAGCATTCTAGTACAGTTAAATTGTCAGGCCCTGATCTGTTTCACCTGTCCCTGTGATTGTCTCCACCCCCTCCAGGTGTCGCTTATTGTCCCCAGTGTATTTATCCTGTCTCCCTGTGCCATTTCGTCTTTTATGTTTAGTCAAGTCAACCAGCGTGTTTTCCCTGTACTCCTTTTCTATTGTCTTTTGCTAGTCCTCCCGTTTTTAACCACTGCCTAACTCTGGACTACTTTCCCAACTGCCTGATCATCCTGCCTACCCTGACCTTGAATCTGCCTGCCCTTCGGTACCTATTGGACTCTGAACTTGTTTTGACCTTTTGCCTGAACACGACCATTCTCTTGCCTACCCCTTTTGGATTAATAAACATTTTAAGACTCCAACCATCTGCCTCCTGTGTCTGCATCTGGGTCTCGCCTTGTGCCTTGATAGTTCGAACTGGCCATGACAGACCCAGCAGACTTGGACCATCTCCGCCACGCTGTCTCCCTGCATGGCGCCACCATTGGGAGACATGAGGAGTTGTTACAGAGCCTTTAGGAAGGGCTCAGTTCCTTGACGGAACGCCACAGCCATGGGTTAAAGGCTATTATGGAGCAAATCAAGGAGTTAGCTCAGAGGCTGCCTGCCACCTCTGAAAAAACCCAATCACCCAGTAACTTTTTCTCTATCTGTGGTGAGTTTGTACAGCCTATCCCAGCTCCCCGAGAGCCCTGCTTACCTCTTCTGGAGCGATATTTGGGGAATCCTGGTACCTGCCAGGGTTTTCTTTCTCAGTGCACGCTTATTTATGAGCTACAGCTATCTTCGTTTCCTTCAGACCGATCGAAGCTGGCGTATATTATTACGTTAATGTCAGGAAGGGCACTCTCCTGGGCTACTGCAGTTATAGGAGAGCAACAATCTGCCATTTGTGGTCATCTGTAGGAATTCATGGCAGAGGTGAGAATATATTTGAATCTCCGGTATCTGGGAGAAAGGAGGCCAGTAAACTGCTTGACTTACATCAAAAGTCCCATTGTGTGGCAGCGGTTGATTTTCGCACGTTGGTCACCGAGAGTCCCTGGAATCAGAGGTCTCTTTTCGATACTTTTCTGCACAGATTATCTGAGGAGGTAAAGGATGAGCTAGTTGCTCTGGAACTGCCGGTGGACCTTGACTCCCTTATTTCTCTGACCATTAAAACCGATGGACGCCTAAGAGAACGCAGGAGTGAGAGGAGGTCTGGTCTCGGGCACACTCATACACCCGCTATGGTTCGTTCACCTCCGACGGAATCCGGAAGTTTCCAAAGGAAGCTTTTGCGAGAGGATTCGAAGCCACTCGAGCACTCTCATGAATCTACGACGGGTGAGTTGCATACTCCAGAGCCTATACAGTCGGGAAGAGCTAGGTCATCAGTTGGGGAACGCTCACGTAGGATGAATAGTATCTGTCGTCTGTACTGTGGAGGAGCAGGACATTTTATACCTACCTGCCCTATTAGGAAACCCTTGTCTCTAGTGGGTACCAGTACTATGGTGAGTCAGACTGGGAGTTCCCTAATTCCCATCACCCGCACACCCTTTTTTGTGCTGAGGGGAGACCAATCTAAGTCTCTCCGAGTGCTCATGGACTCTGGGACTGATGAATGTCTTATGGATGCCACTATTGCTTCGGAGCTCGGTATTCCCACTCAGCCTCTCTCTGTTCCCATGGATGCTAGGGCACTGGACGGCTGCTCTCGTACTGTGCCCGTTCAATTACGGGTTTCTGGTAACCACAGTGAGGGGGGGGTCATACCCTGATCTATTTCACCTGTTCCTGTGATTGTCTCCACCTCCTCCCAGGTGTCGCTTATTTATCCCTGTGTTTCCTGTCTCTCTGTGCCAGTTCATCTTGTATGTTTAGTCTTCAGTACCTATTGAACTGGTTTTGACCTTTTGCATGTACACGACCATTCTCTTGCCTACCCCTTTTGGATTAATACACATTGTAAGACTCCAACCATCTGCGTCCTGTGTCTGCATCTGGGTCTCACCTTGTGCCTTGATATAAATAGTTACACACACACACATACTGACCAAAAAGTTATTTTGTTGGCATTTACGTATGTCCCCATTCCCAGTAAAACATAATTAAAGCCTATTTCTTTCACTTACTTGCTGTGCTGTTTCGTTGTTCATTTGTTCAGTCTCAACCAGGATTTCATCATATATGTCAAGCAGTGAAGATTCAACTCCGTCTGTCTTGTCCAGCTGTGTCTGTAACATTTCACGTAAACCCTGTTTCTTGTCTGCATCCAAGTAGTGGTCCTTGTACCTAGCATCGAGCATGGTGGCGACATAAAAAAGAGGCTCAGAGAGAATGCCACCGACTTGCTTGTTCAGCCTCTTGTAGAGTACTTTCGCAAGTTTTAACCCCACGGTACGTGTCGGCAGTTTTGTTGAGCAGGCTTTTCAATGCCATGACAGAGGGTTTCACATCTGCTGCGTCTGATAGTCCGGGTAGCTATTTTGTTAACTATTTAGCGGTCTTATGGCTTGGGGTAGAAGCTGTTCGGGGTCCTGTTGGTTCCAGACTTGGTGCATCGGTACTTCTTGCCGTGCATCATGCAATCATTTCCATGGTAATGTTCATTCAAATTATGCTAACTGATGTCGCTCATCCAATGGAATGTATTTTTGTAATTTGAGTTGATTCAACACATCACAGCACAGATTGATGGGTACACTTCCTGCTTTAACTTTATGCTTTTACTTGCTGCTTTGCTCCTATGGGTACACTTGCAATGGCCGGCAGTCCACACATTATGCCATCACTGTCTTGAATGGGAACACCATTTCTATTCAATGAGGGATTCGATTAATCTTGCCCGGGCTCCCGGAGTAGGCGTGTTTTACACCGGGTGAAGTTTTGGAACTGGGCTGCCTCCCCAGTGTGAGCCAGCACATGGAGTAATGAGTAGGATTCTGTCAGAAGATCTTAAATGCAGACTCCTCGCGTCCACACTCAGCTCCTTCTCAAAACCGATTGGATGAGAAAGCCAGAGGAGAAGGATATGAGGAGGCAAAGAGTATGCAATTGGGATCTTCCCTGTGTTATGCATAACCCATGGTTCTCAAAGCCTGGACCTAGAGAGCTACCATCCTATATGTTATTAATCCAACTGAACCCTAATCAAGCTCACCTGTTGGAGTGAGAACTTACAAGACAGTTGCTCTCCAGGAAAATGTTTGCAAATCCCTGGTCTAACTAATGCCGAGTGACAGTGTGAATGGCATAGTAACTGTAATTGTTGTTTTATGTTTAATAACATTAAATTCAATCTTTCCTCCTGGCTACCCCAACCAACAGCTCCGCACCCATCGCAGCTACTTGCTCAAGCCTCTCCAGCTTCTCCTTCGCCCAAATCCAGATAGCAGATGTTCTGAAAGAGCTGCAAAACCTGGACCCGTACAAATCAGCTGGGCTAGACAATCTGGACCCTCTCTTTCTAAAACTATCCGCCGCCATTGTTGCAACCCCTAGTACCAGCCTGTTCAACCTCTCTTCCGTATCGCCCGAGATCCCTAAAGATTGGAAGGCTGCCGCAGTCATCCCCCTCTTCAAAGGGGGTGACACTCTAGACCCAAACTGCTATAGACCTATATTTATCCTGCCCTGCAAATCTAAAGTCTTCGAAAGCCAAGTTAATAAACAGATCACTGACCATTTTGAATCCCACCGTACCTTCTCCGCTGTGCAATCCGGTTTCCGAGCTGGTCACGGGTGCACCTCAGCCACGCTCAAGGTTCTAAACGATATCTTAACCGCCATCAATACAAGACAGTACTGTGCAGCCGTCTTCATCGACCTGGCCAAGGCTTTTGACTCTGTCAATCACCGTATTCTTATTGGCAGACTCAATAGCCTTGGTTTCTCAAATGACTGCGTCACCTGGTTCACCAACTACTCAGGCAGAGTTCAGTATGTCAAATCGGAGGGCCTGTTGTCCGGACCTCTGGCAGTCTCTATGGGGGTACCACAGGGTTCAATTCTCGGGCCGACTCTTTTCTCTGTATTTATCCACGATGCCGCTCTTGCTGCGGGTGATTCCATGATCCACCTCTACACAGATGACACCATTCTGTATACATCTGGCCCTTCTTTGGACACTGTGTTAACTGACCTCCAAACGAGCTTCAATGCCATACAACACTCCTTCCGTAGCCTCCAACTGCTCTTAAACACTAGTAAAACCAAATGCATGCTTTTCAACCGTTCACTGTATATCTCTGTTACGCACGCCTCTATGAAGAGGGAACGCAACACCCTGCTACAACTAAACTCTCCGTGAAGTGAAAAAGGTATGGACTGTAGGTGCAAGTAAGAATGACAACAGGCAGAATGTGGTACCGTTTACAAGGACTTTATTCCTTTACACAGTAATATGGGGAAAAGGGGCTGGACAGAACCAAAGCAAAGAAAGTAAATCTCAAAGCCCCCCCCCCTCTCCTATCTTACCTGCCTACCCACTACTTACCTAATTTAGCACCACCTGGTGCCCTAACCAAAATACAGGGGGTGGTCCGCCCAGGTCTTACCTAATGTGCCTAGACAGCGTATATGCTACGGGTATATGTATGCCCGCGGGCCTCTTGCCTAAGCACTCCCTAGGTGCCTTCCCCTTCTCCCCTGGGAACAAATGAAACAGGAGAACAAATAATTTCTCAAACAAACTAAGAAACAAAGGACATCAAATAAGCTCTATCTGAGCAAACAAACTCACTGAACATACCAACTTCCCAGCAATGAACTCCCAGCAAAATCAACCTCTAGCAAAATCTCTCTGCAATGACCTCCCAGCCATCTCTATGCAATGACTCTATGCAAAACTCCCAGCAAAAATCTCTCTCAGCAATCCCTACCTCCAAAATCTCTAGCAAATCTACCTCCAGCAAAATCTCTCTCCTGAACAGAACACTGGCTTTTATATAGCTTCAGAATGAATGTGTAACTGGAGACAGCTGAGTCTTGACGAGGGGGCGGGGTCAGCTCTCCAATTAGCCATGGAGTCGACTAATCAGCTGCTTGAGGGATTTCAGGAAGCCATTTCCTGAAATAAACACATGCAAATACACAAACTACAACACATAAACTGGGGAACGTAACAATCTCACTGGTCATCCACAAAGCCAACACCTTCTTTGGCCGCCTTTCCTTCCAGTTCTCTGCTGCCAATGACTGGAACGAATTGCAAAAATCGCTGAAGCTTATATTTCCCTCACTAACTTTAAACATCAGCTATCACTACAGTGTTAATCTGCTAAATTGTAATTGCTCTGCTACTATGGCATATTTATTGCCGTACCTCCTCACGCCATTCACACTGTATATAGACTTTCTTTTTTTCTATTGTGTTATTGACTGTACGCTTGTTTATTCCATGTGTAACTCTGTGTTGTTGTTTGTGTCGCACTGCTTTGCTTTATCTTGGCCAGGTCACCGTTGTAAATGAGAACTTGTTCATCAACTAGCCTACCTGGTTAAATAAAGGTGAAATAAAATTAAAATAAATCTATTTTTTTTTCAAATTTTTTATTTTTTAACTACAATGTTATTTATTGATATTGTTACATTTACATTTACATTTAAGTCATTTAGCAGACGCTCTTATCCAGAGCGACTTACAAATTGGTGCAAACACCTATGACAACCAGTGGAACAGCCACTTGCATCTAAATCTTGTTGGGGGAGAAGGGGGGTGAGAAGGATTACTTACCCTTACTTACCCTATCCTAGGTATTCCTTGAAGAGGTGGGGTTTCAGGTGTCTCCGGAAGGTGGTGATTGACTCCGCTGTCCTGGCGTCGTGAGGGAGTTTGTTCCACCATTGGGGAGCCAGAGCAGCGAACAGTTTTGACTGGGCTGAGCGGGAACTGTACTTCCTCAGTGGTAGGGAGGCGAGCAGGCCAGAGGTGGATGAACGCAGTGCCCTTGTTTGGGTGTAGGGCCTGATCAGAGCCTGGAGGTACTGAGGTGCCGTTCCCCTCACAGCTCCGTGGCGAGCACCATGGTCTTGTAACGGATGCGAGCTTCAACTGGAAGCCAGTGGAGAGAGCGGAGGAGCGGGGTGACGTGAGAGAACTTGGGAAGGTTGAACACCAGACGGGCTGCGGCGTTCTGGATGAGTTGTAGGGGTTTAATGGCACAGGCAGGGAGCCCAGCCAACAGCGAGTTGCAGTAATCAAGACGGGAGATGACAAGTGCCTGGATTAGGACCTGCGCCGCTTCCTGTGTGAGGCAGGGTCGTACTCTGCGGATGTTGTAGAGCATGAACCTACAGGAACGGGACACCGCCTTGATGTTAGTTGAGAACGTCAGGGTGTTGTCCAGGATCACGCCAAGGTTCTTAGCGCTCTGGGAGGAGGACACAATGGAGTTGTCAACCGTGATGGCGAGATCATGGAGCGGGCAGTCCTTCCCGGGAGGAAGAGGAGCTCCGTCTTGCTGAGGTTCAGCTTGAGGTGGTGATCCGTCATCCACACTGATATGTCTGCCAGACATGCAGAGATGCGATTCGCCACCTGGTCATCAGAAGGGGGAAAGGAGAAGATTAATTGTGTGTCGTCTGCATAGCAATGATAGGAGAGACCATGTGAGGTTATGACAGAGCCAAGTGACTTGGTGTATAGCGAGAATAAGAGAGGGCCTAGAACATGGACTTATTTCTATTACAGCATATTGGATGATTGTCATTCATATTCCATTCACCCAGTTCAATGTAACAGCGATAGGTTTAGGCTATTACATGATACTCAAATTTTCCCTATACCCATCATGAGGTTGCTACAACCTAGCCTATGAATGAAAGTTTAGAATGTAGGCGCACACAGGTTGAGAGAAATTTGAGGTGAGAGTGTTTATATTCAATACCACCTTGCAAACTCTTGCCTGCATCTATCTGATATCGGGTGTAATCATTAGTCCAACAGTTGCAATTTCAATTCGACAAATTCAGGTATGCTTTTCCCCATTTTGTTCTGTTTGCTTCCATTGAAGAAACGTTTTTCAACAGAATTGCCGGAATGAATACAGCCCTGATCACGCATAAACAGTTCACTTTCATAGCGGCCACGTTGTATACCTTCTCGCATGTGTGCGCTCTCCTCTTCTCATCTTGTCCCATCGCTTGTGGACTTCAATGCAGGAGGACAGAGGACAGAGACCTGGCCGTGTGGTGCCAGGACAACAACGTTTCCCTCATCGTGATCAAGACAAAGGAGATGATTGTGAACTACAGGAAAAGGAGGACTGAGCACGCCCCCATTCTCATCGACAGGGCTGTAGTGGAGCAGGTTGAGAGCTTCAAGTTCCATGGTTTCCCCATCAACAACAAACTAACATGGTCCAAGCACACCAAGACAGTCATGAAGAGGGCACGACAAAACCTATCCTCCCTCAGGTGACTGAAAAGATTTGGCATTGGTTGTCAGATCCTCAAAATGTTCTATAGCTGCACCATGGAGAGCATCCTGACTGGTTGCATCACTGCCTGATATGGCAACTGCTTGGCCTCCAACCGACCGCCCTACAGAGGGTACATCACTGGGGCCAAGCTTCCTGCCATCCAGGACCTCTATACCAGGCGATGTCAGAGGAATGCCCTAAGACTCCAGCCACCCTAGTCATAGACTGTTCTCTCTGCTACCGCATGGCAAGTGGTACCGGAGCACCAAGTCTAGGTCCAAGAGCCTTCTAAATAGCTTCTAATCTAAATACATCTAATCACATGGTTACCCAGACTATTTGCATTGCGTTCCCCCACCCTCTTTTACACTGCTGCTACTCTCTGTTGTTATCTATGCATGGTCACTTTAATAACTCTACCTACATGTACATATTACCTCAATTACCTCGACTAACCGGTGCCCTCGCACATTGACTCTGTACCAGTACCCGCTGTATATAGCTTCACTATTGTTATTTTACTGCTGCTCTTTAATTATGTGTTACTTTTATTTCTTATTCTTACTTGTATTTCTTATTCTTCTTTAAAAATATATATTTAAACCTTTTTAAACTGCATTGTTGGTTAGGGCTTGAAAGTAATCATTTCACTGTAAGGTCTACACACGTTGTATTCGGCGTATGTGACAAATACAATTTGATTTGATATGTACGTATGGTCACTGTGGGGCGACGTCAGTTATGCACTTATTAACGAAGCCAGTGACTGATGTGATAAACTTCTCAATGTTATCGGATGAATCCCGGAACATATTCCAGTGCTAGTGAAACAGTCCTGTAGTTTAGCATCTGCTTCATTGGACCACTTCCGTATTGGTACTTCCTGTTTGAGTTTTTGCTTGTAAGCAGGAATCATGAGGATAGTGTTATGGTCCGATTTGCCAAAGGGAGGGCGAGGGAGAGCCTTGTATGAGTTTGTGTGTGTGTGGAGTAAAGGTGATCTAGAGTTTTATTGCTTCTAGTTGCACAGGTGACATGCTGATAAAAGTGTGGTAAAAAATATTTCATTTTCCCTGCATTTTCTTGTTTGCTTATGGCCCCTATACAGCTCGCCTAGTGCGGTCTTAGTACCAGCATCGGTTTGTGGTGGTTAATAGACAGTTCCGAAAAATATAGGGAAAGGTGGCTTTTCTCTGTGACAACATTATTGCTCCGTCCTTAAGACAGTCTGACCCATTCCAATCTCAGCCTAGAATTTGAACAGGTGATGTCAGAGCACCCTGTAATCCTTACATGTCACTCAGGGACCTAACAAAAACAGTAATTAAAAGTCATTTACTCTCAATTGCGAAGGCTCTCAGTAAAAACGAATTGCGTACAGAAACCACTCACCTGATCTACAGAAGATAAATGATGTAGTCATTTGTAATAAAGAAACATTTAAACTTTGAGGGATTTAAAAAAAATAACACTCAACAGCTCTTTTTCTTGGAGGCTATTTCAATCCTACTGTATTTAGGTTAGTTATTGACATTTGGAAAATATGAATAAATTAAAATGTTATTTACACTTCTGAAGTGTTCATTAAATCTTTAATGGCTGTTGGAAGGAGTGGAGGACCAAGGTACAGCGTGGTACGTGTTCATCTTTATTATTTGAACTGAACACTGATTAACAAAAAAACAACGAAGAGCACGAACAAAACCAAAACAGTTCTGTCTGGTGCAGAAAGACACAACAGAAAACAACTACCCACACCACACAGGTGGAAAAAGGCTACCTAAGTATGGTTCTCAATCAGAGAACGATAGACAGCTTCCTCTGATTGAGGACCACACCCGGGCAAACACACAGAAATAGAAAACACAACCCACAACATAGAATGCCCACTCCAACTCACGCCCTGACCAAACCAAAATAGAGACATAAAAGGATCTAAGGTCAGGGTGTGACAGTATCCCCCCCAAAGGTGCGGACTCCGGGCCGCAAAATCTAAACCTATAGGGGGGGTCTGGGTGGGCATCTATCCGCGGTGGCGGTTCTGGTGCGGGACGTGGCCCCGGACAGGCGGGAGACTCTGGCAGCTCCGGACAGGCGGGAGACTCTGGCTGCTCCGGACAGGCGGGAGACTCTGGCTGCTCCGGACAGGCGGGAGACTCTGGCTGCTCCGGACAGGCGGGAGACTCTGGCTGCTCCGGACAGGCGGGAGACTCTTGCTGCTCCGGACAGGCGGGAGACTCTGGCTGCTACGGACAGGCGGGAGACTCTGGCTGCTCCGGACAGGCGGGAGACTCTGGCAGCTCCGGACGGGCGGGAGACTCTGGCAGCTCCGGACGGGCGGGAGACTCTGGCAGCACCAGACAGGCGGGAGACTCTGGCAACAGGCTGGGGAGACATACAGGCGGCCTCCTCCTTGGCCGAGGCACCGGACACTGGGCTGTGGAGGTGCACTGGCGGTCTCGAGCGCAGAGCTGGCCCCACCCGTTCTGGCTGGATGCCAGCTTCCACCCGGCAAATGCGGGATGCTGGCACCGAGCACACCGGCCTGTGAATACTCGGCCGAGACACAGTGCGTATCACCCCATAGCACGGGGCCTGACCAATCCCATGCTCGCCACGGTAAGCACGGGGAGTGGGCTCAGGTCTCCAACCTGACTCTGCCACACTCCCTGTGTGCACCCCACCAAAAATTTGGGGGGCTGCCTCTCGGGCTTCCTTGTCAGCCGTGATCATGTTGCCAACTCCATTTTCTGGTATCCCTCCTCGCACTGTTCCAGAGAATCCCAGGTGGGCTCCGGCACTCTCCCTGGGTCGACCGACCACCTTTCTACCTCCTCCCAGGTTGTCTCATAGTCCAAATAGCGCTGCTCACCTGTCCAGGAGTCCCTTTCACCAAGCTGCTTGGTCCTTTGGTGGTGGGTAGTTCTGTAACGGCTGTTGGAAGGAGTGGAGGACCAAGGTGCAGCGTGGTAGGTGTTCATCTTTATTACTTGAACTGAACACTGATTAACAAAAAAACAACAACGAAACAGTTCTGTCTGGTGCAGAAAGACACAAAACAGAAAACAACTACCCATACAGGTGGGAAAAGGCTACCTAAGTATGGTTCTCAATCAGAGACAACGATAGACAGCTGCCTCTGATTGAGAACTACACCCGGCCAAACACACAGAAATAGAAAACATGAACCCACAACAGAACGCCCACTCCAACTCACGCCCTGACCAAACCAAAATAGAGATGTGAAAGGATCTCTAAGGTCAGGGCATGACAATCTTTTGTAATCTGAAAATTATCATTTGCTTTTTTACTTCACTAGTGCAGCACCTGTAGATGCCTCACAAGTCATGGTAATGTTCATTGTGGTTAATGACATAATTCTGCCTCCACAGGGTGTTATATAGCCTACGCAGATTGGTTTTAGGTTTGAGAGAGAAACATATGAAGTTTAATCTCTGACATGGGAATGAAAACCACTGATCTTTACTGATCAGGGTATTCTGAAATCTAATTTATAGTATATCTATATATTAGAATTAAACACTATTTATCCCAGTGCTGAATGGGGCTTTTCTACCAAATATAAAAAACACAATGGAACTATCTACCAAGCTTCTGGTTCCATTTTTATGAACAATGTGTGTCACCAAGAAAAAAAAGTTAACAAACCCCCCCCAAAACCAATAGGATATAAAAGGCGAGAAAAAGCTACTGTTAAAAAACCCTTCTCAGCTGTAAGAAAACATATGGCTCAATGTTTCTGTTAACTAAGTTTTGTTCTCTTCTCTCTTTCTTTTTAATTTGGACATTTATGAGTTTTGGGATTTAGTAGAAATTTGGGCCTCAGCAGTGTGTGGTCCCACTGTGACAGTTTCCCAGTTACTTATGTATCCTTCTGCTTCAGACGGCCGAGACATTGGTCTTCAGAGATTGGCCTGCTTTTCCATCAGTCGTCAGGTCAGATTTTATGGCCATCTGGTCGCCCATTGCAGAGGCAGTGCGGCTTTACCTTGTGAATATGTGTGAGTGGCGGCCTTGCGACGTTTGACCTGTGCTTTCCAGGTCCTGACCTTCACCTCATTTCCTTGCGAGCAGCCATTCTGACAGCAGGGTTACGTTTATCTGATACCCCCAGATAAGTGCTACTTGAAGGTGCCAAATTTCGGGAAGCAGGCCTCTCTCCTTTGATTCTCTGGTTTCTGTTATGACCCTGCTCTGTACTCACCAAACCTGAGTCCATCTGGACAGCCCCCCCTACCCTGCCACACCAACTTTGTCCCAGTTACTTTAGGCTACCTTTGTTTGCTTCCGCTTTTTACTTCTGTAATTAAAAACTTTGCCAGTTTAAAGAGGCATCTATTGGTTTTACATTCACATTGTTTTTACCTTCACTAGCATCTGAAATATCTTCATTGATATTGAACTTTAGACCTCAAGCTTTTTGGCCCTGTGTGGTAGTCCATAAATTAACCCTCCTTTGAGAGCTGGTCTGGAATTCCGGAATCTTTGAACTTTCCGGGCTGCCGGCTGCTTTCAGAGTCATAAGGAATCTTTCAGTGGCTCTTGGTGCCAGGGGAAGCCGACATCAAGCTTGATCCCTCCCCCCATTGCTTGACTCTGCGTCTTCTAGGAAAGAGCACGCAAGTAAGACATCCTTGACTGAATCAAGAGTGAGATGGCAGCGGGTGAAAACTGACTTATGTGCCACTCAACAATATTTATTTGGCAGAGAAGGGGGAGTGGTGTGTTAGGAAGCAACTATAGAGTATGTGTTGCAAAGTGTTTGAACCGAGGAGGTTGAAATCCATTCTCCACTTTGGCATGCCTGGCCGTTATTAACCTTGCTAGCTTGGCCCTGTGAGAAGACATAGCTGGGCTCTGTAGCTGAGAGCAAGGCCGGCAAGGCCGACAGCAGCAACCCCCTCACAGGTGCCTCTCTTCCCCCAGTGAAGGGCATAACAGCACCAGCTCCCCAGCCCACCCCACCCCTGCTCTGGCTAGCTCCTCTCTCACGATGAAATATGCCAATTTATGTACAACATACAGTGGGGCAAAAAATTATTTAATCAGCCACCAATTGTGCAAGTTCTCCCAATTAAAAAGATGAGAGAGGCCTGTAATTTTCATCATAGGTACACTTCAACTATGACAGACAAAATGAGAAGAAAAAAAATCCAGAAAATCACATTGTAGGATTTTTAATGAATTTATTTGCAAATTATTGTGGAAAATAAGTATTTGGTCACCTACAAACAAGCAAGATTTCTGGCTCTCACAGATCTGTAACTTCCTCTTTAAGAGGCTCCTCTGTCCTCCACTCATTACCTGTATTAATGGCACCTGTTTGAACTTGTTATCAGTATAAAAGACACCTGTCCACAACCTCAAACAGTCACACTCCAAACTCCACTATGGCCAAGACCAAAGAGCTGTCAAAGGACACCAGAAACAAACTTGTAGACCTGCACCAGTCTGGGAAGACTGAATCTGCAATAGGTAAGCAGCTTGGTTTAAAGAAATCAACTGTGGGAGCAATTATTAGGAAATGGAAGACATACAAGACCACTGATAATCTCCCTCGATCTGGGGCTCCACGCAAGATCTCACCCCATGGGGTCAAAATGATCACAAGAACGGTGAGCAAAAATCCCAGAACCACACTGGGGGACCTAGTGAATGACCTGCAGAGAGCTGGGACCAAAGTAACAAAGCCTACGCCGCCAGGGACTCAAATCCTGCAGTGCTAGACGTGTCCCCCTGCTTAAGCCAGTACATGTCCAGGCCTGTCTGAAGTTTGCTAGAGAGCATTTGGATGATCCAGAAGAAGATTGGGAGAATGTCATATGGTCAGATGAAACCAAAATATAAATTTTTGGTAAAAACTCAACTCGTCGTGTTTGGAGGACAAAGAATGCTGAGTTGCATCCAAAGAACACCATACCTACTGTGAAGCATGGGGGTGGAAACATCATGCTTTGGAGCTGTTTTTCTGCAGAGGGACCAGGACGACTGATCCTTGTAAAGGAAAGAATGAATGGGGCCATGTATCGTGAGATTTTGAGTGAAAACCTCCTTCCATCAGCAAGAGCATTGAAGATGAAACGTGGCTGGGTCTTTCAGCATGACAATGATCCCAAACACACCGCCCGGGCAAGAAGGAGTGGCTTCGTAAGAAGCATTTCAAGGTCCTGGAGTGGCCTAGTCATTCTCCAGATCTCAACCCCATAGAAAATCTTTGGAGGGAGTTGAAAGTCCATGTTGCCCAGCAACAGCCCCAAAACATCACTGCTCTAGAGGAGATCTGCATGGAGGAATGGGACAAAATACCAGTAACAGTGTGTGAAAACCTTGTGAAGACTTACAGAAAACATTTGACATCTGTCATTGCCAACAAAGGGTATATAACAAAGAATTGAGATACACTTTTGTTATTGACCAAATACTTATTTTCCACCATAATTTGCAAATAAATAAATTAAAAATCCTACAATGTGATTTTCTGGATTTTTTTCTCATTTTGTCTGTCATAGTTGAAGTGTACCTATGATGAAAATTACAGACCTCTCTCATCTTTTTAAGTGGGAGAACTTGCACAATTGGTGGCTGACTAAATACTTTTTGCCCCACTGTAAATGTACAAACTGATCTTCACAATACTGTACTGTGTGTAAATGATGCTTTATTCTTACTTAGTATTTAGAGTTTTCTGTCCTTCTCACATAACACAAAGACCGATAGAAATGTAACTGGTGCATTTTAGGGTGCTTTAAGACTTTGTTGCAGTCACACCTTATTTTCTGAGATTTCTTCATTTTCTCATGTGTTTGCTTTTCTCTCATGTGGCATGAGACAAACGGTACGCCTTGAAAAGCACCTATCGGCTTTGACTTAGGATATAAACACAAAATGTGTACACACCTATGATGGTTTGCTTTTGTTCTTATTTTGGGCTGTGGCCTTACAACAATTTCTTAGAATTTCACTTGACTTTCCGTAAGCATCATCCTCTGTATGAAAGTTATATCAGTGGCTTTGACTTAACTCTTGGTTTGACTTACCCTTGTCTCAGCTTATGTGATAATGATATTGCTTTATCCTGTCATAAATGTCTTTTAGACATTCAATAACCTCACATGTATCGTAGGATAAGAGCTCAGCCATGTTAATTGTTAAAAAAGCACTTTCGAGTTTGAACACTTACAGCAAATTACAGAAGAACAAGAAGTCCAGACTAACCTGTACTCCCTCCCAGAGGTCTGACTATACAGTGTAAGCATTGGGTTATGGGGTGAGGAAAGGGCCCTGTTACAAGCTGCAGCACGGCCTGTGTACACTCCTGCTCTGGCATGCAACAAAGTATGTGCCACTTCCTATGACTCGCTCACTATGCCATGCCACTTTTAGTTATCCCCCCCAACAAATGTCACTCACATTGAAAAGCTGCATTCATACAGGAATTCATGTAAAGTGTATTTGATGTGTCCATGTGACGTTAATGTCATAAAGCAGTAACATAGACATACTAATAGAATATTTCATATTCATGTAATTTCTTCCCCATTTACCTTTTTAATGATTTGATGGTCTAGCAACATGGCATGCTCTTATTGTAAGGTTGACCTGTTATTTACAGTACAAGTAAAAAGTGTGGACACTTACTCATTCAAGTGTTATCGAACAAATGCTATTTCCAAATTATAGCCTGAAGGATAAACGGAGGCATGAGACACGTAAGAATAGTGTGTACTCGATTAATAGTTATTCACTGGAACTGTATTTGTTTCCTCCAAAGGTCAGGGTCCATTGCCAAAACGTTGCTGTGTTAAGACAAGAGCCAGCATTTACAATGGAATTTGCCACTACATTATTTGCCAAGGGTTGTTTGTGTTGACAAGTGACAAATGCATTGATACTTTGATCAATCTTATCAATCTGCCGGCAGTTAAGCACGAGAAGCTGGAGCATCCCCTTGGAATGGGCGCATTAAATGTCAACCTTGTCTGACTTGGTCAGAAGTTCGGCCATTCCACATTCCTGACTAAGGGATAAAGCTGCTCTAATCCCTTTTACCAGGTAGCCAGAGTTGGCAGCCGAGCCTGGAATTCCAGTGGCATTCCGATTTGGGGAAGTTGCTAGGGTCTGGATGGACAATTCACACAACAAAGGAAGACTCTCATTCAAAGAAAATAGGGTTTAAGTTCTGTGAGAAAGTCAGCCGAAAGTCATGTGGATAGTGGCATATTTAGAGAGCTTTTCATTCGGCGGCTGCTCTAAAAAGGGCTGAGGCAATTGGACGTCCACAAGCCGGGAGGCTGACGCAAAGTGAAAGGTGGGAGGCCGGTCTTGATCTCATGACAAGTCTGGCTGAAGGGTGACAGTCCAGAGCAGATTGCAGCAGGCTTACCTGTCAAAGGCAAGCCAATGAGCTGCAGTCCTGCAGTACAGCCCCAACAGTACTGACTTCAGAGTCACAGAGGGCACAGTCTGGCATTTTATCTGTCTGGAGAATGCTGTAGGGTGCTGCTAAAGACCACAGGCTCCATAGAAGTACAGGGGCATTACTGACCTGTCTCACAGAGTCCTCATAGCCCAGTGGAGTCAGTGTGAAAAACATGGAGATATACACTGAGTGTACAAAACATTAGAAACATGTGGAACACTTTTGACAGCTTGTAGACCATGCCCCAACAGATTGAGTCTGTTCTGAGGGCAAAAGGGGGTGCAACTCAATATTAGGAAGGTGCACCTAATGTTTTGTACATTGGCCGCTCTTTGTCCTGTCTGAGTAGCATTGAGACTGAACAAGACTCCATGCAACCTGAACAAAAGCCATTAATCTGGAGTACTGTACACGCAAACATGAATTCTTTCAGTTCAATAAAACTCTGTTAAGGAAGAATGGGTCTATTTCACTGGGTTCCCAATCCCTAAGTTTATCGGGGAGATCTAATTAGCATAATGTCTGCTTACTGCTGGCCAGACGTTACTTTTTCAGTGATATACAAATAACGTTTGTGTTATAGCCTAAGTATGTCACCACCTGAGTATTTTGTTGTCAGAATGGTCCCTATCTCTCTCTGCTTGAATGATTGAAAAAGTTGATATGGTCTGGCCTAGTCAGTATGACGGAGGGCGTTCACACGGTAACGGAGGGCGTTCACACGGTAATGTATATCATGTTTTCCATATCAAATGGGTGGTCGTCATACACTCCCAAATCTACATATCAAACCAAGATTTTAAGACCCATTAGTTTATGATTTATCACTCTCTGTCTATGCAAACACAGTATATTCTAACTCCCACCTATATTAAAGAATGTGAAGAATTTGTCACATTATAGTATAATTGTAACATGTGCGCTGGGAGTCGGGAAGCAAATTCAGGGAGTGAATACATAATGAATGAACAAAACATAACACAAAACAAGAAACACGAACAACGCACAGACATGAAACTGAAACAAACAACGCCTGGGGAAGGAACCAAAGGCAGTGACATATATAGGGAAGGTAATCAGGGAAGTGATGGAGTCCAGGTGAGTCTGATGACGCGCAGGTGAGTCGTAATGATAACAATAATTCATCTAGAATATTTTTTTGTATTTTATCTATTTTTTTCTCCCAATTTCAATTATGATCTTGTCTCATCGCTGCAACTCCCCAACGAGCTGGGGAGAACCGCGGTCCTTAATAAATAACCACCCGCTTAAACCGGAAGCCAGCTGGACCAATGTGTTGGAGGAAACACCGCTATTCACCTCCTGTGTGTGTGTGTGTGTGTGTGCGTGTGTGTGTGTGTGTGCGTGTGTGTGTGCGTGCGTGCGTGTGTAGTTAAACGTTCAGTCAAGTTAGAAGACAAGGGCTCTGGGCCTGGGGGGTCTGGTTTTTGAGATGGTGAGAAGGACATGTCAGCCTCTATTGGCTCCCTGCTGTTAGTGTTGTACTTGAATCAGTCCCAAAGTCCCACAGTGTTCATGAACAGCCATACAGACAGACTGCAGATTCACCAGGCAGAGCAGGACCCTCTCTGTCATTCTCCCTGAACTCCAGACACTACAAGGCGTCCCTGTTTCTTTGTGTGGCGTCTGTGAAGAGGCGTGTTTATAGACACAGGACATAAATCAGCAATGTGTTAAGGCCAGTGTTGAAAAGTTACACATATGTGAAAGATGCTCTGTGTTGTAATGGCAGTACATTCAAAACACACACAAGCATACACACACACACACACACACACACACACACACACACACACACACACACACACACACACACACACACACACACACACACACACACACACACACACACACATTCATAGAGACACATTGACAAACAGACACACGTGAATAGTAACTACCACATTCTCCCACTGTAAGATAGATTTTCCACACCACAGATGGTGCTCGCTGCTTTAACTAGATTCATTCTCAGTTGATTCTGAATGTGACGGTGGGTTTTCTATATGTAAGTTACTCTTTGACAAGAAGCTCTTCTTATGTAATGCTTTCGAGTGCCTGCCCTTGTCTTTTAGCTGTACCCATAATTAGCACACAATAGGCCTATATCTCACATACCTGTTCGGCCCGTCACCCCCAAAAGGGAGACAGTGTCCCCCTGACTGATGGCTAGAAGTGGGACAAGAAAACAGGAGCCACCGTTCCCTGATGTCACTGAGGAAGAATCTATCTTCCCCTTCACATAATCAACCAGCTGTGTCCGACTCATCCAGCATGTCACCTATTTTACAATCCATCCCACACTGGGTCTACTCTCCCCTGGTTCCCACAGAGCCACGGTAACACTGCCCAGAGGAAAGGTGCCCATTCCCAGCGTTCCCAACCAGCTCACTGTTTCACCGCCTGGAAATCCCCCTCCGCACAAAGAGACACAAATATAATACTGCACCACTGCAGGCGGGGGAGGTATTCAGGGGGTATTCACAGGACAATATTGATACGGGAGGCACTTTTGTCTGTGAATCCTTCTGGGAATGCACTCAGTTGTTGTGGCTATATGGACCCGCATTCTATCCAAGTGCAACAGGTAGCTAGGTGTTACTTGTTATTGATTCAAGATAAGCGTAACACTTACGTAACACTTTCTTTCTTTTCCTTTTTCATAGTTTTTTCTGGGAACCTCACATGTGAGAAGCTGATCTGTCAGCTGATGTTAGCTGATCTGTCAGCTGATGTTAGCTGATCTGTCAGCTGATGTTAGCTGATCTGTCAGCTGATGTTAGCTGATCATGTGTTTTCAGCCTGCATATTCAAATCCCACCGATTTGGACATTGTCTGCAGGAAGTGTTGTACAGTATAGGCCAGTAGTCTGTGTTACCGGACTGTTTCTGTATTCAACAATGCTACAGGGCAATTTTATGATTACAGAATTAGGCTGATACTCAGATTTTTCACTTTAACAAACCATAAAACTCTATGCACAAGGACTAATTTTAACAATATAGACAGAACATTTTACAAAAACACATTTTCTTGAAGAACAGTGCAGATGCAAAGTTTGGTAACAGAATGACGGTTTGTGCTGTTGGTGCCGTAAATGTGTTTTTGTACAATTTTCTGTGTAAATTGTTAAACGTAGTCCTTGTGCATAGAGTTGTATGGTTTGTTAAATTTTGAAATCAATGAATTTTGTGTGACATACATTTTAAAGTGAAAAATCTGAGTGCAGAAAAATAAGTCTCTCTGCAAGACGTTGTTTGAATGCACTTCAGATACCGGGAACAGGGCTATACGTACAACTCCATATGTACTGGCTCACCTCTCCTTACCACGTCATATTTCCAGCCCCATGAATGAGGCCCTCAAGCAGGAACTGACAGTAACACAGAGCTAGACAACTCTAACATAGTCTATACCAGGAATATGCAACTCTGATGGGGGTGTGGGCCACAAAATAATCAGAACTCCTCATGGGATGCTGCAGTGGCTCACCGGTCTGCATCCATACCCACACATGTAGTCAGGCTCTAGCCTTTTGATGGCCCTAAGCAAAATGTTGATTCCCCCACCTTGCGACCAAAATGTTTTAGTGGCCCCCCCCTTGACAGAGGAGAAAACAGATGTATGTTATAAGAGTTAATTTCCTGCAATTCTATACATTTTCCCATGGGGCATAGAGAACATTTTGCCGTTTTAAAGCAAGTTTGCTGCAAATCTACACATTTTGCCATGGGGCGGAGATAAGATTTTGCAATATTATGAATCATTTCATGCAATTCTATTTATTTTGCCATGGGGTGGAGAGAAATGTTTACAGTTTTTAATGTGATATCTGAGAGTAACTAACAATTCAATGGGGCTCCCCTCGGTTGGTCATTCGACAATGATGACCGCAAGTTTAGATAGCTAGCCGCTAGACTTATCCAATGTAACAAGAGAAAATCTGCTGGTGCACATCCAAATGTGGAAATTGCACCTTGTGTATTGTACTATTCTAACACTCAACAGTAAGTTGATACCCCAACTGAGCCCCCCCGTTTCTTTTGGTATTTCTACAGAAATATGTTGTAGAGGACAGGGCCTGTTGTTCTAAGAATCCTTCAGAGTGATGCCATACTGTTGCCTTTATGTGGTTTTTATAGCTTTTTATATATTGTTTGCATAATTTTTGCAACAGAAATGACTCCCATCGCTGCCTTTTATATGCCACTGTTTTATCATATGTTTTGAATGTGAATCAGGAAGCAATTGTGAAGGTTTGAAACAAATTATGTCTTGTGTTCAAACCTTAGACACTCATTCAGGATATGCTTTGTTAGGACCATAACTGCATGATGGAAGTGGATGAGAATGATGTTGACCAATGAAAAGCTCCAATTAGTTACTACTAAATAGGGTTGAAAAGGTCAATTGTCCACTCAGAACACTTCAAATGACTGGCGCTGGGGCGGCGATCATACAGAGCCATGTCAGATAAGAACTAATACAATGGAGTGCTTATAACAATTGCTCCATACAGAACAGTAATGGGGGGGAATTTGGACTGTTCTATGTCTGCAATTAAACCTTTAGCTGCGAGCCAAATTACGCAAATATGACTATTGAGTAAAAACAAATCACTGTTTTTTTAAACGATAACATATCCAGACATTGCAATTACACTGATATAGACCAACTCAATGTTTCAATTATTAGAAGTAAATACATAAATAAGTCTGATTTGTGAACTAGATAAGTTGTTTTAAGTGTTTTATTTTCCCAAGTCAACATGGAGGTAATTATTTGATATTGAATTCATGAGCACATCATTTGTTTTTCTTAGGACATTTTCCTGAAGTGAACAGCTCTCATACCTCAATTGTTATTAAATGGAAAAAAGAGCAATGAGGGACATGTACACATTATCATGTTAATAATTCATAGATAGCGATGGTCTTCCAGCTAATAATAATGTAGCAATATCAATAGAAATATTATTATCTAAATGTCAAAGCAATAATGAGAATTTCTTTGCAAGGTAATGGTCCTTACCATTTGTTGTAGTCATGTAGCATTTCTTAAAGTGGAAGCAATAGTTATTGTCCATATTCTAAGCTAAGTTTTCTAGTGTTTTATGATGATTTTAATAAATTCAGTTAATGTCTGTTTAAGTGAGCTTTCACTGTTTGCTCAACGTACTTGTAGAGCATATGCAAATGTTATTTTTTCAGTCCTTTTGAATATAGGCTGTACTTCCTTTTCACTTCAAGCAAAAGTTTTAGGGGAATTCTGAATCACCAAGCCTATTTAAAGATGTTTGTGTTTGTATGGTTGTTGGGGTGTTTGTCGATTGTTGTTTTGTCGATTGATTGCTATCTTGCCACATAGATGCCTGCCCATGTAGTCTTCTTCTGTTCAACTCGACTAATCTTTTATTGTCTGTTGGCCAGCTGTGTGAATTGACAGAGCAAGACAAAGTCAGTTTGTCCCTCAGATTTCAGCTTTCACGTGCACCCGGACACACAGACTGGGCTGGTGAACAGAGACCTGGTGTGCCGACTCTGTTACTCTCAGCCCCCCCCTCACTTTTTCTCACCCACTCTCTCTCTCTTTCTCTCTCTCACTGTCTCTTTCTCTCACTCTCTCTCTCACTCACACACTCTCTCTTTCTTATTCTCTTGTGTTTTCTCTCTCTCATTCTCTCACTCTCTTGTTCTTCCTTTCTCTCTCTCTCTGCTCTGAGGTCTGCAGGGTGATGTAGATACTGCTCTGGTGGCTGTGATCCGATAGTCACTGATAGTTGTCTCTGTCACGATTAGGCCCATATCTCAACAGCTCCACAGCCCCTCTGAGCAGTGCCTGCAGGTGCCTGAGAAAGAACCTCAACTGAGCATGCCTTGTCAACTTGGTCAAAGGCAGAAGCAGAGGTTTTCCATATGGAGATATAAATCCACTGGAATCCCCTTTTGATACCAGGCAATAAATATAGCAAACCCAGGATACAGGCAGGAAGCCTCAGTGAAGGAAGGTACTATTTTGGGTGAACAGTCCCATTGTCTATGATGTAGCGACGGGAGGCTGGGGGTGGGAGAGAGTGATGTTCTTGTGAGGCAGCATGGCTCCTCTCCCCTACCACTCCCTCCAGTGTTCTACATTCAGAGGGTCCCTCTGTCCCCTCTTCTGTGACTACATCATGGCAGTCACACTCTGAGACATGTGCAGAGGAGAGGGGGGCGTGTTATATAACTCGTCTTCAGTGACTGCTGGAGAGAGCTGCCCCGTCTTAAAGGGTTTTTGACTAGATACAGCTTTTGTCAGATTTGACTTTTCAAAGCAGGTTAGGAGAACTAGCAGGTTAGGATAGTTAACATAGCAGGTTTAGGATAATTTGTTTAAGGTTAGGAAAAGGGTAAGGGTTAGCTAAAATGAAGAAATTAAATTAATTTGACAAGATCTGTATTCCTCCTAGCCATGATGCAGTGTGGCGTGGCATGACCAAACTTGAAGATCATAAGGCCAATAAAAGAGGAAGCGCCGATGGCAGATTTTCAGAACATGGCCGTTTGTTTGTCTGCCTTGTCACAATCATGCTGTTTTAAAAAACAATACCTCCTGCCAAGAGAGGGAGGGTTGATGAAGAGAAGGTTAGGCCTTGTACTTTTTATGGACCCAGATTTGAATATATATACAGTAGAAAATCATTTAAAAAGCCGAGCTCAGGAAATGTGTTCTCAAACATATCTGTAGACCTTTTCTGCAGTCAAAGTACTAGTGGCATCATGGGTGGAATGTTATAAAAAAAAATGATAATTTCATAATTAATAAATAGGATTTATTTATTTTATGCTGAAACTCCAGTGTTTCTATGTCCAACAGTTGTGTTATATTTCAGTTTCCTGTGATGTGTAATATTGTGCAAACTTAAAATGAAATACATTTCAACTCTTATGTCTGACATGGTACATGTGTCTTGTTTTTGTAAGCTCATAACCATGTGTGTGAGGTGTTTAAGACAACCAACAAACACTTTGTGTGAGCCTGATTGATCCCACTGCAGTAAAAGGTTATTCATGCAGTTCTTAGAAGTGCTAACCGTAAACATTTTCAAGGTTTTGTAATATTCAACTTTCTCTTTCAATGTTTATATGTAACAGTTTAGAGATGCCGCAGTCAAACGTGTGAGTTGTGACCTCACTAACACCACAAGGCCTCACACAACAACTGTGAGGGGAATTCATGTACTTTACGGGAATTGTGTGTTTTCAGTTTAGTATTACTGGGTCTGCAACTCTCATGGTCGTATCCTCAACTGAAAAGCCCCCCACTCCTAGGTTCTCTAAATCCTCTAGAGACGACTAGACAAATAAGCGGAGGTCGTTTTGAGACGCGGCTCAGCAAAGTATTTACCTCTTCACACGGCTGATGGTTCTCCAATGGGTGTAACATTGGCACAGGAGACATATCAGACCAAAGACAACACAACAACAAGTGTAGAGCTGTCCTCTGGCGGCGGTGTCCGCCCGGAAGGCAAAGCAAACAAACAAACAAGCTGTAGGTCATAAATGCCTAACAGTGGAGGTAGTTCATGTGCTGTCTGGGAGAATAAAAGGCCTCACACTCCATGGGCCTCAGCACAGAGCGCAGTGCAGCCACCCCAGCTCACATGTACACCCACGGGTTCCTGTCTCAGCGATCGCTCTAGCCCAGCCATAGAGCCAGCTGGTGACACAAGCACTTCCTACTCTCCCATTTTGTGTCTGCGATTGTGCTGTTCAATGTGTAGCACCTGGCTGAGTCAAAGGCATTACATTACACTCACAATGGAGAGCCAATCCCCTGTATATATCCTCATTATTGTTATTTTATTGTGTTATTATTGTGTTTATTTAGTAAATATTTTCTTAACACTATTTTCTTAAAACTGCATTGTTGGTTAAGTTTGTAAGTAAGCATTTCACAGTAAGGTCTACACCTGGTGTATACGGTGCATGTGATAAATAACATTTGATTTGATATCCAGCTGAAAACATACAGGTAATAATGGAATCACTTGGGTAAATGAGGGATAGTGGGTGAAAGCAGGTGCTTCATGGCTATGCCTCCGTAGGATGACAATGCTCCCATCCCCAGTACACGAGTGGTCACTGAATGGTTTGATGAGCATTAAAACGATGTAAACCTTATGCCATGGTCGTCTCAGTCACCAGATCTCAACCCAAATGAACACTTATGGGAGATTCAGGATCGGCGTCTGAAACAGCGTTTTCCATCAACAAAACATCAAATTATGGAATTTCTGTAAGTATCGTGTAGCATCCCTCCAATAGAGTTCCAGACACTTGTTGAATCCATGCCAAGGTGCATTGAAGCTGTTCTTGCTCGTGGTGGCCCAACACCCTGTTAAGACACTATGTTGGTGTTTCCTTTATTTTGGAAGTTACCTGTACTTGGTTAGTAGAGGGTATCAGAGGCAGAATTACTTGTATCACTGAAATGTAATCAATTGTTGCTGAATTGTTATCTGTTTTATATACAGTATATACACTGCTCAAAAAAATAAAGGGAACACTTAAACAACACAATGTAACTCCAAGTCAATCACACTTCTGTGAAATCAACCTGTCCACTTAGGAAGCAACACTGATTGACAATAAATTGCACATGCTGTTGTGCAAATGGAATAGACAACAGGTGGAAATGATAGGCAATTAGCAAGACACCCCCAATAAAGGAGTGGTTCTGCAGGTGGTGACTAAAGACCACTTCTCAGTTCCTATGCTTCCTGGCTGATGTTTTGGTCACTTTTGAATGCTGGCGGTGCTTTCACTCTAGTGGTAGCATGAGACGGCTCAGGTAGTGCAGCTCATCCAGGATAGCACATCAATGCGAGCTGTGGCAAGAAGGTTTGCTGTGTCTGTCAGCGTAGTGTCCAGAGCATGGAGGCGCTACCAGGAGACAGGCCAGTACATCAGGAGACGTGGAGGAGGACCTAGGAGGGCAACAACCCAGCAGCAGGACCGCTACCTCCGCCTTTGTGCAAGGAGGATCACTACCAGAGCCCTGCAAAATGACCTCCAGCAGGCCACAAATGTGCATGTGTCTGCTCAAACGGTCAGAAACAGACTCCATGAGGGTGGTATGAGGGCCCGACGTCCACAGGTGGGGGTTGTGCTTACAGCCCAACACCGTGCAGGACGTTTGGCATTTGCCAGAGAACACCAAGATTGGCAAATTCGCAGATGAAAGCAGGTTCACACTGAGCACATGTGACAGACGTAACAGTCTGGAGACGCCGTGGAGAACGTTCTGCTGCCTGCAACATCCTCCAGCATGACCTGTTTGGCGGTGGGTCAGTCATGGTGTTGGGTGACATTTCTTTGGGGGGACGCACAGCCCTCCATGTGCTCGCCAGAGGTAGCCTGACTGCCATTAGGTACCGAGATGAGATCCTCAGACCCCTTGTGAGACCATATGCTGGTGCGGTTGGCCCTGGGTTCCTCCTAATGCAAGACAATGCTAGACCTCATGTGGCTGGAGTGTGTCAGCAGTTCCTGCAAGAGGAAGGCATTGATGCTATGGACTGGCCCACCCGTTCCCCAGACTTGAATCCAATTGAGCACATCTGGGACATCATGTCTCGCTCCATCCACCAACGCCACGTTGCACCACAGACTGTCCAGGAGTTGGCGGATGCTTTAGTCCAGGTCTGGGAGGAGATCCCTCAGGAGACCATCCACCACCTCATCAGGAGCATGCCCAGGCGTTGTAGGGAGGTCATACAGGCACGTGGAGGCCATACACACTACTGAGCCTCATTTTGACTTGTTTTAAGGACATTACATCAAAGTTGGATCAGCCTGTAGTGTGGTTTTCCACTTTAATTTTGAGTGTGACTCCAAATCCAGACCTCCATGGGTTGATACATTTGATTTCCATTGATAATTGTTGTGTGATTTTGTTGTCAGCACATTCAACTATGTAAAGAAAAAAGTATTTAATAATAATATTTCATTCATTCATATCTAGGATGTGTTATTTTAGTGTTCCCTTTTTTTTATATTTTTTATATATATATACAGTTGAAGTCGGAAGTTTACATACACCTTAGCCAAATACATTTAAACTCAGTTTTTCACAATTCCTGACATTTAATCAGAGTAAAAATTCCCTGTTTTAGGTCAGTAAGATTACCACTTTATTTTAAGAATGTGAAATGTCAGAATAATAGTAGAGAGAATGATTTCTTTCAGCTTTTATTTCTTTCATCACATTCCCAGTGGGTCAGAAGTTTACATACACTCAATTAGTATTTGGTAGAATTGCCTTTAAATTGTTGAACTTGAGTCAAACGTTTTGGGTAGCCTTCCACAAGCTTCCCACAATAGGTTGGGTGAATTTTGGCCCATTCCTCCTGATAGAGCTGGTGTAACTGAATCAGGTTTATAGGCCTCCTTGCTCGCACACGCTTTTTCAGTTCTGTCCACAAATTTTATATGGGATTGAGGTCAGGGCTCCAATACCTTGACTTTCCTTAAGCCATTTTACTACAACTTTGTAAGTATGCTTTGGGTCATTGTCCATTTGGAAGACCCATTTGCGACCAAGCTTTAACTCCCGACTGATGTCTTGAGATTTTGCTTCAATATATACACATAATTTCCCATCCTCATGATGCCATCTATTTTGTGCACCAGTGCCTCCTGCAGCAAAGCACCCCCACAACATCATGCTGCACCCCCATGCTTCATGATTGGGATGGTGTTCTTCGGCTTGCAAGCCTCTCCCCTTTTCCTCCAAACATAATGATGGTCATTATGGCCAAACAGTTCTATTTTTGTTTCATCAGAGCCCGGTTCTGGGACATTTCTCCAAAAAGTACGATCTTTGTCCCCATGTGCAGTTGCAAACCGTAGTCTGGCTTTTTTATGGCAGTTTTGGATCAGTGGACTCTTCCTTGCTGAGCGGCCTAGGTTATGTCGATATAGGACTCGTTTTACTGTGGATATAGATACTTTTGTACCTGTTTCCTCCAGCATCTTCACAAGGTCCTTTGCTGTTGTTCTGGGATTGATTTGCACTTTTCATACCAAAGTATGTTCATCTCTAGGAGACAGAACGTGTCTCCTTCCTGAGCGGTATGATGGCTGCGTGGTCCCACGGGGTTTATACTTGCGTACTATTGTTTGTACAGATGTA
The DNA here is from genome assembly GCF_023373465.1 of Oncorhynchus keta. Taxonomy (NCBI): domain Eukaryota; kingdom Metazoa; phylum Chordata; class Actinopteri; order Salmoniformes; family Salmonidae; genus Oncorhynchus; species Oncorhynchus keta. Next base: position 41,724,608 of record NC_068437.1, on the reverse strand, counting down.
TGTGGTACTTTCAGGCGTTTGGAAATTGCTCCCAATGATGAACCAGACTTATGGACGTCTACAATTTTTCTTCTGAGGTCTTGGCTGATTTCTTTAGATTTTTTCCTGAGTTTGAAGTTAGGTACACCTCCAATTGACTCAAAGGATAGCAATTAGCCTATCAGAAGCTTCTAAAGCCATGACCATTTTCAGACATTTTCTGGAATTGTCCAAGCTGTTTAAAGGCACAGTCAACTTAGTGTATGTAAACTTCTGACCCACTAGAATGGGCTGAATAATTTTGCACGCCCAATTTTTCCGTTTTTAATTTGTTAAAAAAGTTTGAAATATCCAATAAATGTCGTTCCACTTCATGATTGTGTCCCACTTGTTGTTGATTCTTCACAAAAAAAATACAGTTTTATATCTTTATGTTTGAAGCCTGAAATGTGGCAAAAGGTCGCAAAGTTCAAGGGGGCCGAATACTTTCGCAAGGCACTGTATATATATATATACAGTACCAGTCAAACGTTTGGACACACCTACTCATTCCAGGGTTTTCTTTATTTGTACTATTTTCTACAATACAGAATAATAGAGTTAAGACATCACAACTATGCAATAACACATATGGAATTATGTAGTAACCCAAAAAGTGTTAAACAATTCAAAATATGTCACACCTTCCCCCGCTCCCCCTCCCCGGCGCTTGACATCTCCAGATTATTACGCACACCTGCCACCATCATTACGCGCACCTGCGCCTCATGAGATTCACCTGGACTCCACCTGATTACCTCCCCTATATCTGTCACTCCCTTTGGTTCTTTACTCAGGCGATATTGTTTCTGCTTCTGTTTCATTTCTGTACTCTACTCGTGTTTCTTGTTTTGTTCCATGTTCGTTTATTTATTAAATTCACTCCCTGTACTTCCCGCTGCCGACGCAACCGGGGATGCTTTAGCTGGCTCTTCAGGCTCCCAAGCTTCAGCTGGCTCGACAGGTGTCCACGCCTCGGTTGGCTCGTCAGGTTCCCATGCCTCAAATGGCTCGACAGGTTTCCAAACGTTGGCTCATCGGGCTTCCGTGCCTCAGCCGGCTCGTCTTTGAAGAATCTCAAATATATTTTGATTTGTTTAGCACTTTTTTGGTTACTACATGATTCCATATGTGTTATTTAATAGTTTAGATGTCTTCGCTCTTATTCTACAATGTAGAAAATAGTAAAAATAAAGAAAAACCCTGTAATGAGTAGGTGTGTTCAAACGTTTGACAGGTACAAATATAAACACATGATGCTGCCGCTCAATAACATGTAAAAGCTGGGCTTATGTCAATGACCGGAAATAGACCAACACAGTAAAAACAATGCAGTGATCTTACTGAAAGAGGTGGAGGTGACACAGGGCAGAAGTGACTTACGTTTGGATAAGTTTGGATAAGGACAAGGACCACAAATGGCTAAATGTTCTTGAGGGAAACGCGAACAGTTGTCTGACATTTCAGAGACAAATGCAGAGTGTTGTCGGTGAGGGAGGGTTCCAGCTCAGAAGGTGCGGGACTGGGCAGAGCAGCCAGCCAAGGGGGAGAGCGGTGGCGTGTGGTTGGATGGTATAAGGGGGAGAGCAGCGGCGTGTGGTTGGATGGTATCCTTGGGAAAGTTTGCAACTCGGCTCTCAGTATCTGGATCTCAGCTTGGGACAAATACCACATGGAAACGAGAGGAAACCCGCTAGAGTGGAGAGGGCCGCGCACTGGAATGTTGAACTTCAAATGGAAAATGCTTGCAGCTGTTAGCCGCTTTCTGTTTGCTTATTTCTCTCATTTCTTTCTGTGCCCAAGTGATTCTCTTTCATTGGGTCTACATTTGGCTGATACCCTGTGGATGAATCCCCCATGTCCTGCTTCCGATTGGGGCTTTCGTCAGCCCAGAGCAGACTGCCCTACACCAATGTAGACAATGTGTAGAGTCATACAGGAAACTTCTGTCTGCCCCACAGGAACAACAACAACATCCCAACATCAACAATCCCCATAACTCCAGACCTTCAGACCATCCACCCATCTTGTCTGAAGTCTGATTGCCCTGGTTTGGCCAGAGTTCAAATGAACTTCCAGAGCATTTGTCTACAGAGGTTGCGAATGAGCACACTCTAATGAGCCTGTGGGTTGGAAGGGTTCTGAATCACTGAGAGAGCCCAATTCTAGTGACTCTACGTCCGTTTCCAGATGCATCAAAACCTCAGCCATATGCAGATCACACACCCAGTCACCCAGTGCAAGTGGCAGGTTTCCCCCTGGGCCTCTGATCAGCCTGAGATACAGCTCCATTTGGCACTCCCAATTAATGGGTGGGTCCAACTGTACATGTTTTCCAAGCCCACATCTATCTCTCCAGTCTTGGGCTGGCTGAGGATTTCTCATAGAATGGCAGTATCACCAGGTTGTAGTCAGAGTTCTGAGAAATTCACTTAGCTGCCAAAACAGACCAAAATAGAGAGCCCTTTACTGTGGTCTTGATTATTCTGTACCTTTCCCTCCAAAACATATGGTAAATTGTTGTTTGTTATAATTGTTATACTTTTGTATCATGCTCATACTGTAGAACTGTCTCATTTCACAGCTGTTTTATTGTGGTTATCTGTTGTTGTTTGTCTTGCTGTTTTTGATGGTGACCATGAAGGGACGACCCAATGCTGTTTGGTTCTTACATGTGCTCTTCATTGTTTGTCCACAGTGTTTGTCTAGTCATGGTCACTTATGCAATAGAACAATACAAGGACTGAATAAACTGTTCATTACTCAAGTCTGAACCAGTAGAGTAACCCCTTCCCACTGTGGTATCCTGCAGGATTGCTCCCTTTCTGTTCCTTATGTGTGTGTGCTTACCTGCGTGCACATGCGTTTCTTGGTTCTATTAAAAAACGTGTTGTTACTAATCTACTTCCGTGTCTTTTCGCTGCTTCTGATAACGGCATCCTCTTGCTGGTACTGGTGCGCACAAATACAAAGGAGAAAGAGAACCTACCACAGTCGGGGACTTTGTAGATCACTCTGTTCTGCCACAGCCACCCAGGACCATTTGGTGTCTTGTTTCTGCATGCTCCTTCTTTACCCTCTATCCTTTCCCTGCGTTCACAATTTTTATTCACTCTCCTACCTGTCTGGGTTATGGCAATTTTACATTGTTTTGTTTGAAATCAGCTCTCTGTGGGCTAGTGGGCAGAGGTTGGTGTGACTATAGGGGAGTTGTGTGCATGTGTTGCTGAAAGTACAGGGTACTCTGGAGGTCTGTGAAGAGGTTTGGCCTCCCTCCGACAAGAGGGATTGATGGGGGAGGTGTTTTAGAGGAAAGTGAAAGTGGAAAAGTAAAGAATATATAAAAATAATACTCTAAAAATATCAATGGGGGGGGTGCCCCCGGGCTTCACCATGCTCTCAACCCCCTTTGAAGAGATGCAGGAAAATAAGTCTTACCCTTGTAACCCCTCGTCATTCACCAGTCCCAACGCTGATAACAAAAGACAGAAAAAGCTGACCGGGCAGATTTGGTGCAGATTGTAGAGCATGTTTCAACCATCTCTGTTCTTTGTGAGCTTGGTGTACTGCCGTTTCCCTCAGACTCCTGTGTGTGGGGCAGGGCAGATGCAGGGGCTGCGAGCTGAGACAGCAGCAGAGTGTATGTGGAGGTCTTTGTCTGTGACCAGGGGTTTCTTCTCTTCCCTGACAGCAGGGCCAGATGAGTTGCTGCTCTGGGGGTAACAGGGAGAACAAAGCCTGCAATGCCAATCCTGCAGGCCTCAGTGTCTGGACTGTGGGGACAGGGACCGAGCCTGTCAGCTTAGACGTGATGTGGACACTTTGCCTAGAGTTAGCTAAGCTCACGGACCGCTCTGGAGACAGTGGATGTGTGATGCATTTCTGTTGGCACACTTTGACAAGCAGCTGCTCACTGCAACACACCGACATAGAAGCTATGTTAAATTCTATCAAACCTAGTACTTATGTGCTTAGGTTAGCTTGTGTACTTGTAGGTGTAATGTCTTCTTTGGCCTGTTAATCATTTCGAAAATTTGACCCTCGTCAGTTTCAGGTACCTACCGATTAGACCTGACAATTTTTTTTTAAATCTCATTTTGGCTAGCGTGTCTGTACACAACGCCCTTATATAGCAGGGCTCGACAACAGCCGGCCCACAGGCCAAAACCGGGCCGGCTGGCAAGTGATTTTCTTTGGGCCCTCCAAAGTAAAAAATAAAATAAAAGTCTGTAAAATCACCAGGAATTCAGCAACAATATACATATATTTCGAAAATCTATTTCAAAGAATTCCCACAAATAAAAAGAGATATGAACGTCTCTGTGTAATCAAGGTATGACATGATTGTAATTTTCAAATACAATCTTTCTTTGGGCTTTGTTGTAGTCATTTTGCAGTGTACTAATTATGTTCTGGACCCCCGACCATCCGCTCCGACAAAAATCAGTCCACGGCTGAATCTAGTTGCCTACCCGTTATATAGTCTTCATTGCCAAGGCCTTACATAAATGCACAAATCTCTCCCATCTGCCCCTAGTGTGGCTGAGGACAGAGTATGGCAAGTCTGGGCATATTGACTAAGAGAGCTTTGCATCATGTAAACATGTTATTGGGAGGTACAGTGCCTTGCAGAAGTATTCATCCCTCTTGGGGTTTTTCCTGTTTTGTTGCATTACAACCTGTAATTTAAATAGATGTTTATTTGGATTTCATATAATGGACATACACAAAATAGTCCAAATTGGTGAAGTGAAATTAAAAAAATTCAAAAACAAATAAAACGGAGAAGTGGTGCGTACATATGTATTCACCCCCTTTGCTATGAAGCCCCTAAATAAGATCTGGTGCAACCAAATACCTTCAGAAGTCACATAATTAGTTAAATATAGTCCACCTGTGTGCAATCTAAGTGTCACAAGATCTGTCACATGATCTCAGTATATATACACCTGTTCTGAAAGGCCCCAGAGTCTGCAACACCAAGCAAGTGGCACCATAATGACCAAGGAGCTCTTTGAAACAGGTCAGGGACAGAGTTGTGGAGAGGTACAGATCAGGGTTGGGTTATAAATAAATATCTGAAACTTTGAACATCCCACGGAGCACCATTAAATCTATTATTTAACAAATTTAAAGAATATGGCACCACAACAAACCTGCCAAGAGAGGACCGCCCACCAAAACTTACGGACCAGGCAAGGAGGGCATTAATCAGAGGCAACAAAGAGACCAAAGATAACCCTGAAGGAGCTGCAAAGCTCAAAGTTGGTGAGGGAGATTAAAGTCTCCAACTTCAGCGATTTTTGCAATTCCTTCCAGTCACAGGCAGCAGAGAACTGGAATGAAAGGCGGCCAAATGAGGTGTTGGCTTTAGGGATGATCGGTGAGATACACCTGCTGGAGCGCGTGCTATGGGTGGGTGTTACCATCGTGACCAGTGAACTGAGATAAGGCGGAGCTTTACCTAGCATGGACTTGTAGATGACCTGGAGCCAGTGGGTCTGGCGACGAATATGTAGCGAGGGCTAGCCGATTAGAGCATACAGGTCGCAGTGGTGGATGGTATAAGGTGCTTTAGTGACTGCATCCAGTTTGATGAGTAGAGTGTTGGAATCTATTTTGTAGATGACATCGCCGAAGTCGAGGATCGGTAGGATAGTCAGTTTTACTACGGTAAGTTTGGCGGCGTGAGTGAAGGAGGCTTTGTTGCGGAATAGAAAGCCGACTCTAGATTTGATTTTCGATTGGAGATGTTTGATATGAGTCTGGAAGGAGAGTTTACAGTCTAGCCAGACACCTAGGTACTTATAGATGTCCACATATTCAAGGTCAGAACCATCCAGGGTGGTGATGCTAGTCGGGCGTGCGGGTGCAGGCAGCGAACGGTTGAAAAGCATGCATTTGGTTTTACTAGCGTTTAAGAGCAGTTGGAGGCCACGGAAGGAGTGTTGTATGGCATTGAAGCTCGTTTGGAGGTTAGATAGCACAGTGTCCAAGGACGGGCCGGAAGTATACAGAATGGTGTCGTCTGCGTAGAGGTGGATCAGGGAATCGCCCGCAGCAAGAGCAACATCATTGATATATACAGAGAAAAGAGTCGGCCCGAGAATTGAACCCTGTGGCACCCCCATAGAGACTGCCAGAGGACCGGACAGCATGCCCTCCGATTTGACACACTGAACTCTGTCTGCAAAGTAGTTGGTGAACCAGGCAAGGCAGTAATCAGAAAAACCAAGGCTACTGAGTCTGCCGATAAGAATATGGTGATTGACAGAGTTGAAAGCCTTGGCAAGGTCGATGAAGACGGCAGCACAGTACTGTCTTTTATCGATGGCGGTTATGATATCGTTTAGTACCTTGAGCGTGGCTGAGGTGCACCCGTGACCGGCTCGGAAACCAGATTGCACAGCGGAGAAGGTACGGTGGGATTCGAGATGGTCAGTGACCTGTTTGTTGACTTGGCTTTCGAAGACCTTAGATAGGCAGGGCAGAATAGATATAGGTCTGTAACAGTTTGGGTCCAGGGTGTCTCCCCCTTTGAAGAGGGGGATGACTGCGGCAGCTTTCCAATCCTTGGGGATCTCAGACGATATGAAAGAGAGATTGAACAGGCTGGTGATAGGGGTTGCGACAATGGCGGCGGATAGTTTCAGAAATAGAGGGTCCAGATTGTCAAGCCCAGCTGATTTGTATGGGTCCAGACTTTGCAGCGCTTTCAGAACATCTGCTATCTGGATTTGGGTAAAGGAGAACCTGGAGAGGCTTGGGTGAGTAGCTGCGGGGGGGGGTTGGCCGAGGTTGGAGTAGCCAGGCGGAAGGCATGGCCAGCCGTTGAGAAATGCTTGTTGAAGTTTTCGATAATCATGGATTTATCGGTGGTGACCGTGTTACCTAGCCTCGGTGCAGTGGGCAGCTGGGAGGAGGTGCTCTTGTTCTCCATGGACTTCACAGTGTCCCAGAACTTTTTGGAGTTGGAGCTACAGGATGCAAATTTCTGCCTGAAGAAGCTGGCCTTAGCTTTCCTGACTGACTGCGTGTATTGGATCCTGACTTCCCATAACAGTTGCATATCGCGGGGACTATTCGATGCTATTGCAGTCCGCCACAGGATGTTTTTGTGCTGGTCGAGGGCAGTCAGGTCTGGAGTGAACCAAGGGCTATATCTGTTCTTAGTTCTGCATTTTTTGAACAGAGCATGCTTATCTAAGAAGAGTGGACAGAAAAAGCCATTGCTTAAAGAAAAGAATAAGCAAACACGTTTGGTGTTCACCAAAAGGCATGTGGGAGACTCCCCAAACATATGGAAGAAGATAGCTCAATTTTAGTCTCATCTGACTAGACTATGTCTGGCGCAAACCCAACACCTCTCATTGCCCCGAGAACAACATGACCACAGTGAGGCAATGATGGTGGCAGCATCATGCAGATAGGATGTTTTTCCATCGGCAGGGACTGGGAAACTGGTCAGAATTGAAGGAATGATGGATGGCGCTAAATACAGGGAAATTCTTGAGGGAAACCTGTTTCAGTCTTCCAGAGATTTGAGACGGGACAGAGGTTTACCTTCCAGCAGGACAATGACAGTAAGCATACTGCTAAAGCAACACTCGAGTGGTTTAAGGGGAAACATTTAAAAGTCTTGGAATAGCCTAGTCAAAGACCAGACCTAAATCCAATTCAGAATCTGTGGTATGACTTAAAGATTAGTGTACTCCAGTGGAACCCATCCAACTTGATGAAGCTGGAGCAGTTTTGCCTTGAAGAATGGGCAAAATCACAGTGGCTAGATTTGGCAAGCTTATAGAGACATACCCCAAGAGACTTGCATCTGTCATTGCTGTTATGCACGCTCAAGTTGTCTTATTTCTTGTTTGTTTCACAAGAAAAAATATTTTGCATCTTCAAGGTTGTAGGCATGCTGTGTAAATCAAATGATAGAACCCCCCCCCCCCAAAAAAATATATATTTTAATTCCAGGTTGTATGGCAACAAAATAGGAAAATGCCAAGGGGGTGAATACTTTCGCAAACCACTGTAAAACGGCTCACATTTAGACCTGGACATCTGGTCCTGTGCATACAAGCAAGTAGTCAATGGCTCTGGTTTATGCACTAGGCTTTGTCTCCAGTGCTTGTAGGAAAGTTGGAGAAGTCGAAGGGGGACTAAATAAAGAAGTCACTGTTTCCTATTTTTCTGTGTTTCATGTGTGATGCAGTGAGGCAGCATTTGTAGAACGAGCCAAAATAATATGAGCAGAAAAATATATATATAAACAAAGGAAAATTATCCCCAAATTTCATACTGGGTTCCCTCATTATGTGATTACAGAAAACAATGCAGCTCCCTGACAAATTAACTAACGCTGTTGATGATTTAGAACAGACTCTTATTGACTGGGCTTGGAATACGCTTGCCTTGCATTTTAACTGTTTAAGAAGGAATCCATGGAGAGGAGACAGACACTAAATCATATTAATGTACGTCCTCTCCCACCACAGTTTTAACTGCAAGGGAAAATGTGCTCTAAGGAGTGGCAAAACAAAAAGATCATCCATTTGCAAAGCGAAGACAGATTTAAAATGCCCTTCTTTTATGCAAATCACACAATTTTGGGATGTAAAATGTACAGGTTGGCTTATCTATTTAGGAGGATGCTTTTAGCCTGATTCAGACCACATATTTCCTGTTTCAGCCTTTTGAATTACAATTTAATTTACTCCTGAGGTGCTGACTTGCTGCACCCTCGACAACTACTGTGATTATTATTATTTGACCATGCTGGTCATTTATGAACATTTGAACATCTTGGCCATGTTCTGTTATAATCTCCACCCAGCACAGCCAGAAGAGGACTGGCCACCCCTCACAGCCTGGTTCCTCTCTAGGTTTCTTCCTAGGTTTTGGCCTTTCTAGGGAGTTTTTCCCTAGCCACCGTGCTTCTACACTTGCATTGCTTGCTGTTTGGGGTTTTAGGCTGGGTTTCTGTACAGCACTTTGAGATATCAGCTGATGTAAGAAGGGCTATATAAATACATTTGTTTTGAAATGCCATCATTTCCCAATTGTTCTCAGTTTAGGTATTTGGGACCTGTACAAATATGGTGACATATTTGTGTTGTGTCCGCCCCCAACCTGACACCTTACTGCGCAATACTGCATTAATCCCTAATCCTTTCTTCTTCCTCTCCTTGTCCCTTTGTACTTCTAGTTTATCAAAGACAATCCAGGCTTGTCATGTGACCAAATCGTCATGACACCCATTAATGATGGTGTTGTGGGCCAAGGAGAGAGAGAGTGAGAGGGAGTGATAGAAAGAGTAATAGAGAGAAAGAGTGATGGAAAGAGAGAAAGAGCGCAGGAAAGAAAGAGAAAAAGGGCAATACAAATATGTAAAGAGCGATAGAAAGATGGAATGAACGATTGAAAGAGAGAGGAAAATCAATAGAAAGAGGAAGATCAATAGAAGGAGAGCGATAGAAATAGTGATAAGGATAGAGAGAGAGTAAATAGGATTACTCTGCTTTGCCACCTGAGGGGATGTAGTGAGCAGTGGTTGAGGGTTGTCACGACAACAGCTGAGAGCGCTGCCACTCAAGGGAATGTAGCTAGCAGTGGTTGAGGGTTGCCGGGACAACAGCTGACAGCGCTGCCACTGAGGGGATGTAGCTAGCAGTGATTGAGAGTTATCAGGACAACAGCTGACAACGCTGCCACTGAGGGGATGTAGCTAGCAGTGATTGAGAGTTATCAGGACAACAGCTGACAGCGCTGCCACTGAGGGGATGTAGCTAGCAGTGATTGAGAGTTATCAGGACAACAGCTGACAACACTGCCACTGAGGGGATGTAGCTAGCAGTGATTAAGAGTTATCAGGACAACAGCTGACAACACTGCCACTGAGGGGATGTAGCTAGCAGTGATTGAGAGTTATCAGGACAACAGCTGACAATGCTGCCACTGCCGAGAGGAAGAGGGCTTGTTTTAATATTCTATATGGGAGGTAGCTAGCCAAGTGGATAGCCTCCAGTGCTCTGGCTATGGGATGAGTTTAGAAATGGTCAGTGGGACCGAGGTGCCCTACAGGTCTAAGCCATGGCTGGTGCCGCTGCACCCCATGTCCACAGAGGGGTGAGTCAGGGGAGAACAGCCTGTGTACTGACCAACACCCCACAGCAGGAGACCTCTGTTATACAACCCACCATTAACCCCTCCAACTCATCCACAGGCTTTAGTTTTTTACGAAGAAGATGCTTTTCGTATCATCAGATGTTCTGAATTGCTTCTCTTGTTGCTTCTCTTATTAAGAATGTGATTTAAGTTCAGAAGGGCATAAATGGAAGAGAGAAATACTCCCAAATATTTCAGTATTTGACAACTTCGAGTTATTTCATTTGGATGTTTTGCATCATGGAACCCCTTTGATAATTCATGAATGATTCCCGTTCATGGGTCTGATCCTCTTAATTGCTGTCCACTGTTTTGCTACACATGTATTGGTTATTGTGTGAACATGAGACTTGAGCCATGAAGGGGAAAGTGTTTGTTTCAATGAGCAGCCTGTCTTGTTGACATTGAAAAGTTCTAGGATTTGGTCCAAGCCGAGTCAAGTGGGACTTTGAATGCTTTGATGTCTAAACTAAGAGATTCTTACTGGAGATTACATGGGTTATCAAATCCTCTGGCCCCTTTATGTATTGTGGGCATTTTTTTATTGACCATTCCATTGCATTGGCAAACCTTGGGCAGTGGGCTACATTGGTCCATCCCTAAGGGTAGTTTGTTGGATCAATGGATACTACTCACTGGAATGTGTTCCATGACACCATCGAGACAGAAGTTCTTCCAGAGTTTTCCCAGTTTAGACCTGACCTAACTGTGCACCATGTCAAAATGGCCGCATTATTTTTGGATAGAGATTGAATGGTCTGTTGTTGACTCCCTATCCTACGCTGTGTACTGGAGTCCCTCTACAATTCTCCAGCTGCTCCTCTCTTCCCCAGCACTTTCTCTCCATTGCCCCAATGCACGTCCCTCTGTCCTCACCCAGAATGCTCTCTTGCTGTGGATGGATGGCCCCTGAACAGGTCTTGTCTCAGTTCCATTAGTCTGTGTCGGCTGGCCTGACCTTTGTCTGTGTGGGATGTTGTCACTTTGTACATCCTCCTATGAGTTATCGGACTGAAATTAATGGAGGTCAAGACAGAGCCACTCAGTTCTCACCAGAGAACGAAACTGTTAACTAGACTTATTGTCAGGTCTTTCAAAGAACATTAGGCCGGTTTTAGATGTTTGGGTACAACTAGTGTTATTTGAGTACAGTACAAGCTATTTTGGTTCAATTGTACAGCAGTAGTCAAGAGTAGAGACCAACAGCTGATGGAGTTGTTGAGGGAAACTCATGGTTAAGGGAGCAAAACAACCCCAAGAGGTTAACCTAACAGCACCATCTGTGTTACAGCTCTCATTATCTGCATCTTGTTGCTTTCAGAAGCCATTTACAGGCACTCCCTATCCACAACATCAGTCTGAGATGAGTCACGAAGGAAAGGTGCAGCCAGCCTGCTAGTGACGATGCCAGTGGGTGAATAACAGTCAGTGTTTAGGATGGCGTTACATGTATATGAGGAGACCACATCATGATCGTGGGAGGAGTCGGGGACACTGTTGGTGACGAGCTTGCCCCAAACTGGGAGCTTAGTCATAATTTCTCTGCTCTGGAGATCTACTGATTGGAAATGTTATTGTTGACTCGTTTGATCCACATCTCTGACAGGGCTGATGATACCGTTTTGATTTTGAAGTATATTCTTTTAGTTTTAAAAAGTACAAAGCAAACAATCGTCAGTTTCTATTTTAATGTTGAACTTGGCTCTTATTCTGCTGTTTCTCTGCATCATCTGGAGGTATACAGGGATGTCCCCACAACTTTTTTCTCTTCAGTGAGCAAATTAGCCAGACATGTTGCCCAGCTCGTCAGCTTGCTAGTAAGAGCAGTGAGGTAAATAATAATGTTCAGCTTTGCTGTGCCAGTGACAGCAGCACGGTGGGCAAAGGCTTGGTGGGTCTGGCTCAGAGAGCCTGCAACATGCTGGGAGTCAACAGTCCACAACACAGAAGGAGAGGGGCACTAAGTAGACACACACCCACTCCCACAGAGACACAAACACACACACAGCAACAATGACATTTCATTAACATTGTATTTCACAATTAGTAACTTGAGACACAGTGATGGTGCAAAGAGGTTTCCATCACTGCTGATGCAATGATATGGCTCAAGTTCTGAATACAGAGACATTGAAAAAAACAAAATTATTTTGTTAGGTATGTATAGTCTTCTAATTTTCAAATAAGTCATTTCAACCTCAATCTATTCCTAAAGGAAAGTGAAATGAACATTGAACAATACTTGGGCGTGACGGTAAATACGTGTTTGAGAGACTTATGTATTGCCTATACCAGTGAAAGCCTTGCCAGGCCAAATTATTTATGCCACATTCTGCTGTGGCCATGCAGGAGGCTCCCTGGAGTGCCCTTGGGTACAGGAAGGGGCAATGTTCTCCCGCTCTCATTTTAATCCTGAACAGCCTTGAAATAACATGATCATGAGCATCTCCCCTACCTGGGGCTCAGGCCAGCTGGGCCAGCCCATGTCTGGCTCAGAGTAATATCAATTGTCTCTACAGTACCTGGCATACTGGATCACTTAGTGTTACTTTGGATCAGTGTAGATAATGTTCATTGTTTTTCACAAGTATACCAGCGGAATAGAAAAAATAGCCAGGTGGGCCGGGGGGTTTCCCCCCTTGGGTTGGAAATGTTTTGTCGAAGGCGCTCTATTTTGGTGGCCTCTGGTACATTATAATGCCTTGTTTCTATCTGAAATACACAGTGAATTTATTGAATACTTTATAGAGTTTACCTCCCGGATTGGAAAAATTGGTTGTGAAATTGTGTTGAAAGACATGACTTAACAATTTAAATAACTGAAAATGTATAAATTCAGTGTATTTTTAGTTGTTTTGGATATTGTCTAAGCCTATATGATCAGGGTTATTTTCTAAGTAAGATAACATTAAACCATTTAACCGGTCTTGAGATTAAAGTCTTATTTAGAGTTTTACTGGAAGTTATGAATTGCCACAATGTTTGTTCTTCAAATATTTTTTTATTAAAAAAGAAAAATGAAGTAAATAGCCCACATTATCTTGAAAAATTAAAGGTTTTGTTTTCATGATCAAAATCACTTTTTAAAGAGAAGAACAACACAATTTAATGTTCTAAGTCCACAACAATGCTTCAACCACATCAGGACACCACTTTTGAGGTCTCTGGAAAATCTGCTAAATGTTTTATTATCCTTTAACAGGTTCTACCCACAAGCCATAAAACTGCTGAACAATTCAATCAAATGGCCACCTGGACTATTTGCATTTAGGGTCCCCTCCCCTATGTTTTTACACTGCTGCTACTCACTGTTTATTATCTACATGTACAAATGACCCCGACTAACCTGTACCCCTGCACATTGACTCTGTACTGGCACCCCCTGTATATAGCCTCATTATTGTTTTTTTATTGTGTAATTATTTTATTTTTTTAACTTTAGTTTTTTTAGTAAATATTTTCTTAAAACTGCATTGTTGGTTAAGGGCTTATAAGTAGCATTTCATAGTAAGGTCTACTACACCTGTTGTATTCAGTGCATGTGACAAATAACATTTGATTTGAAACAGGATGCACCTGAGCTCAATTTCTAATCTCATAGCAAAGGGTCTGAATACCTATGTACATAAGGTATTTCGTTGTTTTTTAAAAATACATTTTCTAACATTCCTCAAAACCTGTTTTCATTGTGTCATTATGGGGTATTGCGTGTAGATTGATGAGGGAAAAAACACATTTCATCCATTTTGCAATAAAGCTGTAATGTAATAAAATGATTTTAAAAAGTAAAAGGTGTCTGAATATTTTCCGAATGCACTGTCGCTACTGATTGACGAGATGAGTCACTCACTTCAGCGTCACTGTCTGGCAAGCTCCGACATCCTACGAAAGGAAACCTAGGAAATCCTTTGTTTTACATGGCCCAATGTGATACCATGGACATATAATCACGTGGCATGATTAATGAATTACAAAGCGATATAGGTCGACTTTAATTCAGTCAGTTTGACACCTTTTATAAACTAGTAAACACTTGTTTTAGTTGTCAATAGTCTACTGTGCGCCCCGACTCCGCCTGGCTGGCTATGTGAAACATGCGAAAGAAAATTCATGTAATCTGTCAGAAAACAATAATTAGCCTAAATCGTGGACTTCGATTTATTGTTACCACATTACATGGGACGTGCAAACTCACAAACAGCATGCACTCTCCCTCCTCGGTGTGAATAAGTTCGACAGCAACCAAGATCTGTATATAATGACGAGATGCTCATGTCTCCACCCTAACAATGGGAGGCAGGCGACAAGTTTAGGTCCAAAAAAGGCCCATAGAAACGTACTTTGGACAGATTTTGATGAGAGTGAAACCTCTTGCTTTGCCTCTTCCTCTCTGCTGCGTTTCCCAGTCTTCTCTCTTGTGACTGACAGGCACCTATCCTATCAGTTTCTGGCTAGAATATGCATGTCGTCCATTCTAGCCGGAGGGCTCGACGGACTGGCGAATTGAAGCTTTTAAATGAAAATTAGCCTAGTTAATATGAAGTGGAAAATGTAGCTGGCTGAAAATTATTCTGTAACCGGCTAATTACGCGAAAGCAGGCGCTAATGAAAAACACAGTCTTATTGATACATTCACAAAAATAATATTGAAAATACATTGGATTGATCTTTTCTAACTAGAAAATGTTACTCAGGGCAAAAACTATTCACTTTTCTATCCAAACAATGTTCTCTTCCTTTTCCCCAAATGGTTTTCATGTTCTTATCTTGCAGAGATCATTAATAATGAGGGAGATGATCAAATACCATACACAGGCCAGACCATGGTGCCAAGGTCTACCCTCTCTCTCTGAAGAGAGGAGGAGAGCATTAGAAGCTGTGAAATGGAAGAGACGGTCAGCCCTCTGGCCTAGGTCTGGCCACACACTGCTATGACAGTCAATGAATGGCAGTTGTGTATGTAGACAAGTGTTTCAAAACTCAGTTATCATGTTGTTTATTGTCATGTGTTCAGTGCGGTTTTATGTGATACGAAGGAGCCTTCGTATCATATAAAACCACACTGAACACATGACAATAAACAACATGATAACTGAGTTTTGAAACACTTGTTTTCATACACAACTGCCGAAAAGATCATTATAAAGGTAGGGGTAAAAGATGAAAGTGATCAAATGTCTGCTATCAGTGATGCAATGGTTGGTCTGAGATGAGAATTACACACATTTGTCCACCAGTACTCTACCTTGAAGGCACTCTACCTTGAAGGCAGGATACCCATGTCCCCTTACAAACGCTAGCTGCACTGAAGTGGCTCCCTGTTTCAATTTGCAGATCTAATCACGTTAATGGTTCATAGTCACAGGCAGTTTCACCTTATCCTAATATCACAATAGTATGATCTGATCTAATGTGGAGAGTACAGGGAAATCACTCACTCCATTGCTTCTGTGCCAGAAATGTAGTCATGATTATAGAGATACTTCTCCAGTGTTTTGACAGTGAAGTACTTCTGTTCTTCAGTACAACACGTTACATTTTGGACACTCTTATCCAGAGCGATTTACATGAGCAATTAGGGTTAAGTGCCTTGCTCAAGTTGGCTCGAGGATTCGAACCAGCGGCTTTTCAGTTACTCGCCCAATGCTCTTAGGCTACCTGACGCCAACACATCTAGACATCCCACTGCACCAGTCTCTAATGAAGCTAGTAGGGGTAATACTAGGGTGACAGTATGTCATTAATTGTAATTAATATATTCCAAATGGCCGTCCGTGGACACATACTGCCTGACAAATAGAGTCCAGGTGTTCAAAGGAAAGATCCAATCACAGAAATACACAGGGGTGGAATACGTCATAACTCTGATGCAGGAAGTGAACGTGGAGACCTGCTTGTCAAAGGTCCAGTTGTGAATGTGAGGCCCAGGAAATTAAGGTTATAGAGGAGCAGGCAGGGCCCTACCTCTACCAGAGGTAATCTATCTGGATTTTGCCTATGGGATAGGATTAAATGCATATATATAGAATTAATAGAACGGGAGTCCCCATTCAAGTCAATTATTCGTCCATTCTATTCATTCTATATCTATGCATTTAACCCTATCAAATAGGCGACATCCAGATAGATAGCCTTTGAAAAACTCTGGGAGAGGTAGAGCCCTGCAGGTCAGACAGACAGACAGATAGACAGATAGACCTCACGGCCAGCTCGTCTGGGCCCCATTAAAGTAGGAAGCTCTCTGCACGTGGTACTACTGTACTAAAGTATAATCTAGGAACATTATGATTGGACACATTATAGAATTCTAAGAAAAATATTTAAAGCCCACCTTGCTCTTGATGCAATTGTTTTCTGCATTGTATGTATGCTGATAATATTATAGGGGGGTCAGCTTGTAGATTTAAATTAGTTGGTCCCTCGTCATAGTGAGTCAAATTTCCTGTCCCTGGGACCTGGGTGGGAACAAACGGCCCACATTAGGACAGTGCATTAGCACTGCGCAGGGTGACACACTGGTTGTTGCCGGAGCACACAACCTGAAATAGTTTCTCTCTCTGAAGTGGACAGAGCAGCACTGGCTGCAGCTGGATGCATTCTTGTTGTGATTACCTGGCTCCAGAGGAAGGCAGGCCATTCTCCCTGGACCTCTGGAAATGCACTGGGCTCTGCCAAGGGGCCATGATTATCACCAGCCCGGCCCATTCCTGGGTCAACACCAAGGGCAGTAGGGGGAATGCCACAGGCATCAGCCAGGCAGGGCTATTATTACTAACAGCATTATCACTTTATAATCCTCACTCACTAGGCTCTGGTTTGGAAACTGTACAAAGGTATAGAGTAGGGTAGCAATGTCACCATTCACAGTCCTGTATTTGAAATTGAATTGTTGCATTTTTGCATAGCATGAAAGGATGAGTACTGTATGAATGGAATGGGTCTAGCCAGGAATATGAGTGTAGATCAGTTTGAAGCCCCAAACTGTGTTGCTTGAACAGGTTTCGAAGGGCACTGTACAAAGTCTTATCCCTTTGTGTCAGGGTTCTCTAGCAGTCAGCATTTTGGGTGCGCACTGCGTTGAAAACTCTGAGCTAGACCTTGCCAGAATAAGCACACTACTTAATGGTTCGGAACTCTGGCTTATCTTGGCCATCGAACTCAACAAAAGCTATGATTATCTGCAAAATAAACTCTCCCTCTTGATTGTTAGACAAATAATGCATTGAACAGTTCCATATAAACTGGATTCTGCTCAGTGCTGCTGGCCCTTATACACTACTAGAGATAGGCCTTTGGACAAAGATGCTAAAGACCACTTCACTAGGTGATGCAGGAAGTCTCTTGCTAGTGAATTCCAGTGTATCATAAAAGGAACAACTTATAGAACAAATTATTATTTGAACACTTGCTTTGTTGTTCTTTATGAAAAATGTATATATTTTTTGCCCTATGAAAGTTTCCCCTGCATATGTGTTTTCCTTTTGTATGACTCAGCATTGTCCGTCTCATGAGGTTTGCTTTATATAAGCCCAGACATTATTTTTGGCATTTTACCTTACACTCCTCCCACTCTTCTTGGCCCTCCTCCATGAGGGCCATGGAAGGCTGGCACTCGCTTGGAGCTCTCGGCCAGACTTGGGCAGCTGGGATCTGGGAGAGCGCCCTCCCCGCAGTTCTGCCCCACTCCCCCGCCACTCTTAATTGTGCCTTTTAATTCAGCTCCAGAACACAATACAGTGGAGTCCTGCTGCACACACAGACAAACACACACACAGATTTTTCAAATGCAAATGCAATTCAGAGACAGGAGACCAAAGGCGGAAGAAAGTAGCAGACTCCTCTCAGATGCTCAGCTAGGCTTTGTGTGCCACTTGACACAGACAAACGCACACAAGATATCTGTTTATTGTTTATGGCAAGACTCTTCACCACACTCATGCTCTCTTCATCTTCCTGAAAAGAGGACAGTCAAGGGCTTTGAGGCTCCGGATTTAAGGAGTTACAGGTGCTGTCTTGCCTATCAATAGAGTGGAGGCGAAAGAGCATGTAAGACCTGTGCTGGAGTAACTGGAGATATTTTCTAGTATATTACACCCACTGGTCCACAGTAACTTCCACATTGTTGTTTGCTCAGCTGGAGCGCACAGGGGAAGGAGGGTTCAGAGCAGTCTTTCCCTAGGGGAGAGGTGTTGTAGTGGGGACGCACCTGTAGGTGAGCCTGGTGGCACTGGCTCTGACTAAACAGGTAATGATATACACTAGGCCACACCCCAACTCTTAAGACGCCACCGCTGACAGCTTCTCATGGCTCACCCCGGGTTCTCATAGCTCACCACGGGTTCTCGTGTCTCTCCAGGCTCACCCCGGGTTCTCTGCAGTTAAAGGCAGTAGAAATACATTCCATTTACATTACATTTAAGTCATTTAGCAGACGCTCTTATCCAGAGCGACTTACAAATTGGTGCATACACCTTATGACAACCAGTGGAACAGCCACTTGCATCTAAATCTTGTTGGGGGAGAAGGGGGGTGAGAAGGATTACTTACCCTTACTTACCCTATCCTAGGTATTCCTTGAAGAGGTGGGGTTTCAGGTGTCTCCGGAAGGTGGTGATTGACTCCGCTGTCCTGGCGTCGTGAGGGAGTTTGTTCCACCATTGGGGGGCCAGAGCAGCGAACAGTTTTGACTGGCCCAGTTTTGACTGGCCCATGAAAGCAGCGATTCACCACATATTGTTTGAACCATGGCAAATCTTTCCGTTTTACCTCAGCATTGTGCTTTAGAAAACCCCTTGACTGGGGCTTATTTGAACACAATTGGCCTTATTCTCGCCTTGACTTATTTTGATGGAGTTCGTTGGAAAAAAGTGAACTTTTGGTTAATAAGAGTCCAGCTGGACTCAAGAGTTGAAAAGGCCTGCTGACTCTGGAGGTCAGTGCCCCGCCATGAAAGACTCAGAGTTAACAGACTTGATGGGACTGGAGAGGACTCTGAGACTTGGACTGTGTTCTGGTAAATAATTGCATTCATTGTTCCTGCCACTGTTGGTTATGGTCACAAGCTGTTTGGTAGGCCCCTGTCTGTCTGGGGCTGCCCGTGAGCGCAGTGTCAGCGTCTCGCCCCTGAGGGAAACGAGTTGTGCCAGGGGTGAGATGCCAGCTCCCTGACCCGGTGGCCCTAGTCTGACGTGCCCAGGCCGGGGGTGAATGGGTCTATGGGTCTGTTATGAGGCAGAGGTAGGGCGTGCTGAGCGTGTGCATGCTGCTCCAACGTTAAATAAAGCTTGTTCAAAGAGCACATTCCTGCCTCTGCAGCACTTGTGGTGTCAAAGTTCCAGATTGTTTCCTTTTTTTATTGCTTCTCTTTATCTCCTCTGACTTTGTACAATTTGATTGGACGCTTTGTATTTATTATTCACTGTGTGAGTGGTGGTGGGAACGGGGCATATGTCAACTACCCACAACTAAGGTGGAAAAACAGACTGCCTAAGTATGATTCCGACAACGATAAACAGCTGTCCCTGATTGAGAACCACACCTGGCCAAAACATAGAAACAGAAAACATGGAAATAAAGAAACTAGAATGCCCACCCAAGTCACACCCTGGCCTAACCAAAATAGAGAATAAAAGCCTCTCTATGGCCAGGGTGTGACAGTACCCCCCCCAAAGGCGCGGACATCGGCCGCAAAACCTGACCCTATAGGGGAGGGTCCGGGTGGGCATCTACTTCGGTGGCGGCTCTGGTGCGGGTCCACCTCTGGCTCCCCCCACTTTGGTGTCGCCTCTGGACTGGGGACCCTCGCTGCAGGCCCCGGACTGGGGACCCTCGCTGCAGGCCCCGGACTGGGGGCCCTCGCTGGCGGCTCCGGACCATCGCTGGATGCTCCGGACTGGAGGCCGTCGCTGGAGGTTCCGGACTGGAGGCCGTCGCTGGATGCTTAGGACTGGAGACCGTAGTTGGAAGCTCCGGACTGGAGACCGTCGTTGGAGGCTCCTGACTGGAGACCTTCGTTGGAGGCTCCTGACTGGAGACCGTCGCTGCAGGCTCCGGACCGCGGATCAATACTGGAGGCTTCGTGCCATGGATCCTTCGTGCCATGGATCCTCACTGCAGGCTCCAGGCCATGGACCATCACTGGAGGCTTCGTGTCCTGAATCATCACTGGAGGCTTCGTGCCATGGATCATCACTGGAGGCTTCGTGCCATGGATCATCACTGGAGGCTTCGTGCCATGGATCATCACTGGAGGCTTCGTGCCATGGATCATCACTGGAGGCTTCGTGCCATGGATCATCATTGGAGGCTTCGTGCCATGGATCATCATTGGAGGCTTCGTGCCATGGATCATCACTGGAGGCTTCGTGCCATGGATCATCACTGGAGGCTTCGTGCCATGGATCATCACTGGAGGCTTCATGCCATGGATCATCACTGGAGGCTTCGTGCCATGGATCATCATTGGAGGCTTCGTGCCATGGATCATCACTGGAGGCTTCGTTCTGGGAGCAGGCACAGGACTCACCAGGCTGGGGAGACATACAGGAGGCCTGGTTCTGGGAGCAGGCACAGGACTCACCAGGCTGGGGAGACATACTGGAGGTCTGGTTCTTGGAGCAGGCACCGGATACACTGGGCCGTGGAGGTGCACTGGAGGTCTTGAGCGTAGAGCTTGCACAACCCGTCCTGGCTGGAGGGTTACCTTCGCCCGGCAAAGGCGGGGCGCTGGCACAGGACGAACTGGGCTGTGCAGATGCACTGGCGGCCAGATGCGCTGAGCCGGCACCATCCGTCCTGGCTGGATGCCCAGTCTAGCCCAGCCGATGCAGGGAGCTGGAATGTAGCGCACCAGACTGTGAATGCGCACTGGAGACACCGTACGCTCCACCGCATAACACGGTGCCTGACCAGTACCACGCTCCTTGCGGTAAGCACGTGGAGTTGGCTCAGGTCTGAATCCGGACTCTGCCACACTCCCCATGTGCCGCCCCCAAAAAAACTTTTGGAGTGGCCTCCCGGGCTTTCGTGCCAGCCGTGACCCTGTGTAATCCTGGGCCCTTTTTCTCGCTGCCTCCGCCTTCCTCGCTGCTTCCACCTGCTCCCACGGCAGGCGATCCTTTCCTGCCAGGATCTCCTCCCACGTCCAGGATCATTTCCCATTCAGGATGTCCTCCCATGTCCATTCTTCCAGAAAATGCTGCTCCTCCCGGCCACGCCGTTTGGTCCGTTTTGTCGTGGGTAGTTCTGTCACGAACGTCATCCGGGAAAGGTGCAGCGTGGTGAGCGTACATTTCTTTTTATTTATAAATGTCGCCAACAAAAACAAGAAACAACAAAAACGACAGTGCGGCTTACTAGGGCTATACATGCAACTAACAAAGTCTAATACCCACAACTAAGTAGGCAAAACAGGCTGCCTAAGTTTGATTCCCAATCAGAGACAACGATAGACAGCTGTCCCTGATTGAGAAACATACCCGGCCAAAACATAGAAACAGAAAACATAGAAATAAAGAAACTAGAATGCCCACCCTAGTCACAGAAGAATTCCTTTCAAAAAAGCTCTCTGATGTGTTAAGTAAGATACTCCTCATCCACGTTGTACAGCAGTAGAGTATCTGAATGCACAGTAACATCCACACACGAAACCTGTCATAGAGAGTATGCCATGCAGTAAAAACCAGCAGGGCTGATCACCACACACAATTTGTCAGATTACCATCATCACGAACAGAGTTGAAAATTTGCTCTCCATATCTCTGTCTTCGATCAACCATAATTAAAACGCAAAGACATGTGTCCTTCACCTTTCATTACTGCAGCAAATGTTGAAGTATAAGGAAATGTGGGCTGTCACCAAAGAACTCACTCTTTTGGCAGAGACTCCACAGGAACTAGTTCATTTGGTCTTTGTTTTCCTTCTGCCTTTGGGACTTCTCTGAGGACTGAGTGCAGAGGGCCTCTTAGACAGATGCTCAATATGGAATGTAACACGAGAGCCATTAAAAAAAACAGGAAGTCCTCAGTAAAAGTCCTCTCACTCTCTCTGTCTCTCTCTTCCTCTCTATGGTTTCCTCCTTTCGTCCCCCTCTCCAATCTTTAATCTTGTCCAGAAGCTTCTTTGCATTATTACTCCCAAAGTGCACTTTGCCAAACTAGCGTGGGAACTGACCCGGCCCATCCAGAGGCGAATCATATGCTGCTTGTAATGATTGAACCTCAATGACATCATGTGCCTTTCAGCGCAGGATTTGGAAACTGCGCCGTGTGCCTCCTCGAAATACCAGTGGCTAAGTGGAACACACACGCCGAGCTGGGCAATGGAAGTCAGATGCTCTCAGTTTGAGTTTTTTTCCCGTCGGCTGATAGGTTTGCGAGAGCCTGAGCCTGAGGGGCCTCAACAAGGGCTGGGCCTCGACTGTAAATGTTACAAAATGAATCCAGGCCTTCGTAACAAAGTGGAATCTGATATAATCCACCACAGGCCACCGCGTTTGATCTACACCTCGTTCTCTACTGCTGTCAAGGTCTTGAGAGAGAGTAAAGAGCATGGCATACTGTGCATTCGGAAAGTATTCAGACCCCTTGACTTTTTCCACATTTTGTTACGTTACAGCCTTATTCTGTAATTGATTGATTTGTTTTCCCCTCTAATCAATCTACACACAATATCCCTTAATGACAAAGCAAAAACAGGTTTTTAGATATTTTTGCAAATGTATTAAAAATTTAAAACGGAAATATCACATTTACAGAAGTATCCGAACCCTTTACTCAGTACTTTGTTGAAGCACCTTTGGCAGTGATTACAGCCTCAAGTCTTCTTGGGTATGACACTACAAGCTTGCCATACCTACAGTACCAGTCAAAGGTTTGGACACACCTACTCATTCCGGGCCTTTTCTTTATTTTTATGATGACAGTGCAAAACTGTCATCATTACTACATGATTCCATATGTGTTATTTAATAGTTTTAGTGTCTTCACTATTATTGTACAATGTAGATAATAGTAAAAAAAACTTGAATGAGTAGGTGTTTCCAAACTTTTGACTGGGACTGTATATTTGGGGAGTTTCTCCCATTCCTCTCTGCAGATCCTCTCAAGGTCTGTCAGGTTGGATGGGGAGTGTTGCTGCACAGCTATATTCAGGTCTTTCCAGAGATGTTCAATCAGGTTCAAGTCCGGGCTCTAGCTAGGCCACTCAAGGACATTCAGAGATCTTGTCCCAAAACCACTCCTGCGTTGTCTTGGCTGTGTGCTTAGGGTCGTTGTCCTGTTGGAGGTGAACCTTTGCCCCAGTCTAAGGTCCTGAGTGCTCTGGAGATTCATTAAGAATTGAGATTCATTAAGAATCTCTCTGTACTTTTCTCTGTTCATATCTGCCTTGATCGTGCCTGGTCTCCCAGTCCCTGATGCTGAAAAACATCCCCACAGCATGATGCTGCCACCATTATGCTTCACCGTAGGGATGGTGCCAGGTTTCCTCCAGACATTTATTTTTCATAAATGTTTCTTACAAACATTAATAAAACCTGTTTTCGCTTTGTCATTATGGGGTGTTGTGTACAGATTGCTGAGGAATTGTGTTTATTTAATACATTTTAGAGTACGGCTATAACGTAACAAAATGTGGAAAAAGTCAAGGGGTCTGAATACTTTCTGAAGGCACTGTATCTAGGATGTTACTCTATTTTCACTCAGAATCTGACGTTATGGCCATTTGCTAATATATATTTTCATGTGTTCATTGACATGAAAAACATAGATCTTATATTCAGGTGTTTTTCTGTAGGCTTTTTGGATGTCCTGTAAAATGTTTAGGGCTGGATGGCCTATTCAATTGAAACCGGCAAGCAGGTTTCTGGGATGAGTTTGAGTTGATTTGCAGTTCATTTTCTCCTCACTTTTTTCGGTCCTTAGCCATTTATTGTACAGCAGCAGTAGTCCACAGACTAACTAGACACACACAAGTATGGCGGCAGGAGAAACTTCCATGTTTCACTGCTCAAGTGCTCAGCATGGTTGGTGAGACTTGAACAGTAGCTTCAGCATTTGCACTTTTATGATTGTTGAATATGTTACTTTTCTGCATTTTAAAGGTTTTTCGAAGCTCCCAGGCTCTATAATCGTTTCCCCACCACACCTCCTAGACTTATAATGTGTGAAATCCACTGTCAAAGTCTACTCCCATGTGGACTCTGTCCAGCGCAGACTACTGGGTGAGAATGAAATGATTAATATATTGTTGTATGGATTGACAATTTATTGAATGATTTATTATTTTAACAAAAAACAACAACCAACATTGTGAACAAAAACACAGAAATAGAAAACACAAATAAATACAAATGATATTCTATTTCATGGACATGATATAATTGTATGTGGCCTTAAGGAAACACAAGAATTGTTCCCATATGTTTTTGGAGTCCGTATTATTTTTCTCCAGCCTCTTTGTTAACATTATTTCATACCTTGTTGTTTTTAACCAACATTTTCATCCACTCTGTGAGCACTGCCTCATTAGAGCTTTTCCAATGTTTCAGGACCAGCCTTAACACTGACACAATACCACAACATAATATTTGGAATTCTGTCTGGTTAGCCCCTCTTATTTCAGACTTGTCACTCAACAGACAGTCTTGGTGACCTAGGTACATGGAATTGGAATTCAAGGCCGTCTCCCATGCACTGTAAGGCTCTTAACAAAAGTCAATACAGACTGTTCTGGTAAAGGTGCTTTCTTTGAGGTTGAACTTCATTCCAACCATTTAGAGCATTTGGCACTTGTTGTCTCTCTTTTTTGGGCTCATCTCATGGCCTTCCTCCCCCGGATGTTTCTGGTAGCGGATGGAGCATTCCAAATTACAGGTCTATGGGAATCAAGATGAGAAAAAACATGCACATTACTTTCACAGATTTAGCAACATGTGGGGACATCTTAGACCAAATAGAGTATTAAAAAAGACTCAAATATTTGGCTTTTGAAATACAATATGTGTTTATTTTTTCCACTTGTGGTAGGGCTACTCCTGTGGATAGATACAGCTGTAGCTGTTACCAGAGTGGATATGTACATAGGCTACATACTTACAGTGTTCTACAGTATTTGCACATCCCGGTAACACTTTACTATACCGTATTATAAAGGCTCATACAGTATTGTAACAAGTCAGAAAGTATTATACATGCAATACATGCAGGCTTTAAGTCAAGTGTTACCCAAATTCCATTTGAACATGCTATTGTGAATGCTATTGGAAAACATGGCTGGAACAGAGAAGTTTGTGGGTCTTTGTTTTTGAACAATGTCAAAAAGACAGATAAGGTAATCATGTAATTTAGCAAGAATGCTATAGGAAACATAAATAGACGTCAATGCAGCAGGGTAGCCTAGTGTTTAGAGCGTTGGACCCGTAAAATAAAGGTAAAATAAAATTTAAAAATAAATAAAATGCGCAGGAAGGCAATAAAGTCGACAGGCTGTTTTACATTAAGAGAAAACAATCATAAAAAATACATTCTGTGTAAGTTACGGTATTAGCGGTTTGACTGTACTAAGTACAATTTGATGTTTGTGCCTGTAAGGGATGAAGGCAGCCAAACGACTGTGGTTGTAGACTGAAGCTGAGCTGAGCGGACCACCATTGATATCCTCTTCCATGTGGCCCCCCACGGCGGAGAATGGGGCTCAATAGAATACTTCCTCATCACATTTCCTGCTGTGCTTTTCCAAATGTCCATATCTCAACTCCATATGCTGCTCATTGCACATTGTCTCGAGAAACCATAGAAGTGCATTTGCAGGACTGTAATGTGTTACTCAGATTAGATCTGTGGGAGTGTTAGTTTATCAAATACAGTATAGCCTAAATCACAGAGAGAGATCACAGATTAATCATTTTAGTGAGGGGTAGTAACAAATCCATCTACTGATATCTATCTGGTATATACCTATATGGCTAGCTAATTGCTTATCAAACACTTCCATCTCCAACCAGAGAACATCAGATTGGGAGAGAATTTGAGGAATGAGGAGGATGGCATCTCACCAATGTACGATCCACAGCCATACACAATGCCTGGTCCAACAGTTGTATTCATTTATTTTTCCCTCTAATAACATTTCTAGTTTCCTTTCTTTCCTCTGGTATCCATGTGAACGCCCCCTGAACACAAAGCTGTACTAAACAGTGAAATAATGATCTGGGGCCTGATACTCTGGAGTGAACGAAGTGATTGAGTCAAGATATGGGTCTGCTTCTGAAATATGGTCTCAATTACGACCCCCCCATCCCCGCTCCTCTACTCCCCCCGCACACACCAACCAGCCCATACATCCCCACTTTACCACTTCAATTAAAGTCAGATTGCCATCAGTGCTTGCCGAATGTACCTTTTAGTAAATACAGATCCATTTCCCTAGCCAATCTGTTAGAGGCACCCTGCTGGGAGCCCCTCGGAAGCCTGTTCTCCTTTCCCCTGCTAGTTAGTTACTAATTGACTGGCCCTGTGGAGGCCAGGCCACATGGATGGGGAAGCATGGCAGTCATATGTGACCGAGGCGACTGAGTGCATGCGCCTGATATGGGAGCCATTAGCGCACAGTGTCAGCGGAGAGGCACACGTGGGGTGCACGGCTTGAACAAATAAATCACTGTGGAGTGCATCTCCTCTGCCTAAAACAAGTTAAGTGCGGTGACTTGCGATGACATCAATGACAAACAAAGTGTTCTCGTTTCCCCTTCAGGGATGGAGGGATGGCGACGTCTGCTTTGAACTCCTATCTCTGATCCCCCTATTCCCTGCCTGCCCCGGTCCCTCCCAACACCACACTCAGCACTCAGTATAGCTGTACTTCTCATACTGTACAACGTAACTGACTGGCGTCAAATCGAATCAGGACCACATGATGTGGAGGTATTTCTCTCTGTTTATCATTTCATGATGTAATTTTAAGACAAATCCACATTTTAAGACAAATCCACATTTTAAGACAAATCCAAATCATGTGCAAATAAGTGAATGAGGGCCTCAAAGAGAGGGAGTACAGTAGGAGAGGTTGGAGCTCTAGGATGGCCAGGCAGTTATTTTTTAAATACATGCCTTTGATAATGAGAGCATAAATAGGTCTGACTCCTACTGCCAATACTTTGTTTCTACTGAGTCACCTAGTACAGGATGTGGATATGATCCCGTTGTAGGTCCAAGGCAATCAAAGGCTGCTGAGTGCCCTCACTTGTTTTCTCATGCTCAGAGAAGAGCTTTTCAGTTGTATGGTTAGAAGGTACTGCAGTCTAGGACCTTGGATGTGTTTTTCTTCTGCTTCTGGACTTTGGACCCTCTAAGGTGTACCAACTAGTCAGCTGAGAGAGAGAAAAAGCGCTGAAGGTGGTGATGGCAAGAGAGGAGAGGAGTTCTGCTCATTTGTTGCACTTTGATCCAGATGTTTGTGCACTGCAAATACAGCAAACATCACAGGCAACCTGTGGATCTCAGTGTGACATTGTGATTAAGACATTGTTTTCAGTGACCAGGGAATTCATGGCAGATGTTGTTCCTTTTTGATCTTATTGATCTTTATTTAAGTGGCGGGACCTCATGGAAATGTTCAACTGATTACGGAAAACCAAAAAACTCTCCTCAAGTTCAACCTTTACATTTATTTCAAAAATTCAATTTCTGAGAATATGTTGACTAACATAAGAAAAATAGTGGCACAAGATGTGTAGCGGTGCTCAAAACTCCTGATGTGAATAAAGTCTGTTGTTCCAATCAGTTTTAAGCTGTTCAAGCGACCTTTTACCTTGCTTTACATGAGCTAATTTTCTCTCAGGTTATCCTAGCCCCATTTGTGTACATGTACAGTAGCAAGCCATAGCATTGACTGCTTTGATGTTATGTGGTTGCAACAGAGAAGTGACTGTACAGTATGTTATGTCATGGCCAGGTGACTGTGATACAGTGTCATAGTTTAATAGCACATGGACAGTGTTTACAGGCTACCATGCTAGTGACTGACTTTGCCTCTCCTGGCTGTACAGAACACATGATAAGGAATGGTACCCCTTCCCCCTTCCCTCTTCAAAAGGACCACAATGGATATAAGCTGTTAAGATTTATTGTGTTACCCTTGATGATTTTCTTAAATTGTATGTGGAGGAGTCACCAGCTGGAGTTCCCTTATGTATTTATTTGACAAATTGTTAAATAAATTAAATCTATCAAGTAACAGGGCTTTTCAGAATGTTGTTGCATGTGTCACTCTGTCGCTATCAAAATGCACTCTCATTCTCTCTCCCCTGTAGACCTGACTTTTTGACCCAAGTTAACCAGATTAGCCGGGTGGTTTGAGCCCAATGGAAAACTCTCCCTTAACTCCCCGACACAGGATTTATCCCACAGTATCATGGTGGTCTCTTAAATGATTGAAAGATCTATTTGCACTTATTGACCCAAGCCCCTACCCCGATCAGCAGTGAGTGTATAAACTGTAAAAGATAGACGTGTCATGTTCATGTTTCAGTTAGAGAGAGCTCAAGAGACAAAGAGAGTGAGAGAGCTTCTGACCAGGCTGTATACCAAGTGATGCAGTCAGAGTTAGCAAGTTATTTTCCTGGAGAGGATCTGTTGTGCCGCCCAAGGACAGCCCGGCTTAGCAGATGTGACAGATCTGTATCACCAGTCACAGCAGTCCTGTGCCCGTCCCACCAGATAGGCAGGCCATAGTGACTGGCTGGCATTTGGAGCTCGCCTGGCACTCGCCCTGCTCAGCTAGTTTGAAACTCTTTTTTTATTATGATTCCATATTGCCCCTCCTCCTGACCATATAATGTGTCATCTCCCTGCTAGGAACCCTGTGCCCTTGTTGCTTCATATAGCTTGGTTCTTGTGCACCAGCCATTGATAAGGCTATTGTTTCCGATAGCTAGCGTGCTTTCAAGTCCCTCTCACAAAACAGCCAGCTCCCTTTCATGTTGTTTTCCCAAGTCAAAGACAGACAGGCAGGCCTCCCCACACTGCAGGATCCAATTGGCTAATCAGTAATCTCTAACTTGCTGAGCCCAGCAGTCCTTCAGTTGGGGAGACTTTTAACACCCCTTCTTCTTCTTCTTCTGTTTCTTCTTCTTTCCTCCAGGATGCTTTCTTGTGGCGTTGGGGATTTAAAAGGGGAGAGTGTGGCTGTTATAGAGGCACCTTGGGAGAAGTGTTTGACTGAAGGGTCTTTCTGCCATGTTGTCCTCCTTTCTTGTCTCTTCTTCTCTGCCGCCACCTGCCCTTCCCTCCTCCTTCCCCTTCTCTTTTTTGTCTCTTCTCTACTCTTTCTGGAGAAACTGTTTGTCCTCTGCCTGGCTGATGAGGGGTGCCAGCGGGGGATACCAGGGACGGGGGACATAATCGTGCCACAGACACATGGCACTGTATTAAAACATTAGTACCACTTTATGACTTTATTTAGCACATGCCAAAGAAAATTGATTAGGTGACAGAGAAGGAACAAAAGAGGAATCATCCTCACCCTCCTTAGTGCCCTTTTCTCTTTTAAGCCAATCACGGCCATTCATGTCTGAACATTGGACGTCTCACCCTGTTGTGTTGCTTCACGTTGCAGTGTCCCAAGGTACAGTGCAACATATTCACACCCCTTGACTTTTTCAAAATGTTGTTGTGTTACACTAGTAGGATTTAAATTGATGTAATTGTATTTTTTTTGTCAACTATCTACACAGAATCCTCTGTAATAGCAAAGTGGAAGAAGAATTCTAACATTTGTAAAAAATATATATATTTACACACTACCGTTCAAAAGTTTGGTGTCACTTAGAAATTTCCTTGTTTTTGAAAGAAAAGCAAATTTTTTGTCCAGTAAAATAATATCAAATTGATCAGAAATACAGTGTAGTCATTGATAATGTTGTAAATGACTATTGTAGCTGGAAACGGCAGATTGTTTATGGAATATCTACAAAGGCGTACAGAGGCCCATTATCAGTAACCATCACTCCTGTGTTAAAATGGCACGTTGTGATAGCTAATCCAAGTTTATAATTTTAAAAGGATAATTTATCACTAGAAAACGCTTTTGCAATAATGTTAGCACAGCTGAAAACGGTGGTTCTGATTAAAGAAGCAATAAAACTGGCCTTCTTTAGACTAGTTGAGTATCTGGAGCATCTGCAGTTGTGGGTTCGATTACAGGCTCAAAATGTCCAGAAACAAAGAAATGTATTTTGAAACTCATCAGTCTATTCTTGTTCTGAGAAAGGAAGACTATTCCATGTGAGAAATTGGCAAGAAACTGAAGATCTCGTACAACACTGTGTAATACTCCCTTCACAAAACAGCTCAAACTGGCTCTAACCAGAATAGAAAGAGGAGTGGGAGGCCCCAGTGCACAACTGAGCAAGAGGACAAGTCCATTAGTGTCTAGTTTGAGAAACAGACTCTTCACAAGTCCTCAACTGGCAGCTTCATTAAATAGTACCTGCAAAACACCAGTCTCAACGTCAACAGTGAAGAGGCGACTCCGGGATCCTGGCCTTCTAGGCAGAGTTCCTCTGTCCAGTGTCTTTGTTCTTTTGCCCACCTTAATCTTTTCTTTTCATTGGCCAGTCTGAGATATGGCGTTTTCTTTGCAACACTGCGTAGAAGGCCAGCAAAAATGGATGTAGCAACTACAGATTGACCCTTTTTTTTATTAAGCAAGGCAGTTAAGAACAAATTCTTATTTACAATGACGGCCTACCGGGGAACAGTTGTTCAGGGGCAGAACAACAGTTTCTTACCTTGTCAGCTCGGGGATTCGATCCAGCAACTTTACTCGCCCAACACTCTAACCACTAGGCTACCTGCTGCCCTTTAAGTCTAACAAAAGTGTGTAAGTTTGAGCATGTGTCCATTAGGCATATGATAATATTTTACATCAGCATGAATTAGTTTGAACAATGAAAGCCCCACTTTTATTCCAAAGGCTTGGATCCGCACTATGCAGATGTTGCAAGAGCACATTTTTCAATGGCTGATATCATGGATGGTCAATCCTTGCACCTATAGCTCTGTCTATTAATATGTGAGTGGTTATATTTCTCCAGGCCTATCCCTCAGCTTTTTTACCAAAACAGAAGCGGGCGCCCATTTTGTTATTGTTTCATCTGTGGATTTGCTCTTTAAACAGCTGCATATTATCAGGATATCAAAGTGTCACGAAAAGGAAGGTAAATGCAGCATATGGCATTCCTTTTTCACATGTAAATAGCACTTTTTAGTAGTGCTCAAAGCATGCCATTCCATGAGCTCAGCATTTACTTTTCATCTCGAATCAATGAGTCCGATCAGTCCTCCATGACAACAAAATCATAAACAACAGAGTAGGGCTGGCTATTAAATCCTTAGTTTTGGGGTCATGCTCAGGTAAACAATTTGACTAATCTATACTTCCATATTTCCAAGTCCTATTCTTGAAGATTAAGAGGTATAACATTTATTGCAATGACTGGAATTATCATATACTTTGATTTTAATGTAAAGATATCATATTATTATATGTAGTAGAAAGAGATGGGTTAGAAGAAGCCTACATAACCAACCCATTAAGTAAAATTGAACACCCATATATATGGCCAGCTATGTAAACTTTAACATTGATTTATTCTCCAATAGATGTCATTCAATTGGTAACGTACATTTTTGTCTTCTTCTAATGCCTCAAGGGGAAAGTAATCTAAAAGTAACGGAATGTAATCAGATTACATTACTGAGTTTGGGTAATCCAAAAGTTACGTTACTGATTATAATTTTGGACAGGTAACTAGTAACTATAATGGATTATATTTAGAAAGTAACCTACCCAACCCTGCACATAACATTATGCAGCCACCATCATGCTTGAAAATATGGAGATTGCTACTCAGTAATGTGTTGTATTGCATTTTGTATTCAGGACAAAAAGTTAATTGCTTTACCACATTGCTGCAGTATTACTTTAGTGCCTTGCTGCGAACAGGATGCATGTTTTGGAATATGTTATTCTGTACAGGCTTTCTTCTTTTCACTGTGTCAATTAGATTACTATTGTGGTGTAACTACAATGTTGTTGATCCATCCTCAGTTTTATCTTATCATAGCCATTGAACTCTGTACAGTAACTGTTTAAAAGTCACCATTGGCCTCATTATGAAATCCCCAAGCGTTTTCCTTCCTCTCCGGCAACTGAGTTAGGAAGGATGCAAGTATCTTTGTAGGGACTGGATGTATTGATACACCATCCAAAGTGTAATTAATATCTTCACCATGTTCAAAGGGATATTCAGTGTCTGCTTTTTTATTTTTACCCATCTACCAATAGATATCCTTCTTTGCGAGGCATTGGAAATCCTCCCTGGTCTTTGTGGTTGAATCGGTGTTTGAAATTCATTGCTCAACTGAGGGACCTTACATATAATTGTATGTGTGGGGTATAGAGATGAGGTAGTCATTAGACTGAGTCCGTGCAACTTATGCGACTTGTTAAGCTAATTTTTGCTTCTGAACAAGGGGTTGAATACTTAATGACTCAAGACATTTCAGCTTTTAATTTGTAAATAATTTGTCAAGATTTTGAAAAACATAAATCAAATTTGACATTTTGAGGTATTGTGTGTAGGCCAGTGACAAAAAATATAAATGTAACCCATTTTAAATTCAGGCTGGAACACAGCAAAATATGGAAAAAGTCAAAGGGTGTGAGTACTTTCTGAAAGCACTCCACCATGGAAAGGTATGTAGGAGCTCAGCAATAGAACTTGAATGGTAAATGTTTAGGGGATCAAGAGAGATCACACTCTATAGGCCTAATCAAAATCAATCAAAGGTGTTATTGCTGTTATGAAAAACAACAACACTCCAACATCATGTGAGTCCAATCTCTTATACCAAAGGTCCATTGTGAAAATAAGTGCCAGGCCTCCTGTCTGCTTGGCTCAGCATGAGTAAAGACAAAAAATCCTCACGAGGCTTTGTTTTTTACATCAACTAAATGTAGCCCTCTGACTGCCTTGCTTTCTGCAAATGAGTAACCAGACACATGATGATGTGTTATTGTTGTTTTACCCGGGGCCCTGCGATCCCTGGGATCTGTGGTAACAGTGGATGGAGGCTGTTGATTCGTGTGTTGTGTGGCGCGGCATGTGATGCAATACCATATGATGGTCAAAGAGAAGAGGCAAGGCTGTGTCAGGAAGTGTGGTCCTATTTGTGCCTGTCTGCTTGAGCTCAGCCAGTAGCAGGCCCTCCCTCTTCTCACTGAAAAGACTGACCCACATGGTTGAATGAGAGGAGAGTTCTGCAAGTGGGAATGTGTTTGCAGACATTGCAAGAGGCAAACTGCTAGTCATCAGCCTTGGGCAAAGGGCAGTTATGCTCCCAGGACTACCTGACATGATGACTCCTTGCTGTCCCCAGTCCACCTGGCCGTGCTGCTGCTCCAGTTTCAACTGTTCTGCCTTATTATTATTCGACCATGCTGGTCATTTATGAACATTTTAACATCTTGGCCATGTTCTGTTATAATCTCCACCCGGCACAGCCAGAAGAGGACTGGCCACCCCACATAGCCTGGTTCCTCTCTTGGTTTCTTCCTAGGTTTTGGCCTTTCTAGGGAGTTTTTCCTAGCCACCGTGCTTCTACACCTGCATTGCTTGCTGTTTGGGGTTTTAGACTGGGTTTCTGTACAGCACTTTGAGATATCAGCTGATGTACGAAGGGCCATATAAATACATTTTATTTTTTTTTATTTTTTATTATGCTGCACTGCCTTTAAAAAGATGGAAACAATGATGCTGTGAGTGTGGTTTATAAGTGCCTGAAGTTGTATTAAATTGTAGCTCTTGATCCGGCTCTAGACAGTGTTTAAAAAAATCTTAGACATAGTCTTAAACAGTTTCTATTTAGAATCCACCATTACATTTCTGCTACCCAGCAGATTCTCTGCTGGAAGATCACTGAGGGG
Source organism: Oncorhynchus keta (assembly GCF_023373465.1). NCBI lineage: Eukaryota > Metazoa > Chordata > Actinopteri > Salmoniformes > Salmonidae > Oncorhynchus > Oncorhynchus keta. The sequence goes on along the minus strand of NC_068437.1, from coordinate 41,690,434 downwards.
GTTCTCACGGTTTGGCGATTCCTAAGATTCCCAAGGACTTCTGGGTTATTATGTTGCATTCCTGAATAATGAATATAAATCCAGTTACCCAATTTCAGTCAAATTAAAAACACTTGCTGCTATACAACAAGTAAATTCACCATGATTGATTACATTCTTTGCCCAAAACAAATATAAACACTAGTGTGTTCCCTTCCCATTACGCAAGTGAAGAGAGAGTTGAACCCAAAAAGACAGTAGATATTATTTTACTTATTGTGTTTCTGATTGGGAGATTTTCTCTCTGTCTTGCCATTTCATTCAATCTCGCACCTAATTATTATAAGAGAATGGAATAACTCCTTTCCTCTCCCCGCTGCACCTCTACTTATTTAGATTTATTTTGCATATCAGACAGTGTAAAATGTCTCAGGTACTGTAGGTGTCTTAAAGGTTCATCTCAATATCAATCAATATTTCGGTGTAACAATTAAGTACCTTACTGTTACCTTATTGTTTTTGATTAAAATGGTCAAAAATTAATAAAAATAACTTTAGCAATTTCTCAAGCAATAATTTTTCTAGGACTTTCTGAGAGTGGATAGTCAGTTTAATATAATAGTTTGTTTAAACATTTACATGCTTTGTAAGAAGAAAGTTTCTCCTAATAATCAATACTGTTTACATGGACACATCTATAATCAGGCTACTGATGGGACGTTTGTTAAATGCAGAAAATACCCAATGAAAATAAACGTTTTACCACAGTGAACATTTTATTTTTGCGAATACTTTTTGATTCTGAGTTCGGAAATATAAAGTTTGTATGTGAAAGCTATTTATATGATGCATACTTTCAGTTGTTCCGAACTCACTGCTGGAACATGCACAGATCAAATACATAGCTGGAATACCGATTTAGCTGTTGAATCATTTGTCCTAATAATTTAAAAGATTGCTCAGAAAACCAGGTGTTTTAATCAGCGTATGGTTACTACAATTATGACCTTGCACTGATTTAAGATAAGTAGAGTAAGGTGTTTACATGACTAGGGTTGCACATTTTGGGGAATATTCAGAGGTGGAAACTTTTAGTGGGAATTAATGGGAATATGGGAATTAACAGGAATATATGCACATTTATATTAATACCATTTAAATGTAGATGTTTTTTGCATTGGATATTTTTACCATGTGGAGACAGAAACATACATCTTTTACCTTATCATAAGTAGACATAATTGCAAATTATTAAATCCTTCCAACAAAACAATTGAGTTACTTTATTAAAATGAGTTGACTCTAAACATGGGATGATTTCACTGAACAACAAAAGAGGGAGTATTGGGGAATATTGGGAATATTGAATGATCCCCAATGATCCATCGCATCTCCTAAAAATGTTTTAAACATACATCTATAAAATGATACCGTAAATTACGGACTATAAGCCGCTACTGTTTTCCCACGCTTTGAACCTCGCGGTTTATACAATGACGCGGCTAATTTATGGATTTTTCCCGCTTTCACAAGATTCATGCCGCTAAAAAACTGAGCACTGTCACATAATGTGACGTAAATCGAGTGCGCTCAAACTTCCCATCATTCTGATTACGGTAGTCATTTTGTCACCCTCATCATGGCAAAGAAAAGCAGATGGCCCAAACTAGAAAATGAGCTTGAAGACTGGGAGAGCAGACGGCCGAGGTGTTTCAACTGTGCAGATCCGGCTGAACGACAAAACAATCGCCACCGCAATGAAGTTTGAGGACTTTAGAGGTGGACCATCGTGGTGTCTAAGATTTATGATACGTAAAGGCCTGTCCATCAGGGTATGGACGAGTCTGTGTCAGCAGCTCCCTCCCGACTACGAGGAAAAAGTTTCAAACTTCCGCAAATTCACTGATGCATTCCATCGGCCCGCACGACATCATAAATATGGATGAGATTCCTCTGACGTTTGACCTGCCTCTCACTCGGACTGTCAACAGGAAAGGCGAATCATCCGTCACGCTGAAAACAACTGGGCATGAAAAAACGCACTTCACCTGTGTTCTGAGCTGCACGGCATCGGGAGAAAAGCTTCCTTTTAAACACATGACGATGCCAAAAGAAAACTTCCAGAGAGGAATTGTTATGAAAGTCAACAAGAAAGGATGGATGACGGAAGGCCTAATGCATGAATGGCATACGGAGTGTTACGGCAAGCGACCGGGAGGATTCTTTCACAAGAACAAGGCATTGCTCGTGTTGGACAGCATGAGGGCCCACATAACAGATTCTGTGAAAGAAGCCATCAAGAGGACAAACTCAATTCCAGCTGTGATTCCTGGGGGCACAACAAAGTATTTGCAGCCACTGGACATCAGTGTAAATCGTGCATTTAAGGTGGCGCTCCGTGTTCAGTGGGAGGCTTGGATGACAAGTGGGGAGAAATCCTTCACTAAAACGGGCCGCGTGCGAAGAGCAACTTATGGTCAAGTCTGCCAGTGGGTCCTGACAGCGTGGAGCATTGTCAAAAAATCCACTATCATCAACGGGTTTCGAAAGGCTGGACTGCTGCGTGTTGAAGAGGGCAGCATGAGCTCAGCGGGGAATTTGCCTCCGGATGAAAGTGACGAGAGCGACAATGAAAACGATCCAACATCGGATGAAGCAATTCTGAGGCTATTCAACTCCGACACCGAAGGAGATGACTTCAGTGGTTTCAGTGCACAGGAGGAGGAAGATAGTGACCAATGACTTTCTTGGTAGGCTACTGTTTACTGCTATTTTTTACATTTTTGTTACAAACCGTGTTTTGTTAAAGCCTATTTATTTTTCTTACAAGCCGTGTTTTGTTTAAAAGCCTATTTATTTTTGTTACAAGCCGTGTTTCGTTAAAGCCTATTTATTTTTGTTACAAGCCGTGTTTCTTTTAAAACCTATTTATTTTTGTTACAAGCCGTGTTTCGTTAAAGCCTATTTATTTTTGTTACAAGCCGTGTTTCTTTTAAAACCTATTTGTTTTTGTTACAAGCCAGGTTTCGTTTAAAGGCCTATTAATTTTTGTAACAAGCCGTGTTTCGTTTAAAAGCCTATTTATTTTTGTTACAAGCCGTGTTTCGTTTAAAAGCCTATTTATTTTTGTTACAAGCCGTGTTTCGTTTAAAAGCCTATTTATTTTTGTTACAAGCCGTGTTTCGTTTAAAGGCTGTGTAAAGTTAATTTGTTTCAATCTACCGGTAGGCACCTGCGGCTTATAGACATGTGCGGCATATTTATGTACAAAATACATATTTCTTTTAAATTCAGTGGGTGCGGCTTATATTCAGGTGCTCTTAATAGTCCAGAAATTACGGTAGTCTAGAAACAAAGGCTTTAGTTGTCTTCCTCTCAGGCTTCCATGTCTTCTCCCTGGACCTCCTCAATGTCCACCTCTTGAACATCAGACTGAGGGCTCATCTTCACTGTCACTTTCCAACCTTGTTGAGATGGCTCATTGTCAGGCTCAAAAAGCCTCAAATTTGCCCAGCTGGCCACCAAACTTTCAACCCTTTTATTGGTCAGCCTGTTGCGTGCTTTGGTGTGTGTGTTCCCAAACAAGGACAAGTTGCGCTCTGAGGTGGCTGATGTTGGCGGGATTTGGAGGATGATGGAAGCAACAGAGGAAAGAGCCTCCTGTCCACAAAGTCCCTTCCACCAGGTGGCTGATGAGATATGTTGGCACAACTGTCATATTTCTTCTCCATCCCAAAGCCCTTGCTTGGAAGTGTACTTCGCCAGACTGCCAAGAACCTTGCCCTCATCCAGGCCAAGGTGGCGAGACAGCATACTTGGGGCCTAACATGTATGCTGTGGCGTGTATGGCCTTCAGACAGAATTCTTCATGCTTTTTGATGTATTTCAGATCTGCAGTTTCCTCTGCATGGAGCAGCAGTGAAGTGGGCAGGGCAGTACGGATTTCTTGTCTCTGCAAGCAGTCTGAACATCAGACAGGATGGCATTGTCTCCTGAAATCCGTACAATGGCTACTGCTATAGGTTTCAGAAGTTTCAGGCTGCTTACCACTCTCTCCCAAAATACATCATCCAGGAGGATCCTCTTGATGGGGCTGTCCATATCATCAGACTGTGATATTGCCATTTCTTGGAGAGACTCCTTCCCCTCCAGGATTCTGTCAAACATGATGACAACACCACCCCAACAGGTGTTGCTGGGCAGCTTCAATGTGGTGCTCTTATTCTTCTCACTTGGCTTGGTGAGGTAGATTTCTGCTATACTCTTCACCTAGACCCTTCACATACCTAACCATTTCCTTGGCTCTCTTGTAGAGTGTATCCATTGTTGTCAGTGCCATGATGTCCTTGAGGAGCAGATTCAATGCATGAGCACCACAGCCAATCGGTGGGATGTGAGGGTAGGACTCCTCCACTTTAGACCAAGCAGCCTTCATGTTTGCAGCATTGTCTGTCACCAGTGCAAATACCTTCTGTGGTCCAAGATCACTGATGACTGCTTTCAGCTCATCTACAATGTAGAGACCGGTGTGTCTGTTGTCCCTTGTGTCTGTGCTCTTGTAGAATACTGGTTGAGGGGTGGAGATGATGTTCTTAATTATTCCTTGCCCACGAACATTCGACCACCCATCAGAGATGATTGCAATACAGTCTGCTTTCTCTATGATTTGCTTGACCTTCACCTGAACTCTGTTGAACTCTGCATCCAGCAAATGAGTAGATAAAGCATGTCTGGATGGAAGGGAGTATGCTGGGCGAAGAACATTCAAAAATCTCTTCCAATACACATTGTTTGTGATCATCAGTGGTGAACCAGTTGCATACACAGCTCGAGCAAGACATTAATTTACATTTCTCTGACTATGTTCCTCCATTGAGTCAAAAAAAACTTCTGATTCCAGGGGGAGCATAAGCTGTTGCTATCAATAAGGTGTCTACTTTAATTAGATGTGAACATGTTGAATCAGAGGGACTTTTGTCAGAGGTTGCTTGTTGTGAGGACTGAGGGAACTTTACGAACTTGGCCAGGTGATTCTGCATTTTTGTTGCATTCTTCACAGCTTTTTGTTGCAAATGTACACAGCTTTTCCTTCTACATTATCTGCAGTGAAATGTCTCCACACATCAGATAGTTGCCCTGGCATTTTCCTGTGAAGATTCAAATTTCTTTTGTAAAAAAAATAAAAATAAAATTCCATGTACAGATAAATAGTTAAGCATTTTTTAAATGAAACATGTATGGGAACAGGTGAATTAACACTCGGTTAGCAGGCTCAAGCAAGCTAAAACCCACATGGTAGCAAAAACTAACTAGAAGAAATTGTTAACAAGTTACAAATTATTTAAACCCACTTTGCTGTTGTCTACTATTTACAAGTTAACAAGAAATCATGTATGTCATTTAAAAAATATTCACCCCACCCAGTATTGTAATCAAAACTTACCAGAAAGCATGTAGTCCTTGGCTCAGACAGTGTAGTAGTGTAGGCTCAATAGCATCTCATTAGGGTGCATGGTCTTGAGAATCAGCTGTACATGTGATGGAAGAGTGCACTGTGCATGCAGAGGGTTGCAATTCCATTGAATTGGGGATAGTTTAACCAAAATATGCCACAAGACCTAGAATTGCCTTATGTGTATCCCACAAAAAAAGGTGCACTGTTATAATCTAACTTTTTTGATGAATTCGAGCAAAATTCCCCAAATTCCCAGGCTTAACTTCCCATGGAAAATTTACCGGAATGTTTCCGACCCTTTGCAACCCTATACATGACTAATGCCATACTCGGCCTTCTTCCATATTCAGTATAATATCGAACTATTAGTGTGCATGTAAACATACTCAGTGTTTTGAGTGGGGAGGGGAAAAATGAAAATGAGCTGTTATTGGCAGAGAGGTTTGGAACAATCTTTATTATTGGTTTATGCTCGCTTCGAGGCAAGCAACATTGAAGCATGCATGAGAGCATCAGCTGTTCCGGACGACTGTGTGATCACACTCTCCGTAGAGGGAGATATAAGACTCCAGCTTCAGAGATTTTTGCAAGTCATTACAGTCATTGGCAGCAGAGAACTGGATGGAAATTCAGCCAAAGGAAGTGTTGGCTTTGGGGATGACCAGTGCAAAATACCTGCTGGAGCCCGTGCTACGGGTGGATGTTGCTATGGTGACCAGTGAGCTGACATAAGGTGGGGCTTTACCTAGCAAAGACTTAGAGATGACCTGGAGCCAGTGGGTTTGGTGACGGATATTTAGTGAGGGCCAGCCAACAAGAGCATAGAGGTCGCAGTGGTGGGTAGTATATGGGGCTTTGGTGATAAAACGGATGACACTGTGATAGACAACATCCAGTTTGCTGAGTAGAGTGTTGGGGGCTATTTTGTAAATGACGTCGCCGAAGTCAAGGATCGGTAGGATAGTCAGTTTTCCGAGGGTATGTTTGGCAGCATGAGTGAAGGAGGCTTTGTTGCGAAAAAGGAAGCTGATTCTAGATTTAATTTTAGAGAGATGCTTAATGTGAGTCTGGAAGGAGAGTTTATAGTCTAACCAGACACCTAGGTATTTGTCCACATATTCTAGGTCAGAACCGTCCAGAGTAGTGATGCTAGTCGGGCAGGAGGGTGCGGGCAGCAATCGTTTGAAGAGCATGCACTTAGTTTTACTAGCATTTAAAAGCAGTTGGAGGCCACAGAAGGAGAGTTGTATGGAGTTGAAGCTTGTTTGGAAGTTTGTTAGCACAGTGTCCAAAGAAGGGCCAGATGTATACAGAATGGTGTCGTCTGCGTAGAGATAGATCAGAGAATCACCAGCAGCAAGAGCAGGCCGAAAATTGAACCCTGCTGCACCCCCATAGAGACTGCCAGAGGTCCAGACAACAGGCCCTCCGATTTGACACACTGAACTATATGAGAAGTAGTTGGTGAACCAGGTGAGGCCAAGGCTGTTGAGTCTGCCGATACGAATGCAGTGATTAAAAGAGTGCCAGACGGATTACCAGGACGTGTACTCAAAGCATTCCACGACCAACTGCCAAGTGTCTTCACTGACATTTTCAACCTTCCCCTGACCGAGTCTGTAATACCTACGTGTTTCAAGCAGACCACCATAATTCCTGTGCCCAAGGAAGTGAAGGTAACCTGCCTAAATGATTACCACCCCATAGCATTCACGTCAATAACCATGAAGTGCTTTGAAAGCTAGTCATGGCTCACATCAACACCATCATCCCGGAAACCCTAGACCCACTCCAATTTGCATACTGCCCCAACAGATCCACAGACGTCACAATCTCAATTGCACTCCACACTGCCCTTTCCCACCTAGACAAAAGGAACACCTATGTGAGAATGCTGTTCATTGACTACAGCTCAGCGTTCAACACCATAGTGCCCACAAAGCTCATCACTAAGCTAAGGACCCTGGGACTAAACAGCTCCCTCTGCAACTGGATCCTGGACTTCCTTATGGGCAGCCCCCTTGCAACAACACATCTGCCACACTGATCCTCAACACTGGGACCCCTCAGGGGTGCATTCTTAGTTCTGTCCTGTACTCCCTGTTCACCCACGACTGATGACACAACAGTTGCAGGCCTGATCACCAACAACGATGAGACAGCCTACAGGGAGGAGGTCAGAGACCAGTGCCAGGACAACAACCTCTCCCTCAATGTGAGCAACAAAGGAGCTGATCGTGGACTATAGGAAAAGGCGTATAGTGGACCATGTCGAGAGCTTCAAGTTCCTTGGTGTCCACATCACCAATGAACTATCATGGTCTAAAGACACCAAGACAGTTACGTAAAGGGCACGACAACAACTTTTCCCCCTCAGGAGACTGAAAATATTTGTCATGGGTCCCCAGATCCTCAGAAAGTTATACAGCTACACCATCGAGAGTATCCTGATCAGTTGCAACACCGCCTGGTATGGCAACTGATCGGCATCTGACCATAAGGCGCTACTGAGGATAGTGCATATAGCCCAGAACATCACTGGGGCCAAGCTTCCTGCCATCCAGAACCTATTTACAGTGTCAAAGGAAGGCCCCAAAAATTGTCAAGACTCCAGTCACCCAGTCATAGACTGTTCTCTTTGCTACCGCACGGCAAGCGGTACCAGAGCACCAAGTCCAGAACCAAAAGGCTCCTCAACAGCTTCTAGCCTCAAGCCATAAGATTGCTGAACAATTAATCAAAAGGCCTTTTGGACTATTTACATTGACCCCCCCTGTTTTTACACTGCTGCTATGCGCTGACTATTATCTATGCGTAGTCACTCATACCTACATGTACAAATGACCTCAAGTAACCCGTACCCCCGCACATTGACTCGGTACCGGTACTCCCTGTCTATAGCCTCGTTATTGTTATTTTATTGTGTTACTTTTTTATTTTATTTTTTACTTTATTTTATTTAGTCAATCTTTTATTAACTCTTTCTTGAACTGCATTGTTGGTTAATGGCTTGTAAGTAAGCATTTCACAATATGTGGTCATCAAGACAAAGGGTGGCTACTTTGAAGAATCTCAAATATAAAATAGATTTTAATTTGTTTAACACGTTTTTGGTTACTACATAATTCCATGTGTGTTATTTCATAGTTTTGATGTCTTCACTATTATTCTACAATGTAGAAAATAGTAAAAATAAAGAAAAACCCTGGAATTTGTAGGTGTGTCCAAACTTTTGACTGGTATTTTATGCGTATATACTGTTTAAGTCTGACAGAATTGGTGTAACTGAAGCAGGTTTGTAGGCCTCCTTGCTCGCACACGCTTTTTCAGTTCTGCCCACAAGTTTTCTATGGGATTGAGGTCAGGGCGTTGTGATGGCCACTCCAATACCTTGACTTTGTTGTCCTTAAGCCATTTTCCACAACTTTGGAAGTATGCTTTCTGTCATTGTCCATTTGGAAGACCCATTTGCGACCAAGCTTTAACTTCATGAAGATGTAGCTTCAATATATGCACATCATTTTCATGATGCCATCTATTTTGTGAAGTGCAGTAGTCCCTCCTGCAGCAAAGCACCCCCACAACATGATGCTGCATGCCCGTGCTTCACGGTTGGGATGGTGTTCTTTGGCTTGGAAGCCTCCCCCTTTTTCCTCCAAACATAACAATGGTCATTATGGCCAAACAGTTATATTTTTGTTTCATCAGACCAGAGGACATTTCTCCAAAAAGTACGATCTTTGTCCCCATGTGCAGTTGCAAACTGTAGTCTGCTTTTTTTATGGTGGTTTTGGAGCAGTGGCTTTTTCCTTGCTTAGCGGCCTTTCAGGTTATGTTGATATCGGACTCGTTTTACTGTGGATATAGATACTTTTGTACCTGTTTCCTCCAGCATCTTCACAAGGTCCTTTGCTGTTGTTCTGGGATTGATTTGCACTTTTCTTTTCTGAGCGGTATGACGGCTGCGTGGTCCCATGGTGTTTATACTTGCGTTCTATTGTTTTTACAGATGAACGTGGTACCTTCAGGCATTTGGAAATTGCTCCCAAGGATAAACCAGGCTTGTGGAGGTCTACAATTTTTTTGCTGAGGTCTTGGCTGATTTCTTTTGATTTTCCTATCATGTCAAGCAAAATAGGCACTGAGTTTGAAGGTAAGCCTTGAAATACATCCACAGGTACACCTTTAATTGACTCAAATTATATCAATTAGCCTATCAGATGCTTCTAAAGCCATGACATAATTTTCTGGAAGCTTTTTCCAAGCTGTTTAGTGTATGTAAACTTCTGACCCACTGGAATTGTGATACAGTGAATTATAATTGAAATAATCTGTCTGTAAAAAATTGTTGGAAAAGTTATATATATATAAAAAAACACAGGAAATCACGGTTTTGATAGCACTGTGCCTTTAGGGTCATGTGAGAAGATCCATGGCACAGTTCCTTTCTAGAGTGGATCATTCTGTGTGATAATGCTCTTGACTGCCATTGTGTTACCATAGCGGTATGTTTCAAGCCCATCTCCCATCTCCCCTAAACTGGTCCATAGGCAGATCCAGACCCTGCTGCATGATGGGGCCAGGAAATAACCTCAGCATGAGGGAATGTGTTATCACTTTTTTCCAGGCCATTCCTCATACAGTAGGTCACCCAGTAACATGACTTGGAGATAAGGTGCTGCAGCATTGGACATGTTCTCTAATCAGGGAGACTGAAACATTTTTGCTGTGGTGGCCAGGATAGCCACTCCTCTCTCTCTCTCTTTTTGTTTCAATGCAGAGTTCTGTCAAAGCATGATAATGAGGCAGAACTTGTATACATGTGTAAAGACCGACTGACTTTTGCAATGGTCAACAAATGTTTGTCTACATACAATCTGAAACCCGCCCGGGGTCTGTGCAAAATCAAAGCAGGAATGAAAACAGGTCACAGAAATGTGAAGTGCGGTTAGAATTGCTAAACAAGCCATATTGTCAAAATCCATCAACTTGATAGACATTTGCTGACCATGACTCCAAGCACTCACTGTGATTGTAATAGCTTCCAAATTCCAGCTACAACAAGATGGTGATTGGAGACAGTCTCAACATTTTCTAATTCCTTTGTTACAAACTTAAAAACACACTATTTACTGGTTGATTGATCTGATCCACTATGTTGATCTACTGATTGTCATAGCCATTCTACTGATGGATTCTGAGAGATTTTATTGGAAACTCAAGCTCAAGTAACCTAACAGTATAATTCAAACTTCAAGGTGGCAGAAACATGAGACAGTCACACTTCCAGACTGTGCGTATGCACGTGCATGCTTATGTGTTGGACTCTCAGCTCTTGGAGGCTGTTCCTGACCCCTTATTTGGAGGTTGGAGGGGAGGTTGGTCTGCATCCCTTGCACAGCCCCCACTGCTGGGTAACCAAAGGCAGATGGTACCTGTTACAGACACAGGACTGCTTGTTTTCCCTTGTTTCAATTGAACCCTGGCTGCCGTTAGTCAGAGAGAGGAGAAGAAGCCTAGAGCAGACGTCTGGGTCTGGGGCCGGACTGGGGACTGGGGTTCTGTGGAGGCTATTGAGGCACGCATGAAGAATGACTCACATCGGGGGAACACAGCAGTCAGCCTGTCAACTGTTAGGATCCGCTTGGCCAACAATACTGTTGAGTTGGGTTGGTCATTTTTCAGGGGTGGTTTGACTTTTGAAGTAAAGCTATGTCATGTATGATTATATGTGATATAACTATATTTTACATATGCTTGATGAATTAGACATTTTTGCTTTATCACTCTATTAAATAAAATGAATCTATGTCCTGCTCTCTAGTGTCTTGTATAAATCTACTGTAGTTCCAAGAAGGAGAGAACGGAAAGGTCTATAAACTATAGGCACTCCCTCTCTTTCTACATGACAGTTCATTAACTGTGTGTAATGTCTGTACTGTACTGTTGTACAGTAATGTCATGCTCTGGTGATGCAGGTAGCCTAGTGGTTAGAGCGTTGGGCCAGTTACCTGAAAGGTCGCTGGTTCGAGTAACCTAGCTGACAAGGTGAAAAATGTGTGGATGTGACCTTGAGCAAAGCACTTAACCTTAACTTTCTCCAGGGGCGCCATACTACTATTGCTGACCCTGTAAAACAACACATTTCTCTGCACTAATGTGACAATGAGCACATTTTTAAAATATTTTTTTATGCCGCCCGGCAGTCGCTCTGGCACTGTTGAGGGGGGATTTTTTTGCTGTCTCCATGTTTTTCATGGAGGCGACCGGACAGCTGGGTGGTCACGTTCTCGTTTGAAGCACTTTATTCACACTGATAAGTGGCCCCCCAGCCGTGTGGTAGCAGAGAGGCCATTCCAGAGCAAACAGCAGTGTTACCGGGTGCCAACGGAAATAACACCAACGCTGACGCTGATAAGATTAGACTAGCCCTAATTTTTATCTGGCCTGGCTGGCCCAGCCAAACACTGAGCCCTGTCCAGGAGGCAAAGGAGATAGAGGACACTGCCCCAGCCATCTCCAGCCCTACCACCACCAACCATCTCTCCACAAAACAACCACACTGCTCTGGCTCTCATGTTAGAACTATTATTAGAGGTAGAGAGCATGTGGGGGATTTAAAGGGGATACTGACAGGTTTATATCAGACTGTCAGTCAGAAAGGTTGAGATAATGGACCAAGTGAGCCGGTTTTCATGTGAAGGAGAGTGAAGAGGGAGATGGAGATATGAGTGGCTTGTTACGTGACAGACTCTGGGACAGTCATGTTGATACAAGCCTTGTGATTTCCATGTCCCATATTGAAGACTTATTTAACTCATGTTATTGGATCATCTTTGGAAAGTCATAGTTGATCTTCAAAGTTATTACTTGTAATAACAAGGGGCTTTCTGGACATTTTTGACTCTTTCAAGATTCTTCATACTATCACCAAGCTATAAATACTTGCCTAAATACCATGATTTAACACTCATGGTAACACTTAAGATTGTCCTTCATATTGTCCCATAAATGTGCAATCATGCATATACAATTACATTTCCAAAACGATCAGGTTTCACAATGAGCAAATTTATATGAAGAGAGTTGTTTTGTGACTTTCCCCACCTACTAGACTGTGTTTATCCTCTCATAAGGTGATTTGTATATTCATCTAGCCCAGAAAGGTGGTATGGAAGTTTGAATTCACTTTTTAGTATTCAAATGAATTGGCGTCAGTCTTTGTGTGTTGCTGTACTTTTGGAGAGATGCGGAACCTATTTGGAGCCTACAGCTGACTGACAATTACCTTTTAGCTCCACTATACAAGTGGTGAGCCGATCACACACACACACACACACACACACACACACACACACACACACACACACACACACACACACACACACACACACACACACACACACACACACACACACACACGCACACACACACACACACACACACACAAACAATACCGAAGGGAAGATGACATTTGTAAAAAGTGAAGTTTTGGTTTAAATCGTGTGAGTGAAGCCCATGGTCTGCTCACTGAGTTTATTTGATATATTAATAAAAAAGTAGCATTAATCACAAACCATTTACCATCAATTTACAAATTATAAAGTTGCATTTATCTGCTGTATATCATGAATGATCATAAACTCGCCAAGCTACATTAGAACTTAAATCAAAAGGTTATATGACTGAATTAATGATAATGACAAACTGAACTCCTGTGTAGTTTTGTTTGTCAGTATAGTAGTGGTATAGCAGAGCAGCTGTTTAAAGGGGGCAGCACTGCTGCTGCAGCTGCTGGTGAAGCAGTCCATTGAGCAGAAGATTTGAGTGAACATTGCCCAGGACGTTTAGTTTTTCCCCTAGCACTACACATCGGATTCAAACAACCACCTCATCATCAAGCTTTCCTTATTTTAATCAGCTGTGTAGTGCTAGAGCAAAAACAAAACGTTCACCGGGGGGGCCCCAGGACCAAGTTTGTTCATAAGCAAGGCAGAAACAGATGCAGGGGAGCGCCCCGACCACAGAGCTGCAGCCTGCCTTTGGAGCTCTCTATTGAACGCTGTCAGGGCTGCCTGGTAGGACACAGACAGACAGAGGAGCTGAGTCAGGAAGTAGATACTCTCCCGCTGTTCAGCTACACAGACCTGTGCAGGAGCAGGGCCAAGGACAGGGGCAACAGGGGCAAGGGAGGGGGTAGGGGAGGGGAGGGGGGGCAGTGGGGGGTAGGGGCCAGGTAGGGGGAGGGGTGGGTTATAGGTCACACTTTTCATTTCCTCCTCATCATTTGAGTCAGCATCACTGAAAAATTCTGTTTGTTAGAACATGGGAGGAGCATGATGTACCATAACTATAGCAACATTGTTTTTCAGCTATTGATAGCAGTATACTGTAACAGTTTCTAAAATGTGTTGCCCTCGAGGACATACCATTTTAAGAACATTGCCTACGTGTTGGTGTTGCATTGGAATGGTAAACCACAGTCATAACTGTACAGCAGTTTTTTAAATTGTTTTTTTTTATGCCCAGCTTATGAGGCTCCTTAATGATGTGAGGCCTGAGGCAACTGCCTCTTCTGCTTAATGGTAAGCCAGCCACTGGGGACGTCCCTACCTCATTGAAGTTGACGTTTAAAATGGTTAAGGTAAGGGTTAACGTTAGGGTTAGATAATAGTTATGGTTATGGTTAGGGTAAGTGTAGAGTTTAAATTGAAGGTTTATAGTAGCAACTTCCCATGGATCCCGGATAGCACTGACCGGCACAGATCCCAAAGAATTTCCCATCATTCCAAACATGGCAATTATCAACCAATCACATGGGAATGACTCCTACTGTCATGTGCGCTTCTTCTTTTTTGCCTGGCAACAGTTCAAGTAAAGTCAGATCTCACTGAGTGAAAGCAGCATGGCTGGAGTGGAGTTGAATTCTTGCAAGGACCTTCCACTTAGACTAATCACGGGCCTTTTCGGGCTAAATGGAGAGAAATCAGGCAAATACCTCCTCCAAAAGAACCAGGGAACTTGTGGTATTTTAGGACACAGAGCGGTGACATCTGAATTAGCTTTAATCAGAAAGTCGTTTAGAGAATGTTGTTGCTTTCTCCCAGTGTGTCCCAGCCCAGACTCACTCCATTAGTAATGACATTATGGCTCAAACATTAAGGGCTATGTTCTAAAAGTTAACTTTAGGGAACAGATCAGTGCAGCATCAGTGGTGCATTCCCTTTTGGTACAACTTCCCATTTTTGAACTTCTCTACTTTAAACAACATGAATGAGTGTAATCTGAAAGTACACATTTGACCCAACCTCAAGTCCATTCATCAGTATCACAGTCCTATATAAAGCAATCTCACTCAATCTCATTTTTCAGTACAGGTTTATGGTTTATCATCACATGATTTCACCATCCGCGTGCCTACTGAACACTGCATTTGCTTCCATATATAATTATAACAGGTCACTTATGGAATTATGTATATTGCAATTCATGGATTCATATCTTCGCTTGACAATTTCTGTTACAAACAGCTGATGTTGATCAATTTAACAAACTTATGGTAGCATTTCCTCCATAATAGTTTACACATGGTTATGCCAGTCATGTAAAATCAAATTAAATCAAACTTTATTTGTCACATGTGCGAATACAACAAGTGTAGACCTTACCGTGAAATGCTTACTTACAAGCCGTTAACCAACAGTGCAGTTCAAGAAGAGTTAAGAAAATATTTACCAAATAAACTAAAGTAAAAAATTCAAAAAAATTAACACAATAAAATATCAATAACGAGGCTATATCCAGGGGGTACCTGTACTGAGTCAGTGTGCGGGGGTACAGGTTAGTTGAGGTAATTTGTACATGTATGTAGGGGTGAAGTGACTATGCATAGATAATAAACTTTGAGTAACAGCAGTGCACAAAACAAATGGAGGGGGGGTCAATGTAAATATTAAGGTACCCATTTGATTAATTGTTCAGCAGTATTATGGCTTGGGGGTAGAAGCTGTTAAGTATCCTTTTGGTCCTAGACTTGGCGCTCCGATACCGCTTTCCATGCGGTAGCAGAGAAAACAGTCTATGACTAGGGTGACTGGAGTCTCTGACAATTGTTGGGGCTTTCCTCTGACACCGCCTATTATATAGGTCCTGGATGGCAGGAAGCTTGGCAGACCCCTTCATTGTAGACCCTTTGTTGAAGCTTTAGATACTGTCAGAATTGGTGCAGTGTCGGAATGCAACTTTCAGTAATACTGTCTATTGAGAAGCCTCATAAATATGTCTAGTCTGCTGACTGATATGAATGCCAGTTATCCATCAAAAATAACCCTGTATTGAGATCAACCAGTAAGGAGGAGGGATGGAGGGATGTCACCAGGCTGTTGTGATGCATGCCAAATACCAGAAACTTCTGAGGCAGCAGCCTTCATTTTGAATGGTCACCTGATTGTGTGTGTGTGCACATTTTTATAAGAATACCATTCAAATTGCACCAATTACAATAATCTGTACTCTGACTGCTAAAAAATGTGGGTTCTTTGCACCCATAATGTTTGATTGTGGATGTAGATAAGGCATTCAAAGCAATGTATGTTAGTAAGGCTGCATGACCATGCTGTGGAAGTGGAAGGGAACAGGTGCCAGGTGTTTCACATCATAGTGTCCTCCTCTCAGTCCATTTGCATAGACAGATGTTTAATATTTAAACGGCCGGGCCTTGCGACCCCCTTACTACTCCACTGAGCAGCCTTTTTGACTGCAAAGTTGTAACAGTCTAATAAATACATGTCATATATGCTATGGGAAAATAATCCTTCGGTTGTGTTTATGAAGGTCTTGGGTAACATTACAATACGAAAAATATTTTTTTCAAAGAACACAATAGGATTTTCATTTGTTTACGTTACTGTAGGTAAGGATGGCCAACTCTAGTCCTCCGCGGCCTGATAGGTGTCACACGTTTGCCCCAGCCCCAGCTAACGCACCCGACTCCAATAACCAACCAATCATGATTTTCAGTTTAGAATGCAATTAGTTTAATCAGCTGTGTTTGCAAGGGGTGGGGAAACAGAGTGATACCACTCCAGCCTCCGAGGACTGGAGTTCGCCATCCCTGCTGTAAGCTACAATGCCTTCAGAAACTATTCACACCCCTTGACCTTTTACACATTTTGTTGCGTTTCAGCCTGACTTTAAAATGGATTAAATTGAAATTTTTGGTCACTGGCTAGCTGCCAAAGGTGATTCTACAAATTGTTGACTCAGTGGTGTGAATACTTATGTAAATGAGATATTTCTGTTTCATTTTCAATAAACGAGTAACCATTTCTAAAAACATGTTTTCTCATTGTCATTATGGGGTATTGTGTGTAATAGAAGGGTGAGAATAATTATATATGTTTTTTTATTCAGTCTGCAGCATGCTCACATGTGGAGCTCATGGAACAGTGTTTATTCTTGAAAAAAGTTACATTTTGAAATAGAGCTAGTCGCTTCAATTTTGAGAGTTGGGTCGTTCCACCAATTCAGTGCCTTTTGAGAAGTGTAACTTGGTCCAAAAAACGTTTGATTTCACCTAACTTTAACATTCTGTCATAAAGAGCACATGTTCAACTTTCTAAAAACATGTTTAACCATCTCAGGAGGTGAAATTCTGCGGCCTGGTCAATGTGAACACAAAGCTCCCCAGGTTTGCTTGTCATTTTTCCCACACCACTGCAACACTATTTCCCCTGCCATTACCCCTCAAATTGACTACTGCAACACTATTTCCTCTGCCATTACCCCTCACATTGACGACTGCAACACTATTTCCCCTGCCATTACCCCTCACATTGACGACTGCAACACTATTTCCCCTGCCATTACCCCTCACATTGACGACTGCAACACTATTTCCCCTGCCATTACCCCTCACATTGACGACTGCAACACTATTTCCTCTGCCATTACCCCTCACATTGACGACTGCAACACTATTTCCCCTGCCATTACCCCTCACATTGACGACTGCAACACTATTTCCTCTGCCATTACCCCTCACATTGACGACTGCAACACTATTTCCCCTGCCATAACCCCTCACTTTTACTACTGCAACACTGTTTCCCCTGCCATAACCCCTCACATTGACTATTGCAACACTATTTCCCCTGTCATAACCCCTCACATTGACTATTGCAACACTGTTTCCTCTGCCATAACCCCTCACTTTTACTACTGCAACACTGTTTCCTCTGCCATAACCCCTCACATTGACTACTGCAACACCGTTTTCCCTGCCATAACCCCTCACACTAGACTACTGCAACATTATTTCCCCTGCCATAACCCCTCACACTAGACTACGGCAACACCATTCCCCCTGCCATAACCCCTCACATTGACTACTGCAACATCATTCCCCCTGCCATAACCCCTCACATTGATGACTGCAACACCGTTTTCCCTGCCATAACCCCTCACACTAGACTACTGCAACATCATTTCCCCTGCCATAACCCCTCACATTGACTACTGCAACATCATTTCCCCTGCCATAACCCCTCACACTAGACTACTGCAACATCATCCCCCCTGCCATAACCCCTCACACTAGACTACTGCAACATCATTTCCCCTGCCATAATCAATGTGAACACAAAGCTCCCCAGGTTTGCTTGTCATTTTTCCCACACCATTGACGACTGCAACACCGTTTTCCCTGCCATAACCCCTCACACTAGACTACTGCAACATCATTTCCCCTGCCATAACCCCTCACATTGACTACTGCAACATCATTTCCCCTGCCATAACCCCTCACACTAGACTACTGCAACATCATTCCCCCTGCCATAACCCCTCACACTAGACTACTGCAACATAATTTCCCCTGCCATAACCCCTCACATTGACTACTGCAACATTATTTCCCCTGCCATAACCCCTCACATTGACTACTGCAACATCATTTTCCCTGCCATAACCCCTCACATTGATGACTGCAACACCGTTTCCCCTGCCATAACCCCTCACATTGACTACTGCAACATTATTTCCCCTGCCATAACCCCTCACATTGACTACTGCAACATCATTTTCCCTGCCATAACCCCTCACATTGACTACTGCAACATAATTTCCCCTGCCATAACCCCTCACATTGACTACTGCAACATTATTTCCCCTGCCATAACCCCTCACATTGACTACTGCAACATCATTTTCCCTGCCATAACCCCTCACATTGACTACTGCAACATCATTTCCCCTGCCATAACCCCTCACATTGACTACTGCAACATCATTCCCCCTGCCATAACCCCTCACACTAGACTACTGCAACATCATTTCCCTTGCCATAACCCCTCACACTAGACTACTGCAACATCATTTCCCCTGCCATAACCCCTCACATTGACGACTGCAACACCGTTTCCCCTGCCATAACCCCTCACACTAGACTACTGCAACATCATTTCCCTTGCCATAACCCCTCACACTAGACTACTGCAACATCATTTCCCCTGCCATAACCCCCCACATTGACGACTGCAACATCATTTCCCCTGCCATAACCCCCCACATTGACTACTGCAACATCATTTCCCCTGCCATAACCCCTCACATTGATGACTGCAACACCGTTTTCCCTGCCATAACCCCTCACACTAGACTACTGCAACATCATTTCCCCTGCCATAACCCCTCACATTGATGACTGCAACACCGTTTTCCTGCCATAACCCCTCACATTGACGACTGCAACACCGTTTTCCTGCCATAACCCCCACATTGACGACTGCAACATCATTCCCCCTGCCATAACCCCTCACATTGACTACTGCAACACCGTTTTCCCTGCCATAACCCCTCACATTGACTACTGCAACACCGTTTTCCCTGCCATAACCCCTCACATTGACGACTGCAACACCGTTTTCCCTGCCATAACCCCCCACATTGACGACTGCAACACCGTTTTCCCTGCCATAACCCCTCACATTGACTACTGCAACACCGTTTTCCCTGCCATAACCCCTCACATTGACGACTGCAACACCGTTTTCCCTGCCATAACCCCTCACATTGACTACTGCAACACCGTTTTCCCTGCCATAACCCCTCACATTGACTACTGCAACATCATTTCCCCTGCCATAACCCCTCACATTGACGACTGCAACACCGTTTCCCCTGCCATAACCCCTCACATTGACTACTGCAACATCATTCCCCCTGCCATAACCCCTCACACTAGACTACTGCAACACCGTTTTCCCTGCCATAACCCCTCACATTGACGACTGCAACACCGTTTCCCCTGCCATAACCCCTCACATTGACTACTGCAACAACGTTTTCCCTGCCATAACCCCTCACATTGACGACTGCAACACCGTTTCCCCTGCCATAACCCCTCACATTGACTACTGCAACATCATTTCCCCTGCCATAACCCCTCACATTGACTACTGCAACATCATTTCCCCTGCCATAACCCCTCACATTGACTACTGCAACACCGTTTTCCCTGCCATAACCCCTCACATTGACGACTGCAACACCGTTTTCCTGCCATAACCCCTCACATTGACGACTGCAACACCGTTTTCCTGCCATAACCCCTCACATTGACGACTGCAACATCGTTTCCCCTGCCATAACCCCTCACATTGACTACTGCAACATCATTTCCCCTGCCATAACCCCTCACATTGACTACTGCAACACCGTTTTCCCTGCCATAACCCCTCACATTGACGACTGCAACACCGTTTTCCTGCCATAACCCCTCACATTGACGACTGCAACACCGTTTTCCCTGCCATAACCCCTCACATTGATGACTGCAACACCGTTTTCCCTGCCATAACCCCTCATTGACTACTGCAACACCGTTTTCCCTGCCATAACCCCTCACATTGACGACTGCAACATCATTTCCCCTGCCATAACCCCTCACATTGACGACTGCAACACCGTTTTCCTGCCATAACCCCTCACATTGACTACTGCAACACCGTTTTCCCTGCCATAACCCCTCACATTGACTACTGCAACATCATTTCCCCTGCCATAACCCCTCACATTGATGACTGCAACACCGTTTTCCTGCCATAACCCCTCACATTGACGACTGCAACATCATTTCCCCTGCCATAACCCCTCACATTGACGACTGCAACACTGTTTTCCTGCCATAACCCCTCACATTGACGACTGCAACATCATTTCCCCTGCCATAACCCTCACACTAGACAACTGCAACATCATTCCCCTGCCATAACCCCTCACACTAGACTACTGTAACATCATTTCCCCTGCCATAACCCCTCACATTGACTACTGCAACATCATTTCCCTGCCATAAACCCTCACACTAGACTACTGCAACATCATTTCCCCAGCCATAACCGCCCACATTGACGAATGCAACACCATTTTCCCTGCCATAACCCCTCACATTGACGACTGCAACACCGTTTTCCTGCCATAACCCCCACATTGACGACTGCAACACCGTTTTCCTGCCATAACCCCTCACATTGACGACTGCAACACCGTTTTCCCTACCATAACCCCCACATTGACGACTGCAACATAATTTCCCCTGCCATAACCCTCACACTAGACTACTGCAACATCATTCCCCTGCCATAACCCCTCACACTAGACTACTGCAACATCATTTCCCCTGCCATAACCCCTCACATTGACTACTGCAACATCATTTCCCTGCCATAAACCCTCACACTAGACTACTGCAACATTATTTCGCCTGCCGTAACCCCTCACATTGATGACTGCAACACCGTTTCCCCTGCCATAACCCCTCACACTAGACTACAGCAACACCGTTTTCCTGCCATAATCCTCACACTAGACTACTGCAACACCGTTTTCCCTGCCATAATCTCTCACACTAGACTACTGCAACATCATTTCCCCTGCCATAACCCTCACACTAGACTACTGCAACATCATTTTCCCTGCCATAACCCCTCACATTGACGACTGCAACACCGTTTTCCTGCCATAACCCCCACATTGACGACTGCAACACCGTTTTCCTGCCATAACCCCCCACATTGACGACTGCAACACCGTTTCCCTGCCATAACCCCCCACATTGACGACTGCAACACCGTTTTCCTGCCATAACCCCTCACATTGACGACTGCAACACCGTTTTCCTGCCATAACCCCTCACATTGACGACTGCAACACCGTTTTCCCTGCCATAACCCCTCACATTGACGACTGCAACACCGTTTTCCTGCCATAATCTCTCACACTAGACTACTGCAACATCATTTCCCCTGCCATAACCCCTCACACTAGACTACTGCAACATCATTTTCCCTGCCATAACCCCTCACATTGACGACTGCAACACCGTTTTCCTGCCATAACCCCTCACATTGACGACTGCAACACCGTTTTCCTGCCATAACCCCTCACATTGACGACTGCAACACCGTTTTCCCTGCCATAACCCCCACATTGACGACTGCAACACCGTTTTCCTGCCATAACCCCCCACATTGACGACTGCAACACCGTTTTCCTGCCATAACCCCTCACATTGACGACTGCAACACCGTTTCCCCTGCCATAACCCCTCACACTAGACTACTGCAACATCATTTCCCTTGCCATAACCCCTCACACTAGACTACTGCAACATCATTTCCCCTGCCATAACCCCCCACATTGACGACTGCAACATCATTTCCCCTGCCATAACCCCCCACATTGACTACTGCAACATCATTTCCCCTGCCATAACCCCTCACATTGATGACTGCAACACCGTTTTCCCTGCCATAACCCCTCACACTAGACTACTGCAACATCATTTCCCCTGCCATAACCCCTCACATTGATGACTGCAACACCGTTTTCCCTGCCATAACCCCTCACATTGACGACTGCAACACCGTTTTCCCTGCCATAACCCCCCACATTGACGACTGCAACATCATTCCCCCTGCCATAACCCCTCACATTGACTACTGCAACACCGTTTTCCCTGCCATAACCCCTCACATTGACTACTGCAACACCGTTTTCCCTGCCATAACCCCTCACATTGACGACTGCAACACCGTTTTCCTGCCATAACCCCCCACATTGACGACTGCAACACCGTTTTCCTGCCATAACCCCTCACATTGACTACTGCAACACCGTTTTCCTGCCATAACCCCTCACATTGACGACTGCAACACCGTTTTCCTGCCATAACCCCTCACATTGACTACTGCAACACCGTTTTCCTGCCATAACCCCTCACATTGACTACTGCAACATCATTTCCCCTGCCATAACCCCTCACATTGACGACTGCAACACCGTTTCCCCTGCCATAACCCCTCACATTGACTACTGCAACATCATTCCCCCTGCCATAACCCCTCACACTAGACTACTGCAACACCGTTTTCCTGCCATAACCCCTCACATTGACGACTGCAACACCGTTTCCCCTGCCATAACCCCTCACATTGACTACTGCAACAACGTTTTCCCTGCCATAACCCCTCACATTGACGACTGCAACACCGTTTCCCCTGCCATAACCCCTCACATTGACTACTGCAACATCATTTCCCCTGCCATAACCCCTCACATTGACTACTGCAACATCATTTCCCCTGCCATAACCCCTCACATTGACTACTGCAACACCGTTTTCCCTGCCATAACCCCTCACATTGACGACTGCAACACCGTTTTCCCTGCCATAACCCCTCACATTGACGACTGCAACACCGTTTTCCCTGCCATAACCCCTCACATTGACGACTGCAACATCGTTTCCCCTGCCATAACCCCTCACATTGACGACTGCAACACCGTTTTCCCTGCCATAACCCCTCACATTGACTACTGCAACACCGTTTTCCCTGCCATAACCCCTCACATTGACGACTGCAACACCGTTTTCCTGCCATAACCCCTCACATTGACGACTGCAACACCGTTTTCCCTGCCATAACCCCTCACATTGATGACTGCAACACCGTTTTCCTGCCATAACCCCTCACATTGACTACTGCAACACCGTTTTCCTGCCATAACCCCTCACATTGACGACTGCAACATCATTTCCCTGCCATAACCCCTCACATTGACGACTGCAACACCGTTTTCCCTGCCATAACCCCTCACATTGACTACTGCAACACCGTTTTCCTGCCATAACCCCTCACATTGACTACTGCAACATCATTTCCCCTGCCATAACCCCTCACATTGATGACTGCAACACCGTTTTCCTGCCATAACCCCTCACATTGACGACTGCAACATCATTTCCCCTGCCATAACCCCTCACATTGACGACTGCAACACTGTTTTCCCTGCCATAACCCCTCACATTGACGACTGCAACATCATTTCCCATGCCATAACCCCTCACACTAGACAACTGCAACATCATTCCCCCTGCCATAACCCCTCACACTAGACTACTGTAACATCATTTCCCCTGCCATAACCCCTCACATTGACTACTGCAACATCATTTCCCCTGCCATAAACCCTCACACTAGACTACTGCAACATCATTTCCCCTGCCATAACCGCCCACATTGACGAATGCAACACCATTTTCCCTGCCATAACCCCTCACATTGACGACTGCAACACCGTTTTCCCTGCCATAACCCCCCACATTGACGACTGCAACACCGTTTTCCCTGCCATAACCCCTCACATTGACGACTGCAACACCGTTTTCCCTACCATAACCCCCCACATTGACGACTGCAACATAATTTCCCCTGCCATAACCCCTCACACTAGACTACTGCAACATCATTCCCCTGCCATAACCCCTCACACTAGACTACTGCAACATCATTTCCCCTGCCATAACCCCTCACATTGACTACTGCAACATCATTTCCCCTGCCATAAACCCTCACACTAGACTACTGCAACATTATTTCGCCTGCCGTAACCCCTCACATTGATGACTGCAACACCGTTTCCCCTGCCATAACCCCTCACACTAGACTACAGCAACACCGTTTTCCCTGCCATAATCCCTCACACTAGACTACTGCAACACCGTTTTCCCTGCCATAATCTCTCACACTAGACTACTGCAACATCATTTCCCCTGCCATAACCCCTCACACTAGACTACTGCAACATCATTTTCCCTGCCATAACCCCTCACATTGACGACTGCAACACCGTTTTCCCTGCCATAACCCCCCACATTGACGACTGCAACACCGTTTTCCCTGCCATAACCCCCCACATTGACGACTGCAACACCGTTTCCCCTGCCATAACCCCCACATTGACGACTGCAACACCGTTTTCCCTGCCATAACCCCTCACATTGACGACTGCAACACCGTTTTCCCTGCCATAACCCCTCACATTGACGACTGCAACACCGTTTTCCCTGCCATAACCCCTCACATTGACGACTGCAACACCGTTTTCCCTGCCATAATCTCTCACACTAGACTACTGCAACATCATTTCCCCTGCCATAACCCCTCACACTAGACTACTGCAACATCATTTTCCCTGCCATAACCCCTCACATTGACGACTGCAACACCGTTTTCCCTGCCATAACCCCTCACATTGACGACTGCAACACCGTTTTCCCTGCCATAACCCCTCACATTGACGACTGCAACACCGTTTTCCTGCCATAACCCCCACATTGACGACTGCAACACCGTTTTCCTGCCATAACCCCCACATTGACGACTGCAACACCGTTTTCCTGCCATAACCCTCACATTGACGACTGCAACACCGTTTTCCCTGCCATAACCCCTCACATTGACGACTGCAACACCGTTTTCCCTGCCATAACCCCTCACATTGACGACTGCAACACCGTTTTCCCTGCCATAACCCCCCACATTGACGACTGCAACACCGTTTTCCCTGCCATAACCCCTCACATTGATGACTGCAACACCGTTTCCCCTGCCATAACCCCTCACATTGACGACTGCAACACCGTTTTCCCTGCCATAACCCCCCACATTGATGACTGCAACACCGTTTTCCCTGCCATAACCCCTCACATTGACGACTGCAACACCATTTTCCCTGCCATAACCCCTCACATTGACGACTGCAACACCGTTTTCCCTGCCATAACCCCTCACATTGATGACTGCAACACCGTTTTCCCTGCCATAACCCCTCACATTGACTACTGCAACACCGTTTTCCCTGCCATAACCCCTCACATTGACGACTGCAACATCATTTCCCCTGCCATAACCCCTCACATTGACGACTGCAACACCGTTTTCCCTGCCATAACCCCTCACATTGACTACTGCAACACCGTTTTCCCTGCCATAACCCCTCACATTGACTACTGCAACATCATTTCCCCTGCCATAACCCCTCACATTGATGACTGCAACACCGTTTTCCCTGCCATAACCCCTCACATTGACGACTGCAACATCATTTCCCCTGCCATAACCCCTCACATTGACGACTGCAACACCGTTTTCCCTGCCATAACCCCTCACATTGACGACTGCAACATCATTTCCCCTGCCATAACCCCTCACACTAGACTACTGCAACATCATTTCCCCTGCCATAACCCCTCACACTAGACTACTGTAACATCATTTCCCCTGCCATAACCCCTCACATTGACTACTGCAACATCATTTCCCCTGCCATAAACCCTCACACTAGACTACTGCAACATTATTTCGCCTGCCATAACCCCTCACATTGATGACTGCAACACCGTTTCCCCTGCCATAACCCCTCACATTGACTACTGCAACACCGTTTTCCCGGCCATAATCCCTCACACTAGACTACTGCAACACCGTTTCCCCTGCCATAATCCCTCACACCAGACTACTGCAACACCGTTTTCCCTGCCATAATCCCTCACATTGACGACTGCAACACCGTTTTCCCTGCCATAACCCCCCACATTGACGAATGCAACACCATTTTCCCTGCCATAACCCCTCACATTGACGACTGCAACACCGTTTTCCCTGCCATAACCCCCCACATTGACGACTGCAACACCGTTTTCCCTGCCATAACCCCTCACATTGACGACTGCAACACCGTTTTCCCTACCATAACCCCCCACATTGACGACTGCAACATAATTTCCCCTGCCATAACCCCTCACACTAGACTACTGCAACATCATTCCCCCTGCCATAACCCCTCACACTAGACTACTGCAACATCATTTCCCCTGCCATAACCCCTCACATTGACTACTGCAACATCATTTCCCCTGCCATAAACCCTCACACTAGACTACTGCAACATTATTTCGCCTGCCGTAACCCCTCACATTGATGACTGCAACACCGTTTCCCCTGCCATAACCCCTCACACTAGACTACAGCAACACCGTTTTCCTGCCATAATCCCTCACACTAGACTACTGCAACACCGTTTTCCCTGCCATAATCTCTCACACTAGACTACTGCAACATCATTTCCCCTGCCATAACCCCTCACACTAGACTACTGCAACATCATTTTCCCTGCCATAACCCCTCACATTGACGACTGCAACACCGTTTCCCCTGCCATAACCCCCACATTGACGACTGCAACACCGTTTTCCCTGCCATAACCCCCACATTGACGACTGCAACACCGTTTCCCCTGCCATAACCCCCACATTGACGACTGCAACACCGTTTTCCCTGCCATAACCCCTCACATTGACGACTGCAACACCGTTTTCCCTGCCATAACCCCTCACATTGACGACTGCAACACCGTTTTCCTGCCATAACCCCTCACATTGACGACTGCAACACCGTTTTCCCTGCCATAATCTCTCACACTAGACTACTGCAACATAATTTCCCCTGCCATAACCCCTCACACTAGACTACTGCAACATCATTTTCCCTGCCATAACCCCTCACATTGACGACTGCAACACCGTTTTCCCTGCCATAACCCCTCACATTGACGACTGCAACACCGTTTTCCCTGCCATAACCCCTCACATTGACGACTGCAACACCGTTTTCCCTGCCATAACCCCCACATTGACGACTGCAACACCGTTTTCCCTGCCATAACCCCCCACATTGACGACTGCAACACCGTTTTCCCTGCCATAACCCCTCACATTGACGACTGCAACACCGTTTTCCCTGCCATAACCCCTCACATTGACGACTGCAACACCGTTTTCCCTGCCATAACCCCTCACATTGACGACTGCAACACCGTTTTCCCTGCCATAACCCCTCACATTGACGACTGCAACACCGTTTTCCCTGCCATAACCCCCACATTGACGACTGCAACACCGTTTTCCTGCCATAACCCCTCACATTGATGACTGCAACACCGTTTCCCCTGCCATAACCCCTCACATTGATGACTGCAACACCGTTTTCCCTGCCATAACCCCTCACATTGACGACTGCAACACCGTTTTCCCTGCCATAACCCCTCACATTGACGACTGCAACACCGTTTTCCTGCCATAACCCCTCACATTGACGACTGCAACACCGTTTTCCCTGCCATAACCCCTCACATTGATGACTGCAACACCGTTTTCCCTGCCATAACCCCTCACATTGACGACTGCAACACCGTTTCCCCTGCCATAACCCCTCACATTGATGACTGCAACACCGTTTTCCCTGCCATAACCCCTCACATTGACGACTGCAACACCGTTTTCCCTGCCATAACCCCTCACATTGATGACTGCAACACCGTTTTCCCTGCCATAACCCCTCACATTGACGACTGCAACATCATTTCCCCTGCCATAACCCCTCACATTGACGACTGCAACACCGTTTCCCCTGCCATAACCCCTCACATTGATGACTGCAACACCGTTTTCCCTGCCATAACCCCTCACACTAGACTACTGCAACATCATTTCCCCTGCCATAACCCCTCACATTGACGACTGCAACACCGTTTTCCCTGCCATAACCCCTCACATTGACGACTGCAACACCGTTTTCCCTGCCATAACCCCTCACATTGACGACTGCAACACCGTCGTGCTGTTTTTGGATATTGATTAGCGATTGGATGCACAGAAATTCCTAAATACTTTGTTCAGATGATTTGTTTGCAATATGTGATATATAGGTTAAGAGAGCTTCATGCACTGTTCGATGGTGTGATTTAAATAGTGGGAGAAGAAAACAACATGTTTAGTAAGAATCACAACAAAGGGTACAAAATCAATTATAGCTCTTAAAGGGGCAGTCGCCTACATTGGGTGTACAATTTTCAATTACAGCATTATTTCATCTGCAGTTATTCATTCTGTTACCAATAACATTCTATTCATTCTGTTACCAATAATATTTACATGTTAATATTATGTTCTAATTACAATTATTATGTCTCATCTTTTAAATAAATGCAACCTATTTGCTTCTAATATGTAAGTAGGTATATTGTCTAGCTGTCCGATAACATGTTCTGATGGAATGGCGTGTCCTGCACTTTGTAAAAGTGCATTAGTGAATGTTGGAAAAATATACTGGTTACTTTCTTATCATTGCAATGTGAATGCAAAGAGGGCTTGGACTACAAAATAGGTGAAGTGAACTGGCAAAAGAGTTGAATCCTCATTCAAAGGTAAGGGCGGTGTGGATACAAAAAGTGAACTGAGTTCTTTAGCTTTTTTTTTTACCCCAGAGTTCACTTTAAAGAGGACTGAGATTGGTTGTTTTAAAGAGAACTATATGTGACAACACCCTTAAAGGTCCTGTTGTCACATCATCTGCTTGACACTGTTCCTCAGATTGGAGTATGGTGTGTGTGTCTGTGTGACTCTGTGTGCTTGTGTGTCTGTGTGTGTGTCTTTGTGTGGCTGTGTGTATGTGTCCCTGTCTGTGTTGTGTAAGCACCTTCATTCATGTTGGAGCTCTGTATCTATCTAGCAGTAGGGTTGTGTGTTGTGGTGCCCTGCAGAGAGGGGTCAGTTCCGGGTCGGTGTGGGTGAGCCAAGCAGTGTGGGGAGAAGGAGAGGGGGGGGGTTAGGGTTATGAATGGCCTACAGCTGTGTGGCCGAGTGGTCAGCACAGACAGCTGAAGGATGAGGGGGAAATTATTAAAATAAACTGCGTGTGATGCTCCATTTATTCTGCAGGACTCTAGTCGCGCCTCACACATCTGGCCTCAGAGAAGCACACCCTGTTGACGTAATGGACATAAATATTTAAAACAGCAAAGGTCGCCAAGTTGATTCATGCAATCAGCCCCGGAAGAATATGAGGGATCTGACTTTTATGAATGTGTTGTATCATGCACACAATGCTGTATTTACAGAGAGCAAGAAAGAGATTGAGCCAGAAATTGAGAGAGAGGGGGATAGGGACATAAATTTGGTGGGCAAGAAGGGCAGAGATTAAGACAAAGAGCAGTCATGTTCTGCGAGGATTCCCCTCCCACACTGGTTGGACCTTGAGCCCGGACTGACTGGACACACAGCCAGTGCTGTGTCATGGTTGTGTGTGATGAGCGACGCAGACGGACTGAGGATGACTCAGTGCTACGCACAGTGACAAACATTGCTGCCAGAGAGTGACACTAGCCTGTCTTCTCCAACTAATGTACTCTTTATAATAAGTGATTTGTGGTAGAAGGAGTAACTTTTTAGGAACTTGAAGAAGGACGGCTTTTCAAAGAAAGGATGATCATGGGAAAGCAGACCTCAACTCCTTTTACACATCTCCACATCCCTCTTTCCTCAATTCTTAACCCCCTTCGCACCATCACCCCTGACCCCTTCCATGGAGCTCCCACTGGAAGCCCCAGACAAAGACACGAGTGCAACTCCTTTCTCAGGGGTTATAGGGGGCGAGCCTGTTTGTGCCCCTCTGTGACCCTGCTCTGTGTGTGTGTCAGTCACTTGCACTCGGTTCCTGTTTGGGGAGGTCTACTGGTCCTGACAAACACTGTCGCTAAGCTTATCTCTGATGTTTTATGTTCCACCCTGTCGGGGCACAAGCAGCCCTTTGTGACTGAGGGGTGGCTGGGGCCAGTCCAGGCCAGCCCATGCAGCTGTTCCCCACTGTAGGACATTTCCTTGTTGGGTGACCCTCAGTGTGCTGCCTGCTTGGCTGGGGCCGTGTGTGCTGGGGCCTGGAGGCCAGGGCTACTCAGGGTGTTCAGAGCTGGAGAGAGAGAGGGAAGAGGGAGAACTAAGGAGGGGGCGTGGGGAAGGGGGAGAGGGAGGCCAAGGCATGCTATGTAGTGCTGGACTGTGCATTGGTTCAGTGTTGGGGGTGACGGTGGTGGTGGGGCCTGAACCGACAATGCCTCTTTCATGTGTTTGTGGAGTGTTTGACCTTGTGAATGAGCCCTGTCCTCTCCCGTCACATCCTCCATGATCCCCGAATGAATAGGGGCCGGGTCTGAGAGGATCAGACTCTTTGTGGCCCCAGCCCAGTCAGAGGGGACAGGGGGGCCTGCTCGGACCTGCCCTGTCGACCCATTACCCCAAATCCATCCTGGGTATCACCTCATACCCCTCCACCTGAATCTGAGGTGACACGGCAGCTCCCCTCACAGGAGGTTCACTGCTCTGTAACAGAAAGTACTATGTGACCCATTAAACACTCTTAAAAGGAGCAGTCGGTGAGGGAAGCACATGCAATGAGGGCCATGTGCTGTGCTCACAGTGAGTGAGGAGACGGCAAGAATGTACACCCCCAGACTTGGCTAGTTAGCTTACTCCTCATGTTGACGCAAAAGCTTTGGTGCTTTAAAAAAATGTGTGTGCTCGCTTATAATTAGTTCTGTGTGTCTGTGTGTGTGTTTGTGTTTGAACTTGTGTGTGTGTGTGTGTGTATGCTTGCTCATCTCATGTGTTTGTATGTGGGGGTGCATGCCTGTGTGTGGATGGAATGGATGCATCTTGATTAAAAGACTGTAAGATATGCAGTGCATTCGGAAAGTATTCAGACCCCTTGACTTTTTCCACATTTTGTTACATTACAGCCTTATTCTAAAATTGATCACATAATTTTTTTTACTCATCAATCTACACACAATACTACATAATGACAAAGCAAAGGTATTTTTTTTGTTTCGAATTTTTACCCCTTTTTCTCACCTATTTCGTGGTATCCAATTGTTAGTAGCTACTATCTTGTCTCATCGCTACAACTCCCGTACGGGCTTGGGAGAGACGAAGGTTGAAAGTCATGTGTCCTCCGATACACAACCCAACCAAGCCGCTTCTTAACACAGCGCGCATCCAACCCGGAAGCCAGCCGCACCAATGTGTCGGAGGAAACACTGTGACCTCGCAACCTTGGTTAGCGTGCACTGTGCCCGGAACGCCACAGGAGTCAATGGTGCACGATGAGACAAGGATATCACTACTGGCCAAGCCCTCCCTTACCCGGACGACGCTAGGCCAATTGTGCGTCGCCCCACGGACCTCCCGGTCGCGGCCGGTTACGACAGAGCCTGGGCGCAAACCCAGGGTCTCTGGTGGCACAGCTGGCGCTGCAGTACAGCGCCCTTTACCACCACGCCACCCGGGAGGCCCCAAAAACAGGTTTTTAGACATTTTTGCACATGTATTAACATTTTTACACCGAAATACATTCAGTAGCATCACTACTCTGGACAGTTCTGACTTAGAATATGTGGACAACACAAATACCTAGGTGTTTGGTTAGACTGTAAACTCTCCTTCCAGACTCACATCTCCAATCCAAAATTAAATCTAGAATCGGCTTCCTATTTCGCAACAAAGCCTCCTTCACTCATGTTGCCAAACATACCCTCGTAAAAATGACTATCCTACCGATCCTTGACTTTAGCGATGTCATTTACAAAATAGCCTCCAACACTCTATTCAGCAAACTGGATGTAGTCTATCACAGTGCCATCCGTTTTATCACCAAAGCCCCATATACTACCCACCACTGTGACCTGTATGCTCTCGTTGGCTGGCCCTCGCTACATATTCGTCGCCAAACCCACTGGATCCAGGTCATCTATAAGTCTTTGCTAGGTAAAGCCCCACCTTATGTCAGCTCACTGGTCACCATAGCAACACCCACCCATAGCACACGCTCCAGCAGGTACAGTATACAGTAGGGCAAAAAAGTATTTAGTCAGCCAACAATTGTGCAAGTTCTCCCACTTAAAAAGATGAGAGAGGCCTGTAATTTTCATCATAGGTACACTTCAACTATGACAGACAAAATGAGAAAAGAAATCCAGAAAATCACATTGTAGGATTTTTAATGAATTTATTTGCAAATTATGGTGGAAAATAAGTATTTGGTCACCTACAAACAAGCAAGATTTCTGGCTCTCACAGACCTGTAACTTCTTCTTTAAGAGGCTCCTCTGTCCTCCACTCGTTACCTGTATTAATGGCACCTGTTTGAACTTGTTATCAGTATAAAAGACACCTTCCACAACCTCAAACAGTCACACTCCAAACTCCACTATGGCCAAGACCAAAGAGCTGTCAAAGAACACCAGAAACAAAATTGTAAACCTGCACCATGCTGGGAAGACTGAATCTGCAATAGGTAAGCAGCTTGGTTTGAAGAAATCAACTGTGGGAGTAATTATTAGGAAATGGAAGACATACAAGACCACTGATAATCTCCCTCGATCTGGGGCTCCACGCAAGATCTCACCCCGTGGGGTCAAAATTATCACATTAACGGTGAGCAAAAATCCCAGAACCACAAGGGGGGACCTAGTGAATGACCTGCAGAGAGCTGGGACCAAAGTAACAAAGCCTACCATCAGCAAGGGATTGAAGATGAAACAAGGCTGGGTCTTTCAGCATGACAATGATCCCAAACACACCGCCCGGGCAACGAAGGAGTGGCTTCGTAAGAAGCATTTCATGGTCCTGGAGTGGCCTAGCCAGTCTCCAGATCTCAACCCCATAGAAAATCTTTGGAGGGAGACGAAAGTCCGTGTTGCCCAGCAACAGCCCCAAAACATCACTGCTCTAGAGGAGATCTTCATGGAAGAATGGGCCAAAATACCAGCAACAGTGTGTGAAAACCTTGTGAAGACTTACAGAAAACGTTTGACCTCTGTCATTGCCAACAAAGGGTATATGACAAAGTATTGAGAAACTTTTGTTATTGACCAAATACTTATTTTCCACCATAATTTGCAAATAAATTCATTAAAATTCCTACAATGTTATTTTCTGGATTTTTTCCCCGAATTTTGTCTGTCATAGTTGAAGTGTACCTATGATGGAAATTACAGGCCTCTCTCATCTTTTTAAGTGGGAGAACTTGCACAATTGGTGGCTGACTAAATACTTTTCCCCCCACTGTATTTCACTGGTCATCTCCAAAGCCAACACATACTTTGGCTGCCTTTCATTCCAGTTCTCTGCTGCCAATGACTGGAACTAATTGCAAAAATCACTGAAGCTGAAGACTTAAATCTCCCTCTCTAAATTTAAGCATCAGCTGTCAGAGCAGCTTACCGATCACTGTACTTGTACACAGCCAATCTGTAAATAGCACACCCAACTACCTCATCCCCATATTGTTATTTATCTTCTTGCTCTTTTGCACCCCAGTATCTCTACTTGCACATCATCATCTGCACATCTATCACTCCAGTGTTAATGCTAAATTGTAATTATTTTGCCTCTATGGCCTATTTATTGCCTTCCCTACCTAATCTTCTACATTTGCACACATTGTACATCGATTTTTCTGTACATTTGTTTATGTGTAACTCTGTGTTGTTGTTTTTGTCGCACTGCTTTGCTTTGTCTTGGCCAGGTTGCAGTTGTAAATGAGAACTTGTTCTCAACTGGCCTACATGGTTAAATAAAGGTGAAACATAAATAAATAAATAAAACAGCCAAGACAACTTAGGAGTGGCTTTGGGACAAGTCTCTAAATATCCTTGAGTGGCCCAGCCAGAGCCCGGACTTGAACCCGATCTAATATCTCTGGAGAGACCTGAAAATAGCTGTGCAGCAACGCTCCCCATCTAACCTGACAGAGATTGAGAGGATCTGCAGAAAAGATTGGGAGAAACTTCCCAAATACAGGTGTGCCAAGCTTGTAGCGTCATACCCAAGCAGACTCAAGGCTGTTGTCACGGATCCCTCTGGAACTTTCATCACGCACACCTGTCCCCTATTCCCACGGATTAGTACCTGTATAAGTGTGCCCTTTAGTGTCCTTTGTCTTTGCGCAGATGATCACTCGTCCAGTGTGATAATCATTGTGTGTTTGTGTATTTATTTGAGGTACTCCTGGCTCTTTTGTTTTGGGTTTCTATCCTGTGTTTTGTTATGTGTTTGTTTGGTTTTCGTCCCCTTGCCTTTACACGGCACGCCGTAATTTGGGTACAATAAAAAAAACTGTTACGCATTCCGGCGTCTGTCTCCCAAATTATTCATACCAATGTGACAGCTGTAATCGCTGGCAAAGATGCTTCATCAAAGTACTGAGTTAAGGGTCTGAATACTTATGTATATGTGATATATATATATATTTTTTGTCATTATGTTTGTCATTATGAGGTATTGTGTGTAGATTGATGAGGGAATGTAGAAAAAAGAAGGCTGTAATGTAACAAAATGTGGAAAAAGTCAAAGGGTCTGAATACATTCTGAATTACATTTACATTTAAGTCATTTAGCAGACGCTCTTATCCAGAGCGACTTACAAATTGGTGCATTCACCTTATGACATCCAGTGGAACAGTCACTTTACAATAGTGCATCTAAATCTTAAAAGGGGGGGGGGGGTGAGAAGGATTACTTATCCTATCCTAGGTATTCCTTAAAGAGGTGGGGTTTCAGGTGTCTCCGGAAGGTGGTGATTGACTCCGCTGTCCTGGCGTCGTGAGGGAGTTTGTTCCACCATTGGGGGCCAGAGCAGCGAACAGTTTTGACTGGGCTGAGCGGGAACTGTACTTCCTCAGTGGTAGGGAGGCGAGCAGGCCAGAGGTGGATGAATGCAGTGCCCTTGTTTGGGTGTAGGGCCTGATCAGAGCCTGGAGGTACTGAGGTGCCGTTCCCCTCACAGCTCCGTAGGCAAGCACCATGGTCTTGTAGCGGATGCGAGCTTCAACTGGAAGCCAGTGGAGAGAGCGGAGGAGCGGGGTGACGTGGAGAGAACTTGGGAAGGTTGAACACCAGACGGGCTGCGGCGTTCTGGATGAGTTGTAGGGGTTTAATGGCACAGGCAGGGAGCCCAGCCAACAGCGAGTTGCAGTAATCCAGACGGGAGATGACAAGTGCCTGGATTAGGACCTGCGGCGCTTCCTGTGTGAGGCAGGGTCGAACTCTGCGGATGTTGTAGAGCATGAACCTACAGGAACGGGCCACCGCCTTGATGTTAGTTGAGAACGACAGGGTGTTGTCCAGGATCACGCCAAGGTTCTTAGCGCTCTGGGAGGAGGACACAGTGGAGTTGTCAACCGTGATGGCGAGATCATGGAACGGGCAGTCCTTCCCCGGGAGGAAGAGCAGCTCCGTCTTGCCGAGGTTCAGCTTGAGGTGGTGATCCGTCATCCACACTGATATGTCTGCCAGACATGCAGAGATGCGATTCGCCACCTGGTCATCAGAAGGGGGAAAGGAGAAGATTAATTGTGTGTCGTCTGCATAGCAATGATAGGAGAGACCATGTGAGGTTATGACAGAGCCAAGTGACTTGGTGTATAGCGAGAATAGGAGAGGGCCTAGAACAGAGCCCTGGGGGACACCAGTGGTGAGAGCGCGTGGTGAGGAGACAGATTCTCGCCACGCCACCTGGTAGGAGCGACCTGTCAGGTAGGACGCAATCCAAGCGTGGGCCGCGCCGGAGATGCCCAACTCGGAGAGGGTGGAGAGGAGGATCTGATGGTTCACAGTATCGAAGGCAGCCGATAGGTCTAGAAGGATGAGAGCAGAGGAGAGAGAGTTAGCTTTAGCGGTGCGGAGCGCCTCCGTGATACAGAGAAGAGCAGTCTCAGTTGAATGACTAGTCTTGAAACCTGACTGATTTGGATCAAGAAGGTCATTCTGAGAGAGATAGCGGGAGAGCTGGCCAAGGACGGCACGTTCAAGAGTTTTGGAGAGAAAAGAAAGAAGGGATACTGGTCTGTAGTTGTTGACATCGGAGGGATCGAGTGTAGGTTTTTTCAGAAGGGGTGCAACTCTCGCTGTCTTGAAGACGGAAGGGACGTAGCCAGCGGTCAGGGATGAGTTGATGAGCGAGGTGAGGTAAGGGAGAAGGTCTCCGGAAATGGTTTGGAGAAGAGAGGAGGGGATAGGGTCAAGCGGGCAGGTTGTTGGGCGGCCGGCCGTCACAAGACGCGAGATTTCATCTGGAGAGAGAGGGGAGAAAGAGGTCAGAACACAGGGTAGGGCAGTGTGAGCAGAACCAGCGGTGTCGTTTGACTTAGCAAACGAGGATCGGATGTCGTCGACCTTCTTTTCAAAATGGTTGACGAAGTCATCTGCAGAGAGGGAGGAGGGGGGGGAGGGGGAGGAGGATTCAGGAGGGAGGAGAAGGTGGCAAAGAGCTTCCTAGGGTTAGAGGCAGAAGCTTGGAATTTAGAGTGGTAGAAAGTGGCTTTAGCAGCAGAGACAGAAGAGGAAAATGTAGAGAGGAGGGAGCGAAAGGATGCCAGGTCCGCAGGGAGGCGAGTTTTCCTCCATTTCCGCTCGGCTGCCCGGAACCCTGTTCTGTGTGCTCGCAATGAGTCGTCGAGCCACGGAGCGGGAGGGGAGGACCGAGCCGGCCTGGAGGATAGGGGGCATAGAGAGTCAAAGGATGCAGAAAGGGAGGAGAGGAGGGTTGAGGAGGCAGAATCAGGAGATAGGTTGGAGAAGGTTTGAGCAGAGGGGAGAGATGATAGGATGGAAGAGGAGAGAGTAGCGGGGGAGAGAGAGCGAAGGTTGGGACGGCGCGATACCATCCGAGTAGGGGCAGTGTGGGAAGTGTTGGATGAGAGCGAGAGGGAAAAGGATACAAGGTAGTGGTCGGAGACTTGGAGGGGAGTTGCAATGAGGTTAGTGGAAGAACAGCATCTAGTAAAGATGAGGTCGAGCGTATTGCCTGCCTTGTGAGTAGGGGGAAGGTGAGAGGGTGAGGTCAAAAGAGGAGAGGAGGGAAAGAAGGAGGCAGAGAGGAATGAGTCAAAGGTAGACGTGGGGAGGTTAAAGTCGCCCAGAACTGTGAGAGGTGAGCCGTCCTCAGGAAAGGAGCTTATCAAGGCATCAAGCTCATTGATGAACTCTCCGAGGGAACCTGGAGGGCGATAAATGATAAGGATGTTAAGCTTGAAAGGGCTGGTAACTGTGACAGCATGGAATTCAAAGGAGGCGATAGACAGATGGGTAAGGGGAGAAAGAGAGAATGACCACTTGGGAGAGATGAGGATCCCGGTGCCACCACCCCGCTGACCAGAAGCTCTCGGGTGTGCGAGAACACGTGGGCGGACGAAGAGAGAGCAGTAGGAGTGGCAGTGTTATCTGTGGTGATCCATGTTTCCGTCAGTGCCAAGAAGTCGAGGGACTGGAGGGAGGCATAGGCTGAGATGAACTCTGCCTTGTTGGCCGCAGATCGGCAGTTCCAGAGGCTACCGGAGACCTGGAACTCCACGTGGGTCGTGCGCGCTGGGACCACCAGATTAGGGTGGCCGCCCACGCGGTGTGGAGCGTTTGTATGGTCTGTGCAGAGAGGAGAGAACAGGGATAGACAGACACATAGTTGACAGGCTACAGAAGAGGCTACGCTAATGCAAAGGAGATTGAATGACAAGTGGACTACACGTCTCGAATGTTCAGAAAGTTAAGCTTACATAGCAAGAATCTTATTGACTAAAATGATTAAAATGATACAGTACTGCTGAAGTAGGCTAGCTGGCAGTGGCTGCGTTGTTGACTTTGTAGGCTAGCTGGCAGTGGCTGCGTTGTTGACACTACACTAATCAAGTCGTTCCGTTGAGTGTAATAGTTTCTACAGTGCTGCTATTCGGGGCTAGCTGGCTAGCTAGCAGTGTTGATTACGTTACGTTGCGTTAAAAGAACGACAATAGCTGGCTAGCTAACCTAGAAAATCGCTCTAAACTACACAATTATCTTTGATACAAAGACGGCTATGTAGCTAGCTATGTAGCTAGCTACGATCAAACAAATCAAACCGTTGTACTGTAATGAAATTAAATGAAAATGTGATACTACCTGTGGAGCGAAGCGGAATGCGACCGGGTTGTTGAGTTCTATTCGGAAGACGTTGGCTAGCTGTTGGCTAGCTAGCAGTGTCTCCTACGTTAAGGACGACAAATAGCTGGCTAGCTAACCTCGGTAAATTAAGATAATCACTCTAAGACTACACAATTATCTTGGATACGAAGACAGCAAAGACAGCTATGTAGCTAGCTAACACTACACTAATCAAGTCGTTCAGTTGAGTGTAATAGTTTCTACAGTGCTGCTAATCGGTGGACGTTTGCTAGCTGGCTAGCTGCTGGGCAGAGCAGTGAAGACTACGTTAGGACGACGAAATACGATAATTACGCAATTATCTTTGATACAAAGACGGCTATGTAGCTAGCTAAGAAGAAATTGCTAAGATTAGACAAATCAAACCGTTGTACTATAATGAAATGTAATGAAAAAGTTATACTACCTGCGGACCGAAATGCGGATGCGACAGCTCACTCCAACCCGGAAGTAATAGCCTGTAGTATGTACTGCAGGCGCTGGAGGGTCATGCTCAGTCCTATTATGCAATAAAACATTTTTGAAGTATCTAACATATCAGTAGTTGTGAAGTAGTATCATCTTGGTTACCTTGCACCTGCCTGCTGATGTACAGATGTGTGTGACAGTATGTAAAAGCATGGAAATAATGAGGGACAAATGAACCCAACCCAACAAGTGTTCCAACCTGATGCCTGTCAAAACATCTTAAATAACTCAATACCCACCTATGTTTCATGCACTGAGACATATTCATAGACATTGTATCTGCTAACCTCCGTTGACCCCCTGACCTGTCTGACAGTCCACTTCTTGTCTCTGCCTGTGTTCCCACCCTCAGGGGTGTAGTTAGTTGAAAGAGCTGTCAGTGCAGGTGCCAGCCTAAGTGGGCTGTGAGGGATGTTGATGGCTGCATGGTTTAGTGGAGGCCTGGCACTCTCTGTGAGGCCAGAGATCAGAACTCCACACCTCCACTCTCTCTTTCCGATCAGTGCTCTCTCTATCTCTTCTATTCTCTCTCTCTCTATACACCCACTGTCTCTCTATCTCTCCCCCTTTTCTCTGACTGACCAGAACATGTGGCTCCTCTCACCCAGGGTCAACGCTCACTGCTCACTCCTCCAGAACTATAAGAGACTGCAAAATCAGGAAAAGAATGTGGCCTATCCTCATTGACTATCTCTATATTCCTCTACCTTCCTCTGTCTTCCTCTACCTTAATCTACCTCCCTCTACCTTAATCTACCTCCCTCTACCTTAATCTACCTTTCTCTTTCTCCTGTCATTTGTTTTGTCATCCATCTGTTTTTCTCCTTGATGTGCTGAAACCTCTCCATCAATGTGGTCTCAGTGTGTATGTGTGTCTTAATGGGTGTCTTAGTGTGTCTGTGTGTGTCTTTGTGTGTGTGTCTTTGTGTGTTTGTGTGTGCCTTTTTGTGCGTCAGTGTGTTTGTCTCAGTGTGTCTCCTGATCACAGTGAGAGAACATCTGCTTGACAACGGCGGACAGGGACAAACACAGAGGGGGAATTCTAACAGGGCCGAAACAAAGATAGAGAGGGGATCCAGAACTCTGTTAATCCACTGATGCAGCCAGTTAGCTAGGGCTGAATGGATAGGTAAACCCTCCTCCAAACAAATCCTAAAGGAGACTAAAGTACTTGACTGGGAAGTCACTTCCAGTCCTTCTTTTGGTGCCGTTGGCCAGGCTGTTTGCTCAACCTTTGTATTAATCACAAATCAAAGCAGCTGCTTCAATGGAGAGATTAGGTCCCAGAAAGGGTGGGGTGTTCTACCTGTAGCTTGGGTTTTTTATTGACATCCACCTGGGTAACATGTTGGCATTGCGTTAGACACACACACACAAAACAATAAATAACGACATTCCGGTCACACTGATAAAATAGAGCTGTCTTTATCTTGTCCTTTAGAGATGAGGGGCCCAGAGAAGGAGGATTGGGGATGAGTATAGCATTGTTCACAATGCTAGCTTCTCTTTCCTGTGTTGTCTCCTCGCACTAAGGAATTCCTCTGCTTTCATGGTGACTTGTCCCTGCAGAGGCCTGCGTTTCATGACATGACAGGGACCTGAAAAGCGATAGCACCTGCGGAAAAACGAGCAGAACTTTCACACACACCTAGGGGAGAAACAGAGAGGAGGGGAGAACGAGAGAGCTAGAGAGAGAGAGAGAGATTGTGCACTTTCTTAGGCTTCCCAGATTGTTATGTGCATAGAGTGATACAAGCAAAACATCATAGTGCATGATACTGTATTATATTGTATGTGTTGGCTGAAGCTCTTATCAAGAGAACATCCCTGATCATCCCTACTGCCTCTGATCTGGCAGACTCACTAAACACAAATGCTTCATTTGTAAATTATGTCTCAGTGTTATGTCTGTGCCCCTGGCTATCCGTAAATTTTAAAAAACATATAAAAAAATTGTGTCGTCTGGTTTGCTTAATATAAGGCATTTTAAATGATGTGTACGTTTACTTTCGATACTTAAGTACATTTAAACCAAATACTTTTAGACTTTTACTCAAGTAGTATTTTACTGGGTGACTTTCACTTTTACTTGAGTCATTTTCTTTTAAGGTATCTTTACTTTTACTCAAGTATGAAAATTGGATACTTTTTCCACCACTGCATCCCGGATATATATTTTCTATGCTACCTAGCTCAAACTCTAGACGTTGGTTTAAAACGAGACTACAGACTCCATAAAGTGACCATTGGACTAAAAACATTTCAGATTGACTAAATTTGTAGGTGCAACAGTTTTTATTAAATGTATAATTTATCGCTGTCACGTACACATTTACGACCATTAAGAACCAACGACAATGCTAACATCTTTTTAGCCGAATCTCAGAGTTCTATCTAAAGGGGTCGAGCAACTTGGTTACTCGGCAACCAAACAGCTGCTACTGCCAGTCTATAGGAAATGGAGAACAAACCTAGGCAATTGCAGATTTAAGTGATAATGTCGGAGAAGCCGATGTTTGGTGGATATATTGGCACGGGTGTTTTTAGCCCCGAGACGGGGGCCGTCGACGGCCAGCAAACCGTGCCAATATATCCTCCAAACACCAGCTTCGAGGGAATTATCACTTTTAAACAGCGGGTTACCAACACATTCAAATAATAATTTACATACTTGAATGAAAAACTTTATTTTGATGCATTTATTCATACTATTTCATCCATCCACAAGATATAGTCCCAACACACATCTAGGGTTCCTACCCAAGCCAGCTGATCATTCGTTCTATTGGTTCGGTTGCCAGAGATGCGACCCAGTCATTTTAGTCTTTTTGTTCAGTATCTATGGACGAAACCCAGTCGTTCGTTCTAAATGTTCCATTGCCATACTGGCTGGCAATGTTCTTATCCCTTGCTTGTTAGCTAGCCAACTACGGCTAACTTACAGTCATATCAAACAGTGCAGACATAATAACAATAGTAGCTGCATTTGCATTTGTTAAAGCTGTGCATCGAGGACTATGTCCCCACAGTGACTGTACGTACATAGCCCAACCAGAAGCCATGGTTTACAGGTAACATTTGCACTGAGCTAAAGGGTAGAGCTGCCGCTTTCAAGGAGCGGGACTCTAACCCGGAAGCTTATAAGAAATCCCGCTATGCCATCAAACAGGCAAAGCGTCAATACAGGAATAAGATCAAATCGTACTACACCAGCTCCAACACTCTTCGGATGTGGCAGCGCTTGCAAACTATTACAGACTACAAAGGGAAACACAGCCGAGAGCTGCCCAATGACACAAGCCTACCAGACGAGCTAAATAACTTCTATGCTTGCTTTGAGGCAAGTAACACTGAGAGCATCAGCTGCATGAGAGCATCAGCTGTTCCCGGGCGACTGTGTGATCATGCTCTCCACAACCGATGTGCGTAAGACCTTTAAACAGGTCCACATTCACAAGGCCGCTGGGCCAGATGGATTACCAGGATGTGTACTGCGAGCATGCGCTGACCAACTGGCAAGCGTCTTCACTGACATTTTCAACCTCTCCCTGTCTGAGTCTGTAATACCAACATGTTTAAAGCAGACCACCATAGTCCCTGTGCTCAAGAACACTAAGGTAACCTGCCTAAATGACTAGCGACCCGTAGCACTCACGTCTGTAGCCATGAAATGCTTTGAAAGGCTGGTCATGGCTCATATCAACCCCATTATCCCAGAAACCCTAGACCCACTCCAATGTGCATACCGCACCAACAGATCCACAGATGATGCAATCTCTATTGCACTCCACACTGCCCTTTCCCACCTGGACAAAAGGAACACCTATGTGAGAATGCTATTCATTGACTACAGCTCAGTGTTCAAGTGCCCTCAAAGCTCATCACTAAGCTAAGGACCCTGGGACTAAACACCTCCCTCTGCAACTGGATCCTGGACTTCCTGACGGGCCGCCTCCAGATGGTAAGGGTAGGTAACAAAACATCCACCACGCTGATCATCAACATTGGGACCCCTCAAGGGTGCGTGCTCAGTCCCCTCCTGTACTGCCTGTTCACTCATGACTGCACGGCCAGGCACGACTCAAACACCATCATTAAGTTTGCTGATGACACAACAGTGGTAGGCCTGATCACGAACAACGATGAGACAGCATATAGGGAGGAGGTCAGAGACCTGGCCATGTGGTGCAATGACAACAATCTCTCTCTCAACGTGATCAAGACTAAGGAGATGATTGTAGAAAAGGAGGACCGAGCACACCCGCATTCTCACCGACGGGGCTGTAGTGTAGCAGGTTGAGAGCTTCAAGTTCCTTGGTGTCCACATCACCAACAAACTAACGTGGACCAAGCACACCAAGACAGTCGTGAAGAGGGCACGACAAAACCTATTTCCGCTCAGGAGACTGAAAAGATTTGGCATGGGTCCTCAGATCCTCAAAAGATTTTACAGCTTCACCATGGAGAGCATGCTGACGGGTTGCATCAATGCCTGGTATGGCAACTGCTTGGCCTCCAAAGGGTAGTGCGTACCACCCAGTACATCACCGGGGCCAAGCTTCCTGCCATACAGGACCTCTATACCAGGCGGTGTCAGAGGAAGGCCCTAAAGATTGGCAAAGACTCCAGCCACCCTAGTCATAGACTGTTCTCTCTGCTACCGCAAGACATTCGGGACCGGAGCGCCAAGTCTAGGTCCAAGAGGCTTCTAAACAGCTTCTACCCCCAGGCCATAAGACTCCTGTACAGC
Organism: Oncorhynchus keta; assembly: GCF_023373465.1. Classification (NCBI taxonomy): domain Eukaryota; kingdom Metazoa; phylum Chordata; class Actinopteri; order Salmoniformes; family Salmonidae; genus Oncorhynchus; species Oncorhynchus keta. Next base: position 41,646,571 of record NC_068437.1, on the reverse strand, counting down.
TAATGAAATGGCTACCCAGACTATTTGCATTTCCTCCCCACACACACACTGCTGCTACTTTCTGTTATTATCCATACATAGCCACTTTAATAACCCTACCTACATGTACATAATTACCTCAATTACCTCGACATCGGTGCCCCCGCACATTGACACATTGAGTCTGTAACGGGACCCCCTGTATATAGCCCCACAATTGTTATTTACAGCTGCTCTTTAATGATTTGTTATTCTTATCTCCTACTTTTTTTAGGTATTTTCCTTAAACTGCGTTGTTAGTTAAGTCAATGTAGGTAAGCATTTCACTGTTGTATTTGGCGCATGTGACAAATATCATTTGATTTGATTTGATTTTCTAGTGACAATTATTTGGATGCATCCCTAACCTAACAATGAGCTAATGAGGCGTGATTTCGTCTGGAATAGAAAATGTGCTTTCTCATCAGAACATTGTTGTTCGGAGGAGCTAGCCAACAATAACGTCAAACTGTTTGTCTTGTCCCTACTCATTACACGTTCATTACTATGTTTCAGCTGGAGAACGAATTTGAATATTGAAACAATGTTGCAAATGCTGGAGAGACAGACAGCAGGGTTTATACAAATCTCTGCAGTTGAAAACCAATGTTGGTCTAAAAGAAATGTGAGATGTCTGACTGGGCTGATGAGACAGTGGACAGTGCGCAGTCAAATGAAACAGAGTAAATAGGCATTTTAACGTCATAGATTTAGCCAGTGGTAACTTGTGGAATAGACACCGGCTGGAATGTGGTTTTAACAAAGCTAGCTATATGGTGGTATTCAACCTGAGGTTAATCAATAGGTGCAAACATATATTTTGATTACCTAGGTTTTGTTCTTTTTTAAATTTCACCTTTATTTATTTAACCAGGTAGGTTCTCATTTACAACTGTGACCTGGCCAAGATGAAGCAAACACAACAACACAGAGTTACACATAAACAAACGTACAGTCAATAACACAATAGAAAAATCTATGTACAGTGTGTGCAGATGTAGAAGATTAGGGAGGTAAGGCAATAAATTGGCCATAGAGGTGAAATAATTACAATTTAGCATTAACACTGGAGTGATAGATGTGCAGATGATGATGTGCAAGTAGAGATACTTGGGTGCAAAAGAGCAAAAAGATTAATAGGTAGTTGGGTGTGCTATTTACAGATTGGCTGTGTACAGTGATCGGTAAGCTGCTCTGACAGCTGATGCTTAAAGTTAGAGAGGGAGATTTAAGTCTCCAGCTTCAGTGATTTTTGCAATTTGTTCCAATCATTGGCAGCAGAGAACTGCAAGGAAAAGCGGCCAATGGAGGTGTTGGCTTTGGGATGACCAGTGAAATATACCTGCTGGAGCGTGTGCTACGGGTGGGTGTTGCTATGGTGACGAGTGAGCTGAGATAAGGTGGGGCTGAGTAGAGTTTTGGAGGCTATTTTGCTGCAGGGGGTGCAGAGCTGTGTGCCGGGGTTGGGGTAGGTAGCTAGCTAGCTAACGGTATCTAGCTCATGTCCAAATGCCAGTCCTACATTTTTGCACAAAACATAAGAAGCTAGCTAGCAACAACAGTTCAAAACCCAACCTGAAAATTGTCAGAGACCACAGCCACCCCAGTCATAGACCGTTCTCTCTACTACCGCATGGCATGCGGTACCGGAGTGCCAAGTTAGCACAAAAAAGGCTTCTCAACAGTTTTTTACCCCCAAGCCATAAGACTCCTGAACAGGTAACCAAATGGTTACATGGACTATTTGCATTGTGTGCCCCCCCAACCCCTCTTTTATGCTGCTGCTACTCTCTGTTTATCTTATATGCATAGTCACTTTAACTATACATTCATGTACATACTACCTCAATTGGCCCTACGAACCAGTGCTCCCGCACATTGGCTAACTGGGCTATCTGCATTGTGTCCCACCACCCGCCAACCCCTCTTTTTACGCTACTGCTACTCTCTGTTCATCATATATGCATAGTCACTTTAACCATACCCACATGTACATACTACCTCAATAAGCCTAACTAACCGGTGTCTGTATATAGCCTTGCTACTCTTATTTTCAAATGTCTTTTTACTGTTGTTTTCTTTCTTTACTTACCTACACACACACACACACTTTTTTTTCTCCGCACTATTGTCTATTGTTTAGAGCCTATAAGTAAGCATTTCACTGTAAGGTCTACACCTGTTGAATTCGGCGTGCGTGACAAATAAACTTTGATTTGATTTGATTTAATAGCACCTGTTTGTCTCACACAATATGTCCGCAGCTCTCGCTCCTATACCCTCCTTTTTCTTGATCTCCTTCTTATTGTTATTATTACAATTATTTTTATGATAATTATGATAATAAGTAATGTCGTTATCATTAGTAGTCTTTGTACAGTATCCTGTATAACCACCATTGAGCTGTAGGCCTAGGAGTGCCTCCTGTTTAGTCTTAATACCGTCATTTATTTAGGCCTATATTTCAATATATAGGCTACTACATCAGTCAATCAATCATTCATTCGTTCATGCCATCTCACAGCATATGAGACATCCATGTATTGAAATTCAATCAAGTGTAAACATTTCGACCAATCCTCCTTCTGTTTTCTTGACATTTTAATCGAAATGTGTGCGAATCAACAGTGCCAAACTCTGCCATTTGACCATCTTGACTGTATTTTACATCTCCGATCTGGATGCTGGACTAGCCTATCTGTTGGATATTTGTCAACAACCTCTGTGAACGGCCATTCCACTGGCACTGCACTAGGGGTGGGGGGAGGGGGCTAATGACCCCCCAATACCGGATTATACAAATGTATAGGATGCATAACTCTGCAACGCTTCAGGCTAGTAACAAGCTGTAAAAGGCACAATAAAGATGTGGCTCCAGTGTACATGGGATATCTTTGTTTAGTATCTATTACTGACACAGGAGGCTGCTGAGGGGAGAACGGCTCATAATAAAGCTAAGAACGGAGCAAATGGAATGGCATCAAACACCTGGAAACCATGTTTGATGTATTTGATACAATTCCACTTATTCTGCTCCAGTCATTAACACAAGTCCATTCTCCCCAATAAAGGTGCCACCAACCTCCTGTCATGGCTGAGTTATACAACCTTCAAATAGTCAATGCCCGGAAATTGCGGGTGAATTCCTCAAACGGGTCCAACGCCGCATCTCCCTCTCTCCATACGGTGTTGGCCCACTCCAGAGCTTTCCCGGCGAGGCACGAGACGAGGGTGGACACCCTCTCACGGTCCGATGGAGTTGGGTGGACCGTGGCCAGATAGAGGTTTAATTGAAGGAGGAACCCCTGGCAGTTGGCAGCACTCCCGTCGTACTCCTGGGGCAAGGAGAGATGGATCCCACTGGGTTCAGGCGGGAAAGGGGCGCTCAGGGGAGACCCTGGTTGTGCTGGTGGAGGCGCTGGAAGAACTCCCTGTCATCTCCCAGTGGTCCATTGTCTGGACAATGCGGTCCATAGCGGCACCAAGATGATAAAGTATCACTGCATGCTCCTGGACGCGCTCTTCCACCTCTATGGCCAGGGTACCTTCTCCTGCTGATTCCATAGAAGGGTCTGTGATTCTGTAATGGGTGCGTGTTGGTGGCAGGGAAGTCAGGCGCAGGAGAATGAACTTCGTATAAACAGAGTCATTTAATAAAAGTTAACAAAACTCCAAAAACCAAAATACATAAAATAATCAGTGGGTACAAAACCCGTTGCGCACCAGCACATAACTTGCACAAACATACAATCAAACAATCACCGACAAGGACATGAGGGGAAACAGAGGGTTAAATACACAACATGTAATTGATGGGATTGGAACCAGTTGTGATGGAAGACAAGACAAAACCAATGGAAAATGAAAAATGGATCAGTGACGGCTAGAAGATCGGTGACGTCGACCGCCGAACACCGCTCAAGCAAGGAGAGGGGCCGACTTCGGCGGAAGTCATGACAAGAATCCAATACTTCATCTTGTATGCGGTACAAATCACATTATTATGGGAGCACCTGAAGGTTTGAATTCTAAGCAACCTGCAAACGATATTGTTTGAAGTACAATAGACCAACATAGCTACTGTAGTAGGTCAAAACCTTAGTAGAGCATGGGTGAATAGGCATTGTGGTGCTCATGCGTATTTCCTTTCTTTTTCGGCTTCAAACCAATGCCTACTTCTCACATAATACATCATTTTTGTTTTTAATATCTATGGGCATGATGAATGTCTTGAAACCTGTATGATTTAATTTAACAACTTAGGCTTGTATTGCCATAATGCAGAATAAATAATGGATCAGATAATATGCGTACTCCATTGATTTTAATAATGATTTTTTTCTATTTGTTATTTGCCTATCAAGAGAATCCTTACAGTCACGGCTTAACAGAAATGGGGAAGACAGACAGGTGCATGATAAACAATGGGCTGCTTTGCCAAGTGCTCAGATTTCAAAGAAATTTCTAAATAATAGAAGACGTTTTAAAAAGAGATTTGGGACAATGGAGGGACTTAAATCCTAGATGTCCCCCTCAACATTTATCTTATCCCATTTCCTGACTTGTGGGATCTACTTGTGACAGTTGCACATTGAAGTGCTTTGTATTCACACTACTTTTACTTTGTTTGAAAATAAATGTGTGTTTTGACAACTTCACATCTCACTGACTTTCATGATACAGCGCCCCTCCCTCCCTCACTTCCCTTCTTCCCTCCTTCCGTAAGAAATCCTCTCCCACTTGCATTCCTTCCAGGTGAATTGAACCTTGTCTTACTGTTAAATGAAGCTGCTCCTCCTCATACTCCTCCTCCTCCTGCGATGGATTGGGGGCATTAACTTTAGGAAGTAACGTTAGCTCTCAGACTTGTTTTGGTTGGAGGGCCTGAGGCCTCGCTGGCCCAGATAAACTGATCTCTCTGGGGAAGTCTTGATAGAAGACTTAACTCTCACTGACACATGCTTTTGTGGAATAATCACCCCTCTCATCCTTATAATTGTGAGTGATAACAGCTCAAGGAACCTCTGAATTGTATCCTTCGCTTCTTTGTTACCTGTTACGTCATGAGCTTTACTATGATTTCAACTGAAGGTATGGCTTGTGTGATGGCTTGTTCTTCTGAATCAGGATCAAATTCATATAGGGCACTAATGTAAAATGAAAATAAGCATTTCTTATAAGTTCAGGTAGTTTCAGTTCATTTTGTTGCTTACATTTTAATTTTTTTTGTCATTTAGTAAACCTTACCCACAGCGAGCAATTAGGTTTATATGCCTTGCTCAAGGGCACATCAGCTCGGTGATTTGAACCAGCGACCTTTCCATTACTGGCCCAACGTAACCGGTAGACTATCTGCCACCTTGTGAATACCCCCCCCCATTCTTGCATAAATTGATGGCTCATTTAAAAACTAAACCAGATGGGTTAGATTTGAGCTTTCAGCCATATCACAGTAACACATGATCAAACTATTATTCTTCAGATCGAGATTGTGTGATTTTGTGAACACACGAAGCAGTTGGCTCCCAGTCACCCACAGAGGGAATTTACAAGTCTGTAGGATAAGTGACTGTTCAATTGAAGTTGCATTTGTTTTTATCTCATATCAGAATTGTCAGGAAACTACTGTCAGGGGAATTCCAGTTAGAAAGGTAAATTTTATTGAAGAGGAATAGTACTTTCCATGCAATCATCATCATCATCATCATCATCATCTTGAGAACAGTAAACTACGTTTGAGCAGTACTTTCTTTGAGTTGATAAGATGGCTATCAATCACTCAGTTTATTTAATTGTGTCTTTGTTTTTGTTGTTCTAGGAGCATCTGAGCGTTTCAGGAATGGTCTTGGCTGGGCATGGCTCATCTCAGGTAAGACTTTAGCTACCGTGGTTTACTTTGTACATGTGAGCTGCTGTTTTCACATGGGAAGGCTACTGAATTCCCCTCTTTGTTATCAATGAAGAAATTTTACCACAGCAAGAGCTTGGGCTTTTTAAAACAGATTACTGTAGATTTGCATGTGTTGTACTGTAAGGAAGGAATAGAAGACATTCCCTGTCCCTGCAGATTCCCTCTGGTGATTTGATTAGCATTTGAGAAATAGAATATCCTGAAACAATAGGCTGTTCTATTATACAAGATGTGTAAATGATAAAGAATAGTGGCTATTCCCTGTAAACAGAACGGAATTGCACCTACTTTTCAACGTCCATCTAACAGTTTCAGTCAGTGCTCAGTGGGTGAGGATAATGGTTACAGTAAATGGAAAGAGAGGGGGCTCATGGATAACAGCCCGGAGAGTTGGCATTAATTGGAGAGAGAGAGAGGGAGGGGTTGTCCAGAATTTCACACTCTTGCTTTGAACATAAAAGTATGCCAGTGGAAGGCAGGACAGTAGTAAGTGACCCAGCAGTGATTTGTGACTACTACTACTAGCCAACTCAATTGCAGAAATTTCATAACAGATTTTTCAGAAGTCTGTTACTGATTTGGTATCAGAATTTTAAGTTTTAGTCACTTAATAATGAATTAACAAAATGTATATCAGTAAGAACACTATAAATCAGTTATAGGTTAATCTTAGAACTATCCATCCCGGATCCGGGAGAATTGTCATCAACTACACTAATTAGCATAGTGCAAGGTCAAAATTTTTTACTAGAAAATATTCATATTCATGAAATCACAAGTGAAATATAATGAAACACAGCTTAGCCTTTTGTTAATCACCCTGTCATCTCAGATTTTGAAATTATGCTTTACAGTCAAAGCAAGACAAGCGTTTGTGTAAGTTTATCGATAGCCTAGCATAGCATTATGTCCAGCTAGCAGCAGGAAGCTTGGTCACGAAAATCAGAAAAGCAATCAACTTAAATAATTTACCTTTGATGATCTTCGGATGTTTTCTCTGACGAGACTCCCAGTTAGACAGCAAATGTTCCTTTTGTTCCATAAAGATTATTTTTATAGCCGAAATACCGCCGTTTCTTGTCCACGTTTTGTTGAGAAATCCATCGGAAATTGCGGTCACGACAATGCCAAAAAAAACAAATAAGATCCATAATATCGACAGAAACATGGCAAACGTTTTTTATAATCAATCCTCAAGGTGTTTTTCAAATATCTATTCGATAATATATCAACCGGGACAATTGGCTTTTCAGTAGGAGCGAGAGGAACAATGGCCACCTTTGTCTACAAATCACTCTGAGAGCCACAACCTGACCACTGACGCAATGTTGTCGTTCACGCTCATTTTTCAAAATAAAAGCCTGATACTATGTCTAGTGGCTGTAGACACACTAGGGAAGCAATAGAAAAGGAATCTAGTTGATATCCCTTTCAATGGGCAATAGGGATGCATAGAAAGACAGGGGTTTCAAAATAAGGGTCACTTCCTGATTGGATTTTTCTCGGGCTTTCGCCTGCAATATCAGTTCTGTTATACTCACAGACAATATCTTTTACAGTTTTGGAAACGTTAGAGTGTTTTCTATCCTAAGCTGTCAATTATATGCATATTCTAGCATATGGTCCTGCGAAATAGCCTGTTTACTTTGGGAACGTTATTTTTCCAAAAATGAAAATAGTGCCCCCTAGTTTCAAGAGGTTAACCTTTACTTGTTACTTCTGTGAACGTTCATTATCCTCCCTCCTCATGAGGTAGAGAAATTAGAAAATATCTTAAAGATATATGGGTTTTTGGTAACAGAATTTCAATCCACAAGGCAATGTTTCTTGAAAACTTACAGAAGACAGAATTGTTTTTCCTTGAAAAATAAATAATTGAATAACCTAATATCCAATAACCTAATTGAATAACCTAATATCCAACGTTTCGATAGACAAGCTGTCTTCATCAGGGTATAATGACAAACACTGTGGGTCACTAGTTTATATAGTGTCAAAGAACTCACACAGGGGTCTGTAATCATGGCCGGGTTTGGCCTGATATCAATGGTTAATTCTTAGATATAAAAAGAACATACAAAAAACATGAATGATAGCGTACGATCAAAGATACAATTTGGCTACATAGGCCTACAAACATTTACTATGAACAGCAAAATCACAATCATCACAAGAATGGCTTCAGATCAAAGTCTACGTTGAGACCGAAGGAAAAAAGGGTCTTTAAATTAAAGATCCAGACAGCCTCTCATTTGAACAATAAATCGTCGAGTTCACCTCTCCTAGGGAGGGTGACGTGTTCGATGCCGATATAACGTAGGGATGAAATTGAGTGGTTCGCTTCCAAAAAGTGAGTCGCAACTGGGTATGTCGAGTTCCTGCATCTAATGGTGCTAATGTTTTTCCTAGCAAAACTAAATATAAGTGTTGATATTAGTTGGCGGGGGTCTTTAGTTCAACATTATTGTTTTTTGATGTATTTGTAATGCCTTTAAGACTTTTTCTGGTGGATGTTTTCTAAGACTGCTTTTCCTTCTGTTTGTCAAGAAATGTATCACATTTTAGTTTTTTTCTCATCAAT